>NW_028270153.1:55243817-55546847 GCF_037043375.1 Chiloscyllium plagiosum | reverse complement strand
TGGACACAGGTCATTTGCTTTTTCCTCAAATGAATATAGCTAGATAGAGACGGACAAAACCATGCAAATAAACTTTTGTTAGAGATTAAAAGCTCTTAACAAAGTAAACAATTATACAAACTGTTGTACATTAGCAATGACTAATGAAAATAATTTTAGGATGAAATGTGGAATATCCTTTGATCTGTTACTGCAGTAATTGGATGAAATGTTACAGTGAAGTCCAGTCATAACTTGGATCCGATTGGATCTCAAATTGCTTTATGCCTGACAAAATGAAGTGCTTATTAGCATTCTACTGTCCTGTATATTGATTAAATGCAGCTACATATTGTCAGGAATATGTGTTAATCAGTATGTGCACTTTACCATTGCTCATTTAAAGTTTGGAACACAATTCTGACATTTAATTGCTAAAAGAGAGCTTTGTCCAGTCTGATCTTCGCTCACTCTCTGGGCACTTCACTGTAATGGAGAAATCTAAGGGCAATTAGGGGACTACTGCAAGAGCTTCTAAAGGTCTGGCTCCTGATCCAAAGGACTAAGCATGAAAATAAATTGCTGATAATTCGAGCAACAGTTGTTTTGCAATTGTAAAAATAAATGGCATTGAAATGTGACACCTTGATTGTGATTTCTGGAGTTCGTTGATGAATGCTAGATGCAAGATTTTTCTTCATTCTACCTGTTAGGAAAATGTATCATTGTGTTAGAGATGTACAAAAATGTAACACATGTTCATTCTGTTTAGGAGATGGACAGGTACTGCATAAGTTTCCATGTAGTAGTGTACAAAGCAAACTAAAACGCATCGCCATGCAATCGATCGAATTAATATTGACCCATTGTGTAATACGCCATGATTTTGCATTTCAGACATCTGAAATTGGAATGACACACAATTCTGGAGAAAGCGGGCTGTGTTTTGAAATCTGGTTCAGAAGGCAGAAATCCCGGGATACTTATATCTTTCATGCTCCAACTCCAGAGATAAAGCAAGCATGGATCGATGACTTGGACAAGATATTGTGGAATCAAGCTGTGAGAAACAGGGGTCAGTAAATTAATAAGAATTAATAGTAAAGAGAAGAATTCTGCAAGACCTGTAATCATTTTCCTTCTAGTGTTTTTTTGTTTTGTTGTATGCTTTGTTTTTTCATAACACTGATTTCTTTGGTATTTTGAAGGTTTCTTGAATGCATTTTGTGGTGATGTTATGCGAGCACAAGATGCATACTTTTGTGGCTAAGGTATCAGTAACCCAATTTGTAAAAGAAAGTTCCTGTTTTCTGGTGAATTGATAATGTAATCACTTGTGTTGTTTATAACAGGACAAGCATTATTGATATTTTAGCAGTTTACACATTGAAATTTATAGCTAGTTAATACGAGGATGTGTGGTCCACCACATCATTTTTATTAAAAAAATGTGACTACCAAACTTCAAACAGCTAAATTTGGTTTCATTGAAGATTTGGTGAGTCTCTTAATGACAACTGTCAAGAGGAAGAAACAGACAGTCAGAGAAGGATTTTATTTAGTTGCATGAGGTTGGTTGCTGATAAGTCACATTGTCACTTAAAGTAGCTATTATGGAAAGCATGGCACCTTGTGCTCTTTGAGATGACAGTATAATGTGAATAATCTCTAACAGTACTTTGAAACACTTTGAACCAGTTAAAATATATATTTAGCCCTTTACATCCTCGGCAAAGACATGACGTGGCAATCACCTTGACTTTGTATCGTCTGTCCCTGTTGTATCGTCTGTCCCTGAAGGGAAAAGGGAAGAGGACCAGAGCAGTAGTCTCTGGGGACTACATAGTTGGGAGGTGGGGGGTGGGGGTCAGATAGGAGGTTCTGTGGGAATGAGAGAGACTCACGGTTGGTGTGTTGCCTCCCAAGTGCCAGATTGTATGATCCCTCTGATCGTGTTTTTGGGATCCTTGAGAGGGAGGGGGAATAGTTCCAAGTCTTGGTACATATAGGTACCTATGACATAGGTAGGAAGAAAGGTGGGGATCTAAGGCAGAAATTCAGGGAGCTAGGGTGGAAGCTAAGAGCTAGACTAAATAGAGTTATTATCTCTGGTTTGTTGCCTGTGCCACGTGCTTGTGAGGCGAGGAACAGGAAGAGAGTGGAGCTGAACACATGGCTGCAGGGATGGTGCAGGATGGATGGTTTTGGATTCTTGGATAATTGGAGTTCTTTCTTGGGAAAGTGGTACCTCTACAAACGGGATGGTCTTCACCTGAACCAGAGGGGTACCAATATCCTGGGGGGGTGGGAGTGGGGACATTTAGGGGTGGGGGGGGGGTGTTGGAGGGCTTAAACTAATGCAGCAGGGGGATGGGAAGCTGAATTGTAGTTCCAGTGTACAGAAGTTTGAGGGTAGTGGGGTCAGGGATAAGTTTGCAAGGTCGCGAGAGGGCACCGGCAATCAGGATGTTGGGTTGAAACGTGTGCACTTCAATGCCAGGAGCATCTGGAATAAGGTGGGCGAACTTGCAGCTGATACCTGGGATTTTGATGTTGTGGCCATTTCAGGGCTAGAGCAGGGATAGGAATGGTTGTTGCAGATTCTGGGATTTCGATTCTCAGTAAGAACAGAGAAGATAGTAAAAGAGGAGAGGATGTGGCATTGTTAATTACACCAGCTGAGATAATGTTTGAGGACTCATCCACTGAGGTAGTTTGGGCTGAAGTTAGAAACAGGAAAAGAGAGGTCACCCTGTTGGGAGCTTTCGATAGGTCTCCGAATTGTTCCAGGGATGTAGAGGAAAGGATAGCAAAGACGATTCTCGATAGGAGTGAGAGTAACAGGATAGTTGTTATGGGGGACTTTAACCTCCCCAATATTGACTGGGAATACTGTAGTTCAAGTAGTTTGGATTTTGTAAATGATCTGGATGTTGGCATAGGATGAGTTACTAAATTTGCGGATGACACTAAGATAGGCAGAGTTGTGGATAGTGCCGAAGGATGTTGTAGGTTACAGCGAGACATAGATAAGCTGCAGAGCTGGGTGGAGAAGTGGCAAATGGAGTTTAATGCAGAAAAGTGTGAGGTAATTCATTTTGGAAAAAATAACAGAAAGCAGAGTACTGGGCTAATGGTAAAGTTCTTGGCAGTGTCGATTAACAGAGAGATCTCAGTGTCCAGATGCATAAATCGCTGAAAGTTGCCACCCAGGTTGATAGGGTTGTTAAGAAGGCATATGGTGTGTTGCCGTTTATTGGTAGAGGGATTGAGTTTTGGAGCCACGAGGTCATGTACAAGACATTGGTAAGGCTGCACCTGAAGTATTGTGTACAGTTCTGGTCACCAAATTATAGGAAGGATGTAGAAGCTTGGAGAGTTTTGAGAGGAGATGTAGTAGGACGTTGCCTGGTATGGAAGATGGTCTTACAAGGAAAGGCTGAGGTAACTGAGGCTGTTTTCTTTGGAGAGAAGAAGGTTGAGAGGTGACTTAATTGAGGCATTTAAGATAATCAGAGGGTTAGATAGGGTGGACAGTGAGAGCCTTTTTGCTCGGATAGTTAAGGCTAATATGAGGGGACATAGCTTTAAATTGAGGAGTGATAGATTTAGGACAGATGTCAGAAGTAGTGTCTTTACTCAGAATTGTAGGGACTTGAAAAGGCCTGTCTGCAACAGTAGTAGACTCTCTGACATTAAGGTCATTTAAATGGGCATTGGACATATATATATGAATAATAATGGAATGGTACAGGTTAGAAGGGAATCATATTAATTTCACAGGTCAGCGCAACATCGCGGGCCGAAGGGCCTACTACACTGGAACATTCTATGTTCTATGGCCTCCAAAGCTTATTGAAGATACAGTTTCATGTTTGAAATCAAGTTTAGATAGTTTTATTTTACCTGCAATTCTGTCACTTGCCCCTCCCTGATTTTATTTAATCTGCCATTTTTGATTGTGCCTTCAGTTATCCAAAGCTCTTTCTACTTTAGTTCTCTGTGCCTCCCTGCTTCGCTGTCCTGCTTTAGGTAGCCATGATGTGGAGGTGCTGGTGTTGGACAGGAGTGGACAAAGTTTAAAAAAATCACACAACACCAGGTTACAGTCCAACAGGTTTATTTGAAAACACTAGCTTTCGGAGCGCTGCTCCTTCATCAGGTAGCTGTGGAGCAGGAACATAAGACAGTCAAAAGAGTACAATCTTTTGCTATAAATTCAGTGTTTTATGATCCTGCTCCACAGCCAGCTGATGAAGGAGCAGCACTCCAAAAGGTAGTTCTTCCAAACAAACCTGTTGGACTATAACCTGATGTTACATGATTTGTAATTCTAATTTAGGTATACTTTCAAAACCTACCTTTTCATCACCTGTTCTAATACCACTTTACATGGTTTGGTGTCAAATTTTGTTTGATAGTTTTGTTGAGCAGAACCTTGAGATGTTTTCACTTCATTGAGAGCGCCAAAAAGTGCAAGTTGCTGATACTATAGTGATAGCCTGTCCCTTTATTTGAGAGTCTCTGATTGCTCCTTAAAGTTTATCTACAAGAGGTCTGTTGATGATCCAGTTGATAATATTTGTGTTGAGATAACTGGGAAGTAGATATTGAACCATTAACCTCGGAGACACATGGACAGGTGGCAGTGGGGTTGTGGAGGCAGAAGCTCAGAGCATGTGGGAAATCAGCCAAATTGTCAATTCTGCATGGAACTTCATGAGCTCTAGAGGAAATACTGCTGTGTGAATATTAGGACAATTACAGGATTGAACTTGGCCGTGACACTGCTAAGATCAAATGTCTTATTGACACTGTCTGGGCAAATTCTGGGAGAAGTGCCAGAGCCTGTATCTTTGTATGATTCGCTGCTTCCCACAGAGTAATAGAAAAGGAAAAGCAAAGTCAGGTTTTCTTTTAGAAATAAAACTGTCAAGTTTAATTTTTCCAAAATTGTGCCTTTTCTGGGCCAACTGTTGCAATGCAGGATTCAGTCAGTGCATAAAATAATTGAGCATTGCAATATGTGTCCTTGTCCCCATTCTGAACTGTCAATCAGTTCTCATGGTATTCCAGTATCAATTGGTGAATTCCAGAATTTGGTCCGGTGTTGCATTAAAAAAGAGTAGGAAAGACCTACTAAAATGTGGTGGTTGAATTAATATTTTTATTGCAGCAGGGTAACATTTAAATACAGGATTTGTAACTTTTCTTTCCTCGAGTCATACAGCACAGAAACAGGCCCTTTGCCCCAACTCGTCCATTCCAACTAGATTTCCTAAACTGAACTAGTCTCATTGCTCATAACATTAAGAGAATCAAAACTTCTAACTCTGGAAAAGGTGACATAAAACAGCTGATGGGTGTTAAAACAGGGCTAGGAATATGAAGAGAACATTTTTCAAGAGTCTGGCCCTCTGTTATTTTTATCCTCACAGAATACAATAGTTTAATCTGGAACTGGTTTCTCCTACAGTGAGCTGGAAGGTTTATATCTGATCAACTTAATATTATTCAAGGATTAAATGCTATATTTCCTTGAAATATTTCCCATCATTGTTTCAGCATTAATCATCAAATCAAATTATTTCCTGAATAACAATCTTATTCCACAACAAAATATTTAAGATTTGTAGATTCTGTTCATTTTTTGAATCTAAGTCTTAGTGATGGCCTTCCCACCAGTGTTAGACTGTATAGAAACTTTGCAGGTGACAGACTGTTATCATCTTCTGTGTCCTTAGAATCTACACCATGATATTGTTTTAATTGACCTGAAAGCTTTTTCTAAAACATTTTCATTCAAATTTAGTGCATCTTCATTCATAGCACCAAGAATGACTTACAAAGAATAATAATTATTGGGAAGTAATTATCTCCTCAATTTTCTCACATTTGAATAATTCTCATTCATTCCTCCTGCAGTATTGCTATCCCATACTATCTTATCCTTCCCATGCTGCTCCTGTAATGCCATTTCTCATTTCCTCATTTCTTGCATGCATTCCATGCCATCCCCCACCTGCTCTTGCTGTCCCTAGTCCTCTCGTTCATCTCATGCATCCTTCATAAAAACAGTCCCCCTATCCAGAGAACGTTATTGTTGGATTCTCCTTATATTCAATGGTTTCGGTTCAGTGCCAATACTTCTACCAGACTGTCGCCATCATCCTTTCGCTGCTGTACTTGCATCACTGGATCCAGTTGTAGAGTCATAGAGATGTACAGCACAGAAACAGATCCTTCAGTCCAACTTGTCCATGCCGACCAGATATCCCAACCCAATCTAGTCCCACCTGCCAGCACCCAGCCCATATCCTTCCAAACCCTTCCTATTTATATACCGATCCAGATACCTTTTAAATGTTGCAATTGTACTAGCCTCCACCACTTCCTCTGGCAGAATCAAGAAAGAATCAACTTCACTCAATACTGCAGCCCCACTGCAAGGCCACACTCAAAATATTCACTTATTTGTTTCTGTGCTGTGACGTCTCCCAAACATGTTCCTCCAAGATCGGCTGTAAACTTCATTTGCTAACTTTCCCAGACGCACTCTGATGTCCAGCAATACACAAATTCAAACAGCAAAGGCAGCAACTGTGCAGGTTCACTGCTGTGTCAGTCGGCAGTGTGGGTTTCTCCTCTGAGTTCCCCATATGCCTCTATGTGCACTCGTTCTTGCCCTTCAAATAAACTCACCAGCAACCTGAGCCCTAATAAAAACCTAATCAAAGCAGTCTGGCTGAACAAAGTCTCAGTGTTATCCTTGTAAAAGTCCTCTAAGGAAACCTTGGGAAATGTACTGACCTGTTTAAGATTGGATTGTCTTTCTCACTTTGTTAGTAATTATCTGCACATCTTCTCCAATGGCAAAGGCAATATACAAACCCAAGGAAGACTTTTCATTTGTATTATTTAGGGAGTACTTATAAAGAAAGCCTCGATGGGATCCAAAGAGCCCTCTGATCCACTGTGAAGTTTTGATTTTGTGTGAGAGATTAACTTGTAACTTGACAAGAAATGGTTTTACTCCAGACAAAAATGGATCAATTTAAGTGTTGAATTAAATATAAAATATTTCAATTGAAATAATTAGACTACAAAAGACAGCAGACCTCTGTTTACCAACAATAGTGAAAGTTTGGGTTGACTGTACAAATAAGTTTTGCTGCTAATATTCATTAATTAAAGCAAAGATACTCTGGGAGTCTTTGATTTCAAGAAACTTAAATTTGGTCACTTTTGTCTGAAGTACTTTTTGTTGCAAATCTCATTGTTGGTCTGTTGTGACAATGGCTACAAATCATTTCTGATCAGAAACCACAATCTAAATGCTTGGATTTAAACATTTGGGTTTATGTTGGAAAGTACAGGGAATTCTCCCATTATAACAGGATGTCCACTAACTGGCATGGATTGCACTGCTAGTTTCAAGTAACATCTTTAAAGCACTCTTGACAGCCTGAAAATTGTTCCTTTTCATCAGTTTTTTGTTTTGTTGATAAGCTTGTGTTTTAATAAAATGCAAAACCTTCCCTGTCAATGTTGAAATTCCTTCTTTAGAGCTCCAGATGCAGGAGAGGGTGTTTATGGGCATTGGCAGTAAGCCATTTATGGACATCAAACCTAGCGAAGCAGCCATCAATGATCGATCGGTTGAGTGCGTCACAAAAGGGAAAGGTATGAGCTTAACTCAGAGGTTAGCTGAACTCTGTGAGGGACTAGGCTCTGCAGTGTGTCAGAACATCGTCCTTTTGCCTTTTTGGCTTGAGTTCAAAACCTTCTGCCCATGCATTTTAGGAAAAGGAGCTTTGGTAATCTCAACTTGAAAAGCATCAAAAATGCAAAAAAAAAGAATGGTTTTAGTTGTACAATAACTAGCAGCAGGTTCTATGAGAACCTTCTTCAAGGCCACAAGAAAAAGGTTAGAATTTTAGATATTCAAATTGTGTGTTCCTTTCTGGTTATGGTTAAGGTACATTATACCTGGGAAGTTTGAAAGTGCTTTGACCTCTGCCACAGCCAACCTTGATGTGATTATTGTTGCCACTAGATTCATAATTGAAAGTGTTTCAGTCCTTGCTCTTCATTATATGCTGTCATACTTTGAAAAGCACGCATTCATTAATATATAAAAAGCACAATCATTCATTTATAATGGAAACATTGCAGTATTCTGTTGCTATGACAGACTGTACTATTATGATTGACTAATGGATGCTATTATTGGTTTCATAGATACCTTTTCCTTTTCCTTTATCTGAATACAAAGCTAAGCTAAAGAAATACATTATGGCCAAACAGAAATTTAATGTATTATTATATATGTTGCATTTTTTTTCTGTTTTCATGCAGTAGCCTTTACACGTAATGGAAGTTAATCCAAGCCTAGAAGTATGTGCTTCTGTGTTTGCTTAATAATATGTGGATGTCAGATACTTCACGTGGTGATACACAGGCATGAGACTCCTATTATATATACACTAGTCATCCTTGAGCTGCAGTGCCCATTCTCCTGTCAGAAATACCATTTCCTGTTCTTAAGCCATGCTTTTCATGATAGCTGCAATATGCCTGAGAATTTGTATTAGTGTATCTCATTGTTGCTCCTGTTTTGTAAAATTGCTGGTTAGTCAAGCATCATGTATTTTTGTTTTTACATTTGGTTCTGGTTTTCTTTTTCTTCTGGGGTTACCCACATGTTGATGTCGAATGATCTGCTGGCACTTAATGAAGCCCTTCTACCAAATGCAACAAACATTGTATCATATGAACTGGTGTCACCTTCATGATCACCCTTTACATTTTTGTCACCCAGGAATGGCACTGTTGCATCTCACATTTGCCTCATACTTTGATCCTTTCTCAACAATAATGTCCAAGTCCGAGTTGCTGTCTTTTATTAAACAAACTTGACCTCGCAAGAACGATTGTGGGAGGCACGGTGGCAGTGGGAGGCACGGTGGCACAGTGGTTAGCACTGCTGCCTCACAGCACCAGAGACCCGGGTTCAATTCCCGCCTCAGGCGACTGACTGTGTGGAGTTTGCACGTTCTCCCCCTGTCTGCGTGGGTTTCCTCTGGGTGCTCCGGTTTCCTCCCACAGTCCAAAGATGTGCAGGTCAGGTGAATTGGCCATGATAAATTGCCCGTAGTGTTAGGTAAGGGGTAAATGTAGGGGTATGGGTGGGTTACGCTTCGGCAGGTCGGTGTGGACTTGTTGGGCCGAAGAGCCTGTTTCCACACTGTAATGTAATCTAATCTAAATTGTACAAAAATTAGAGCTGCTTCCAGTCAGGACAATTGTTCAAAATGTGTACAGTCACTTTCTTTCTGGGATCACAATGATTCAGTATTGAACAACAAAGAGAATAAGTTACATATGGAAAAGTTACAACATTGAGTAGTATCGCAGCTCAGATGCTGCTGACTAATTGCCACTGTCTGGGATGATTTGGATTTCATTTTAACTCACCCAGTTCTTCCTTTATTTAGTTGGGGGTTGAGGCCTATGGAAACTTGGTGTAGTGGATTTCCCATTGAACGATTTTAGATTTTTGTGGAAG
Source organism: Chiloscyllium plagiosum (assembly GCF_037043375.1). NCBI lineage: Eukaryota > Metazoa > Chordata > Chondrichthyes > Orectolobiformes > Hemiscylliidae > Chiloscyllium > Chiloscyllium plagiosum. The sequence continues at coordinate 55,537,300 of NW_028270153.1, read as the reverse complement.
ACCCTTCAAAATACTTAAACCAAATTAGAAAGATTTTCATATTATGAGTTTGATCCTCCACTCATAAATTCTCGAACAACTTTGCTACATTTATTGAAGGATTTTGGACAATATTTAAGCAGAGCACCCAACTTCCTGAGGTGCCTTCATTTGCTTATGGCTCTTTGACTAATTCAGTCCTTCTCCAGGGCATATTGCTTTATACCCTGCTCAGACATACAGTTGCCAGCCTCCACAATGTTCTGAGCAAAACCGCTGTCTGATCCTTGAGCAAATTATTGAGCATTGTCTTAACATATGGAGTCTTTCCAATCCTCTTTGAAGACTAAGCAGTTATTTATTGTATATCTTTTTGACATCTCAGACATTACCTCAAAGAGCTGATTGTAAAATGGTTGATGATGGCCCAACAAAGATAACTCCACCCATTCTGAATGAGGTTCCAGTTTACAGCATTTATAATTTATGACATGAACTAATGTTGCTTCCACATCACTACCCCAGATCTGTCCTGCTATAAGGATATTCTTTCCTCCTCGATGTCTTACAATATGTGAAGTGGCCATACTCCAAGCAGACCATAGTGCTGCTGTCTCATTAAAGAGAGATGACTAGCATTTCAACCTGAGGGTCACCACATCTCAGGTGAGGGGGAAATTGAGAAGGATAACAACTTCAGTCAGTGCAAGAATTGAACCTACACTTTTGGCATCGCTCTGCATCACAAATCAGCCATCCAACCAACTGAGCTAACCAACCCCCATTACAAGATATTGGATGAAGGAAAATGGATTATTAAGCTCATTAGTTTTTTTTCTTTCCATAAATCATGTCCCACATAGATAGTAATTTCTCCTCAGAATTTGTAGTATCTACTTTATTAGTAGTTTTTGCTTAAGGATATTGATTAAGTACTTCATTGAAGATTTCCCACTAATTTGTGATCTGGGTGTATATAATGGCACAGCAGCAGTAAGCCATATGCTTTAGAAACAAAGTATCTGATGTCATAATGTTGTTATGCAAGTATACAGAGTACATAGGAACTTCAGTACCTATACAAACCTGGATTAACACCCACATTGCAGGGATGATGCATATTATTCATAGAATGAAGAACCCTGCAAGTTTGATCACATTATTTTTGTGCTGATTAAATTTTTGAAACAAAGTGCATTTTCATTTTCCTTTCAAAAGCCAAAACACTAACATTATAAGTTAAATCTGTTCCAGAGGAGACCAAGAGACCAAATTCCATCGGCTCCAATGGCAGCACCTCATCCTCAGGGAGCCAGTCTTCCTCTTCATCTTCTGGTATTGGTTCCCTGAATATGCACAGTTCCTCCTCACCATCAACTGCAAGAAGCAATGCTGGCATCAACAACTGTTTTTATAATACCCGAGCATGCATTGAGGAAGATGATCTGGAGAATGATCCTAGTGGAAGGCCTTTTCTGAGTGAGTGGCAATATCATAAGAACAGGACAGTTTAAGTAATTGTCAAGATGTTTCAGCATCATCTGATGCATTCTTTTGGAGGAAGGATATCAGCCTCTTGAGTAAGGCAATAAATGTATCAATGATAAAGAATCATGCTGTGCTTTTAGCTTGGAATTCTTGTCAGCTGTATCATGGATTGGCAGACAAGAGTTTTGCCTTTATGCTGTGGTTAAGCTGTGCATTTAGGTATAACTGCCAGACACACCATGAAAGTAGAGATAAAAAAGTGTGATAAAATAAATAATCTGATTATACATTCCATCACTCCATGATGTATGTATGAGCTAATAGCTGAGCAAGAGCTTCTGGTTAGGTTGAGCAGCACGTGACATTTATCAGTTTAAAGAGGGAGATAGCAATGTTTCCTATAAATGAAAGGGAATAGAAATTACAGACCACTATTAAATTTGATTGCAACATGTTGTTCACAGCCAGGAGGATAGGATGGCCTGCTGTGTACACATTTGCTTCACGATCGATCAACAGCTGTTGTCACTAAGCGGAGAGAGGCTGACCATTTCCAATTTTAATTCCACCCAGATGGAAACCCTTGTTACAAAGCTGTACTCTTTCCACCAATCTATGGCTGAGATCTGAGGAACTGAGAGGGCTGGATAGCTTGAGCAATTAGACTTCTGCTGTTCTTTATATCATTCTTTCAGGACTCTTGGGTAGTTTTGGCTTAGAGCAATAATGTAAAATACCTGATTTTAGACCATCTTCCATTCTACATTTCTCCTAATTTTCATTTTCCATTGAAGTGAATAGAAATAAAAATCCAGAAAAATGAGGTGTCCAATTGGATTTCACCTGTTTACATTATTGATCATAAAATTATCCCTGGCATCTTTTCTTATGATTCCACCTGTATAAAAGAAGACCATTAAGGCAGCATTTTTTTTTCTCCAGTTTTTAGACAGCTCAGTGTTATGTTCCATAATATAACAACCCAGCAACATAGTGCAGCTGATGTCATGTTGCTACTTCACGTCTATGGAACCAGTAATTGACACAAAGCATAAACGCAAAAAAGTGAAATTGGAAAACTGATCAAAGGCAGAATGTGTTTGCCAACTGTATTGTAAAGACTCTGGATAATTTTTGTAGCCATATGGCGTGTCCAGTTGAATTTCTTGTCAATGGCAACCCCCAGGATGTTGATAGTGGGGTATCCAGTGATAGTAATGCTATTGAATCTTAGTGGGTAGTAGTGCTTAACCACCATGTGGAGCAACAGAAAATAATTTACAGCCCAGAACTAGGTCATTCAGATCAACTGGCTTTGTCAGTGTTTACCATCCAAATAATTCTGATCACAAATCCTTTTCAAATCCCTGGTGCTACTTAGTGACAATGCAGCATGACTTTTCAAACTTCACAATGCTAGCTATTCTTTGTTAGTTTTATACTTTAATGCAATGGATATAATCTGTTTATATTCCATTGAAATAGGAAGTGAATTTCCATATTTCAAGTGTGGAGGGGGTGTTCTTTTTATTCACTCATGAGACGTGGGCATCGCTGGCTAGCCAGTACTTATTGCCTGTCCCTAGTTACCCTTAAGAAGGTGGTGGCAAACTGCCTTCTTGAACTGCTTCAGTCCATATGGTACAGGTCGATCCACAATGCCATTAGTGAGGGAATTCCTAAATTTTAACCCAGCAACACTAAATTAATGGCAATATATGTCCAAATCAGAATGGTTAGTGGCTTGGAGGGAAACTTGTGGGTGGTGGTGTTCCCATGTATCTGCTGCCCTTGCCTTTCAAATGGAAGTGGTTGGGGTTTTGGAAGATGTTGATTGTGGTGCCTTGATGAATTTCTGCATGCATCTTGTAGATAGTACAGACTGCTGCGACTGATCATCGCTGGTGAAGGAAGTGGATGTTTGTGGATGAGGTTCCAGTCAAGGGGAATGCTTCTTCCTGGATGGTGTAAAGCTTCTTGAGTGGTGCTGGAGCTTTACTCATTTAGGCATTTGAGAAGTATTTCATCATGCTCCTGACTTGTACCTGAAATATGGTGGACCGTCTTTGGAGAGTAAGGTGATAAGTGACTTGCTACAGTATTCCTAGACTCTGGATAATTTTTGTAGCCATATGGCATGTCCAGTTGAATTTCTTGTCAATGGCAACCCCCAGGATGTTGATAGTGGGGTATCCAGTGATAGTAATGCTATTGAATCTCAGTGGGTAGTAGTTACATGATTGTTCTTGGAGATAGTCATTTCCTGACATTGTCTTGTATGAATGTTACTTGCCACTTGTCAGCCCATGCCTGGATATTGTCCAGATGTTGTTCCATTTGAGCACAGATTACATCAGTATCCGAGGAGTCATAAATGCACAGAAAATTGTGCAATCACTGTGAATACTCCCACTTCTAACCTTATAATGGAGGGAAGGTCATTAACGAAGTAGCTATTAATCATTTATCTTAATCTTAGTGGATGAGCCAATGAATCTCAAAAAAAGGTATAAACTTCACTTATTCTATTTTTCTGGGTAGCAGCAGACAAATTAAAGAACTGCCCTTCAAACCACCTTGCTCCTTTTCCATTAAGTACTGAATGAGTTGGGATAAGGGAGTAATGAATGGAAATGTGTGATAAACATTCTGACAATGTGCATAGTCTTTCTGTGTGAAACCACCAGGAAGAATATGCTATGTAAGGAAACGTGACTGAGTACTCCACAAATAATGGTGATAATGGGCTTTCCTCTTCATTCACAGCTGAGAGTTTGGAAACATCCTCCCAGTGTAACTCCACGGAGAGTGTTAGCGGTTTCAGCAGCTCTGAACACAGCAGTCTCTCCCTGACGGGAGGAGAGATCGAGGAAGCACTGTCTCTCTGCTCAGCATCATACAAGCCCAGTTCAGATCCATGCTCACTCTGTGCACCAGAGCCACTCCCAAAGGGAGAACTGTCATTTGGAAATTTGATTAAAAATGTAAGTATATTACTTCAGGTTGATTTTGTGTGTTATCTTTCTGTTTCCCATTATTTGATGTGCAAGGTGGCAAAACCACATTCAAAATAAAATAAATTGATGGCAGTTTTGTACTTTCCCTCTGATTTTGTACCTTCTCTCTTGAAGATGCTGGGGTATGATTCCATAAAAAACAATTGTTTCCTGGATTTCAGACAACTAACCCCCATAAGTAGATATCAGCAAGTTTTTTTAATCACAAAGGAGAGCTGAGCATGTCATTGCCATCATTATGCATTTAGAATGATGAACATTGCAATGCAATTCAGAGAATAATACTCAAGAGTGACCTTTTTTTCAGTTGTTAGCCAAAGGAGTTATGGTCCTGATTGCTGCCTCAGCTAAAACCAATAAACTCGCTGCCATTTTCTAGAGTAAACTGAAGTAAAATACATTGGTATGAGATAAACTTGGTTTGTTGGGGTGGCTGTTTTTCCTATCACTAAGCAGACCTGATAGACATTTTTGCTACAGGCTTCACAACTCCAACGTCAGGTTCAAATGGAATCCAACACGGCACATTGTGGGAATCAGCGATACATCTTTCTCCATTCTGGCCAGCTTATGATCAGTCAACAGGTCTGTCTCCAACCAAGGGTTTCAGACAATCTCTCAAAGCTGGAGGGCTGACAGGAAGCTCTCCAAATGATGTCACAATTTTAAGGTGCCCTTTCTTCAACAATCTCAATTTTAAAATAAAGAGAAGCCATTTGCAGCTTATCCACTATTGTGGAAGTATGCTCAATGGCCACGGCTGAAGCCAGAGAGTTAGGGAAGACCTCTAGGCTAACCCAGCTGGTTGCAGGCTCCTTGGTCAGCCATCAAGGAGTGGCCTCCAGGCAGCATCTCCATTCCCAACCCTCTCTGAGTACCTGGAAGCCAACTGGAAAATTTCAGTCAGCGGACACTGGGCCTTTACAGGCCATTGACAGAGTCAATTGATTACCTGCACATGCAAGTAGGTAGCCTTGTTACTTCCCAATCTTGCTTCAGGAAAGTGACCCAAGTGTAGGCTGCAGCTGCAGAATAGGCATGTCAACCATCAGTGCAAAGTTTCTCCCACTGCCCTCACTTTACCACATGCTAACCCCATCAGAACTGGGGTTTCACTTCCTGATCTCTGTCAGTTTTACAGACAGGCCTATTTGGAGATTTAGATATTAACCTACAATTAGCTGTTCAGCATTCTGTTCATAGATACTCTTTCTTTTTCATGGAATTTGGAGAAAAGCCTGTTGGTTGTCTACAGAATAGTTGTACTGTAATAAACCTGTAGGGTGAATGATTTCTACACTGACTTTGATGGGAGTAGGTTTACAATGCTTGCAGAATAGAACACTGGGACTTCACACTCAGTATGATATCAATTACTCAATGCCAAAAGGGTTACGATGAGCAGGGAGTGGATGTTGAGAAGGAAATGATTCATGTCTCACAACTATCATCCTACACGTCTTGCTAAGATTAGAATATATTTCAATAGGTTAACCTGAGTGCAGCGGGTGGCAAACCTTATTACATTTGTATTTCTGCTCTTTATCTTCTAAACTTCTATCTGATTCATGCTGTGTTCCACCCGGCTGAAAAAGCATGGCAACTACTCAATGGTTAAGGTCTGGAATACACTCCGTGGGAGTCTGGTGGAGGTGCATTCAAGAAAAAATTGGATTGTATGAGAAGAGAAAGAATTTGTTGGGTTACACGGATAAGGTGGAGGAATGGCATGGCGTGAATTGCTCATTTGGAGAGCTAGGGCAGGCACGATGGGCCGAATGGCCTCCTTCCGTGCTGTAACAGTTGCGTGACACTTAAATTGCGGTGATACATTTAATTTCTTTCCATAAATTTGCTTTTAAGTGAGACCATTTAATTGTTTTTCCAACTGAATATTTTCCATTGCTTTTCAAACAGAGCTCTATCTGACAAAAATCACAAATATAGTTATGCATAACAACTTCTATGGTATGGCTTTTTCCATTGTGAAATATATTCCCAAACACTAAAATCCTTATGTTGAGAAGCATGAGGTTTTTTTCCAAACATAATCCAAAATTATGTAAGGGCTGAACTTCACCAGAGAGCAGCCAATTAATGATGTTGGGGGGGTTTCAAGGAGGGATTCTCTCTGTGAACCTGAGTGTGATTTCTCACACCGTTCCCTAAAACTCACCTCATCAGCTAGACCCCAAACGTCTATAGCACGTCTCTTGGCATAATCTCTATATTAGAGTGATGCAGGAAAAGCACAGCAGGTCAGGCAGCATCTGAGGAGCAGGAAAATCGATGTTTCGGGCAAAAGCCCTTCATCAGGATTAGAGGCAGGGTGCCTGCAGAGTGGAGAGATAAAATTTTTGCCTATAATCTTCTCTATGTCTACTGGTCAAAGCGTTTGGCATTGTCAGGACCTCCCAGGATTCTTGGCACCAATGTCATTATTAAAGTCCAGTTGAGCACCAGACCAAGTGTAGCCAGCCAGTAATTGCCTTTACCATGCACACACAAAAATAAATGTTTCTCAGGGGATTTGCAACACCTCATTGCAAATACAAATCTACAGTTATGAGTGTATGGTTGTTTAGATTGAATCCATCCTCAGCATCATCTCATCCACCTACTCTTCCTCCAATGTCCATTGTAACCTCCAGCTTGGTTGTGCTAACAATTAGACTGCACTGTAATTCCCTGTTGAAGCTACAGTTTGTGTAACCATTGATGACCTCCTCTACTCTCTCTAAATCCTATAATTGACTTCTCAACTTCCTATCATAGCAGGTGCCCTTGATAAGGCCCCTTGACCTTTATGGAGCTGAACACTCTGGACCAACCTGGATGGACAGCCCTGATCTAGACTGACCAGACGCCTGACTGATTGTGTGTAGCTTCTTGACTGACATCCTGTGACCGTCCGGGCTGGTTGCACTGGACCAGCAGAATTGACTGTGACCCACTCCCTAGTGTTTAGACATACATATTTCTTGGAGACAGTGAGGACTGCAGATGCTGGAGATCAGAGCTAAAAATGTGTTGCTGGAAAAGTGCAGCAGGTCAAGCAGCATCCAAGGAGCAGGAGAATCGATGTTTCGGGCATGAGCCCTTCTTCATTCCTGAGGGTTCCTAGGTTTCATGTTGGACTTGTCACCAACTAGTACCTCTCCAGCTGATGGGAGAATGGGAAATTGCACGTCAACAAGATTTCATAATAATGGCATGATGATGAATGCAAATAGATACAAACAGGCCCACTCGCTGTTCACTGGAGAGATTCTTATCTTACTGTTCAAAACTTGGTTTAAGAATTGGATTCTTTCTTCTTGATGCCATGAATCTAATTTCTGTCAATCTCACCCCATTTTCCATCTGAAACATCGATGCCCATGTTATTCAGGGGCTGGGAAGATTCCACCTGACATGTTTTGCCCAGAAGGTCATTGTCTAAAGAAACAGTGAGGACTGCAGATGCTGGAGATCAAAAAATGGAACCTAAATATAAAATACTTCAATCTCAGAATGTTTTGAAGATACTTAACATTGATAAGAAGATCCTTAGCTCATTTACAAAATTGAAAGATTAACTCAATATTTTCCTTTTCTTGAGTTAAGCATGACTCCTCCAATAATTTTCGACCAACCTATAAATGCCTTGTGTACAGGTACATAGTAAACATGTCATATCACTGTGAGTAAGTTTATAATGTGGATTGACTGATGCTTAGTTTGGTAGTGTTTAGAATTCAAAATGACTGCTTTACTTTGATCCAGGATGAACCATCAGAACTGCCCGTGAACCGTTCGACAGCTGTCTGACACTCTGAAGAAGCAGTTTGGTAAGTAATTTCACCTAAGACTTCTGCTTAAACTGTTAGGGTGGGTCTGCAGACCTAGCATTAGGACTAAGGAACAAAGAATATGTTGCATGTGCATATGTGTGATTATCTTCTTAAGAGATAAGACGACATATTTTAAGATTAGTGAAACAGTATAGTCAGAAAAATGATTATTATGTAGAGTAATAATTATTGGTAAAATGAACAGGGTAGGGCAGCACGGTGGTTCAGTGATTAGTACTGCTGCCTCACAGTGCCAGGGACCTAGGTTCAATTCCAGCCTTGAGTGGACTGTCTGTATGGAGGTTGCACATTCTCCCCGTGTCTGCATAGGTTTCCTCCGGGTACTCCGGTTTCCTCCCACAGTCCAAAGACGTGCAGGTCAGGTGAATTGGCTGTGCTAAATTGCCCATAGGTACATCAGTCAGAGGGAAGTGGGTCTGGGTGGGTTTCTCTTCGGAGGGTCAGTGTGGACTTGTTGGGCGAAAGGGCCTTTTTCCACACTGTAGGGAATCTAATCTAATCTAAAAAAGAGATGCAGCATATGGATATGACAACAGCTCAGAAACAAATAGAACAAGACCTCACCTTCAAAGTCCCCCACTTAGTATCAGATTTACAGCACAAGGAGCCTATAGCAATTATCTCTTTCAAATTGATAGCCAACTGTTTCAGATCAATGGACAAAAGCTGTCACCTCCTATGGTCCTCCTCCATTAGCATAGAGTCCAGTTCCCCTTTGTGTATCACTTTTCATTTCCACCTCTGTGCTCGTCCCAATTCCAACTTGCTGCTGTTCCAGCACAGTGAAGTTTGTTGCCCCCTATCTATTGAGCCGGACCTCTTCTTTTAGTGTTACATGATGTGGAAATTCCTGCCAGCATGCATAAGCATGTTTGATCTTTGTGAGTACAGCCAGAACCTAAAGCAGCATTGAGAGGAAAAGCAAAAGTTTGTTAACTGGATTTATTGAGGGAGGTTGACATTAGGTGACAAGTGCCAGTGTAACTTGCAAGAGAACAAGTGGGCCCATTGTGATCTAACTTGGTGCTGGGGAGAGAAGGGTGCCATCTGAGTGGGGCAATAGGACGAAGAAGGAGGGGAGGAGATGGTGACAGTGTAGAGAAGACAAGATATTTGTGTAAACTGGGAAGTGTTCGGTGTAGTGCCCTGACTGGGTAAATGGAGAAAAGAATTTGCTCCTCACCAATCGTATAAACAATGTTTAAAATGTGCAATAATCCTATTTGGTAACTGAGAGTTCCAGCAAATACCAGGACATAAGCAAAATTCCCAATAATTTTTTTGCTTTGATCATTGATTAAAAGGTGAAATATTGAATGCATTTGTTGCTTCACCTCTGACAGATGCATTCTTCATTGTGTTTTCCATCTACTAGCTGACTGGTAGATAAGGACCAGCTGATTTTTGAGTCTATCATATTTCTGAAAGAAACTCTAATTTGGCAAGACTGGAGGAGGAGGAAAAAGAAGGAAGTGACCAGACTACTGTTGAAAGGCTGACTCACAGCTGTACTGCAGCTGGCCCCACAGCTGACATTGCCAAAGTTTCAGGAATTGGCTATTGTCCAGCTCTTTTTGATGAAGGTCTAGTGCAGAGTTCACAGACTCTAAAAGGGATGAATGCAATGTCCAATACATGAAAAGTTGAAACAAAAGAATTCATTAGGTTTTAACACAGGAATGACCAATGTCAAACTGAAACAACTATTATTTAAGGCATATGTTCTTAAACAAATAGATGTACAAAGTTGTCAAAATTGCACTGTTTTAAGACATATAATATAATTGCCCAACTATTCCAGCAGTTTACCAGGTATGTTTTTGTACAAAAGGTAGTGTGATCTTGTCATTTAATTGCCATTGTGTGTTCACGTGAGTAATAGCATTGTTTGGGTTATTGTAATACTATAATCACATTGATTAACTGTGTTTAAAAAGATATAGTTTTGAAAGAAAAATAGCTTTATGCTTTGTAATTTGCCCTACATTAAAAAAGGATGATTCTTTGCATCTGCTTTATCTTGTATCTTCTAATGCACATGGTCTAATGTATTCTGTAGAATATACTTTGAAAGTCTAGTAGTGAGGTAAATTATTTGAGGAGAGAATGTCCTCAGTGCATGCCCCAGAGGTGTTCTGACTGGTATCTGTGGGTAGGGTGCTGCCACCATTGAGTTTTTTTTCTTTTGACTGGGCATAAAAGCTTATCTATAGTTTACAGTGGTAGAGAAATTACTACTGGTAAATCTTAATAAGAAGAGTCCCCTACCTTAATAAGATGTAGTTTATTGCATGATAGCAGTTAGTTCAAGTTACTCTAGTTAGATTAGCATTGTTACCAAGACTTTGAAGTGACCTGTGAATATAGATCTCCACTCCACAAAATCCCTCAGGTGTCCTCCCTTATCCCCACCCAAGTCTGTGTGAAAACATCAGATTGGATGAGCTTAATATAGTCATCAAGATGAACCCTTTCAGAACCACTGCCTTGTGCCACATTGTCTATTTTTAATGGGTGGAAAGTTGATCAAATCCATCAATTTATGTACTCTCTCATGATATCTGATTTTAAAATTTGAAACTGACCCTTGCGTCACGGTTGAACTGAATCCACTCCAAGCAGGACCCATTGAAGATTTTTGCAAAACAGATCAAATAAAGACAAACACGCAGCCCATGAATTAAAATCTGTTCTACATTGTACACTTGTGTCAGTATTGTTATGTTGAAGATGAGCAATTAAGTCTTGCAGAACCCCTGCCTTTGTCCTCTGAAGTGAGTGAGGGTGAATTGTTAATTTGCCAGTAACCCATTTCCATAGTGGTATGGTGGCATAGTGATTACGCTGCCTCACAGTGCCAAGGACCCAGGTTTGATTCCAGCCTCGGGTGACTGTGCGGAGTTTGTACATTCTCCCCATGTCTGCGTGGTTTCCTCCAGGTGCTCCAATTTCCCCTCTCAGTTCAAATGTTCGGTGAATTGGCCATGCTACGTTGCCCATAGTGTCCAGGGATATGCGGGCAAGGTGGATTAACCATGGGAAATGCAGGGTTACAGGGATAGGGTGGTATGGGATGCTCTTCAGAGGGTCACTGTCAACTTGATGGGCTGAATGGCCTAGGGATTCTATGGTCAATCCAGGTAAAATTCAAAGAACCACAGCATCGTAACGTTTGGGAAATAATAAAGTCAAACCAAAGATTCAGCCATCTTTCCTTAGCCTGTAGCTTGCCAATTTATTCTTTGCTCTTGACAAATGAGAGACACTAAAAATGATATAAGGCACTTTGCAAACATCTGTTAACTTATTGTCCCACCGGCCCTCACACGCTTCTGAAGATGAAGGAGTTCAGTTGAATGGGAGGACCTGAGAAGATGTGACTGTTCTTTTTGCAAAAAGAAAGTGAAGAAGAGAGCCAATAATAGTGTTAAAATTATGGGGGTTTTGGGCAGATACCATTTCCATTGGCAGACCAGTCGACAACCACAGAACAATGATTAAAAATGGTTGGCAAAAAATAAGCAGGGAGGGAAGGAGGAGAGTGTTTTTACTCAGTGATTTGTGATGCATAGGCAGAAGAGATTAGATTATCTACAGCATGGAAACAGGCCCTTCAGCCCAACAAGTCCACACCGACCCTCCGAAGAGCAACCCACCCAGACCCATTCCCCTACATTCATCCCTGACTAATGCACCTAACACTACAGGCAATTTAACATGGCGAATTCACCTAACCTGCACATCTTTGAACTGTGGGAGGAAACCGGAGCAAACCCACACAAACACGGGGAGAATGTGCAAACTCCACACAGACAGTCGCCCGAAGCTGGGATCAAACCTAGGACCCTGGTGCTGTGAGGCAGCAGTGCTAACCACTGAGCCACCGAGGAAAGATATTCAATAAAAAGTTTCTAAAAGAAAGTGGACACATACATAAAAAGAGAGAAAAAGAATGCCTGATGAAAGGGACAAGTCTGAATAATTTGATAGCTCTTTCAAAAAAACTGGAATGGCTATAATGGGAAAATAATCTCCTTCAACACTGTATAATCCAATGATTCTGCATGGATAACAATGTGAAGACTTCCTGCATTCTAAATGGGGTTAGACATATGACAATAATCTTGTTTTCTGAAAAAAGGGGTTATTGATCTTAGCCTCAACTTTATCATTGAGTGTGAGGAGTCAGTGCGTATCAGAATGTCATTCTCATGTATCCATGCATGTGCCAGAGGATGCACCCCATCATTTTAGTTAAAAGGATGGTCATATCTTGGAAGTGATTGTAGTGTACATACTATACAGTGGTAGTATATAATTAGTGTATAATTTTAATCTCATTATTTTCCCAGGCCTGAGAATCAATGAATCACTGCTGAAGGAGGGTCACTGTTGGTATTCCAACTGCTTCTGAGCTCTGAAATGTGATTCCAGTTCACGTTGCAACAAGCTACAGATTTGCAAGAGGTTGCTGTGCCATCTGGGCTTTGTCCTGACAGATTGTTGTTTTCACTTAAACTGGAAAACAGATGCTGCTCTGTAGCAGATTTTTTTGCCGAAAAATCCTCATTATTCTCAGGTGGTTGTGACATAAGTGTCAGCCGTGGTATTTCACAAGGTCATCGCGATAAAGAGGGAACACCTATCCCTATGGTCAAGTACTGCGAGCTTTCTGCACGCTCTCCACGATACATGAACCTGTAACATCAGCATTTAGACATGTTTTCTAGCCCTAGTGTGGCTCCATAAGTTTCAGATCATAAGCTCCAGCAAAGGACGGAATTATCCATGAACATGGGGGAGGGGCTCATTCATCCAGGGAAATTGGACTTTGGAGAAAATAGCACTATGAACAAGTCTAAAGGGGGAGGGCAATGTAACATATTCATTTAACTATTAAATCATATATAAGTATATTTTAATATGCATCAAAATGATCAATTAATATTAATTTGTATATTGTACTATTGCTTTCTATTGCATATCTATTAGCTTTAATCTCATCATTGTTGTGAAATGCAGATGATGTTAGTTAAGATGTCAGTACTTAACGTTTCCCATTTTTACATCTTTATAATATTAAAAAGAACCATGGATTTTATTAATGTTAATGATACTTTGGCCCCAATTTGTCATTTTTTTATGCTCTTCTAACATGGTCTGATCTTTAAATATATTTTCCTAATGTAATTTATGCTTGAGATCAACCACAAGTGTCTATAGAATGATATAGAACCAGCACCCTGACTTATACTGCTGTCTTCAGAGACTTGATATCAGACAACACATACTCAGCTTGCATTTGATTACATGAGTGTCTTATACACTCCAACTGGAACTAAATCCATCTTGAAATTTCAACTGAAACTTGAAATTAGTTCCTAGACAGTTTAAAAACTGATTATGGTTATTATTTGGTGGATAATGCCACACACTGGTTAATCTTTTTTAATTTTTGCCTAAATTTGACACGACCAACTCACTCCTGGGTACACAACACAGCTTAGCAGGATTCTCTGGTAGAAAAACACTGGGTCCATCATCTTAGTCGACTTAGGTAGGAAATCAATCCATAAGTTAATTTTTCTGAAACTTCTAGGATTTTAACCCTATTTTGAGTAGGTGTCATCAAATTATGGAAAAAAAAATCATATTGGGTATTTACCTTTTTTTTTGCATTCCAACATTGCTGGGCATAAGAATTATGGCATTCCTGGCATAGACATTGCTATGGTGATGAAGGGCATTAAAGTTTTGAAGGACCTCTGAGCTTAAGTATAAGATGATTGTATAAGCAGCAATGCCTAGGCCAAAAGATAGGTTTTAGAAATGAGCAAAGTATTTTGAAAACATGAATGCCAAAATTTGAGGCCATTACTCAGGCAACACTGCAGCTTGGATCTACTGCCACCATTTTCCATCTCTTACATTGTTGGGTGCACTAACTTCAGCAAATCAGCTGATAGTGGAAAATGAACTGGAAGACCAAACTAGCAACTGAGCACCAGGGTTCCATCAGAAACTAGGAGTGTTTGCTGTGCAATACAATTCAGTCAGTACTCTTGATCTACATTATTCCAAATGTCTATGAAATATCCTTTTGTCCTTGAGTTATTTGAATCACAATATTATCTGAAAAATATTGAGGTAATGATTAATATCCTGTGGTATAATTTCCCCTAATTTTACCAAAAAAGGATGAGTGAAGGGTATATCACTTTGTACTCAAGTCAACTTTGCACAAAAAGTTAACAAGTAGACTCAAAGACAACTCTTAGATGCATCTTTTTCATGTAAACTAGCATTAGCATGTTAATATCTGCCAGATTTTCTGGAGTTACTGAGTAATTTCCATTCCAAGCAGACTGTAATATTGTTGCTACGCAACTGAAAATGTATTAAAGGTTTAATTCAAGCCATTTGGTATTGGAAGCAGTGTCCCATTTGTGTTTCTCTTCGAAAATGAATCGTTCAGTTGCAAACGAACCTGGAGACAGCAGACGTTATGAGTGTTCATTGAGATTAATGGTACTGGAACATCAAATGGTCCCAGAGCTGTCGGATTCCTTCAACACATTTGATGAAAATGCATTTGAATTAAATTGAGTTTACTAAATTATTGTGTAGAGGCAAATGCCTAAGGAATACATAAATATGTAAAAATGTTGCTTGTGGTGCAGGTGCTGCTTATCAGATGTGTTGTAATTTTCTGATACACTTTAGAATTAGTATGCCAGCAAAAATGGATGTTAAACTTTCAAAATCTTGTACCTCAGTAGTTAGCATTGAAGTCACAATAGAATGAAGCTAAAATTACTTAAAGATGAAACATTCTGTCTAAGGACTGTGCTCCTTTAAGGGGCTGTTGCATCTCAATTTTGTTCAATTGGTTCCAGTTAAAATGGTATAAGATGGAATTTTGCCCCTTGTGCTGCAGTTTCATAACTCTGGGACTCATGCAGCCAATAGTTTTGAAAATTTGAAGACAACAGCCAAACTTAACACCACGAGGTTCCACAAACAGAAATCAGATCATTACTTAGTTTAGGGATAAATACTGACCAAGATGGGATAACACCACTGTTCTTCTAACAACTGTGAGCACTCACAAAAAGCAACTGCTTACACTTAGTCATAGAGTCATAGAGATGTACAGCATGGAAACAGACCCTTTGGTCCAACTCACCCATGCCGACCAGATATCCCAACCCAATCTCGTCCCATTTGCCAGCACTTGTCCCATATCCCTCTAAACCCTTCCTATTCATTCAGATGCCTTTTAAATGCTTTACCTGTACCAGCCATCACCACTTCCTCTGGCAGCGCATTCCATACACACACCATCCTCTGCATGAAAAAAGTTGCCTGTTAGGTCCCTTTTCTATCTTTTCCATCTCACCCTAAACCTATGCCCTCTAGTTCTGGACTCCACCACCCCAGGGAAAAGACCTTTTTACCCTATCCATGGCCCTCATGATTTTATAAACCTCTATTAAGTCACCCCTCAGCCTCCGACGCTCCAGGGAAAACAGCGCAGCCTATTCAACCTCTCCCTATAGCTCAAGTCCTTCAATCCTGGCAACACCCTTCAAAATCTTTTCTGGACCCTTCCAAGTTTCACAACATCCTTCCGATAGGAAGGAGACCAGAATTGCACACAATATTCCAAAAGTGGCCTAACCAATATCCTGTACAGCTGCAACATGATCTCCCCACTCCTCTACTCAATACTCTGACCACTATCCTATCTACCTGCGACTCCATTTTCAAGAAATTATGAACCTGCACTTCAATGTCTGTTTGTTCAGCTTCACTCCCTAGGATCTTACCATTAAGTGTATAAGTCCTGCTCTGATTTATCTTTCCAAAATGCAGTACCTCATATTTATTAAATTTAATATGGCTTGATTGATTAAATAGATGGAGTATAAAGAGGGTCTTTTGCTCCTTTAAAGGGCTGTTGCTTCTCAATTTGGTCCAATTGGGCGTATTTAAAATGGAAAAAAAGGAATATTAGCCCTTGTGCCACAGTTGTAATGTCTGTACTTCTGAGCCAGGAGGCCTGGCTTCAAGTCCTACCTATTTCAGAGGTGTATCAGAGTATTTCTGAACAAGTTGGTTAAGAAAATATTCAATCGGAGTTTGGTTATGGCAGCACCAGGGTGTCCCAGTATACTTCAGGGCTTCTGTGATTGGTGTGTAACACCTTACATCCTTCAGGAGCCACATTTGAAGTTAAATCATTGAGTTTCCTTTGAGATTTCAGTCTTAGGTCCAGTTTCCTATAAGGTGCTGTTGCCTGTCTAATTTCGTACCATTGTTTTAATTGATCAAATGAGTGTGAAAAGAGAGTGCTGGAATGCCTGGTTAATGGGAAGGAGTTATAATTCTACATTCTGTAAAGTAACCTTTTGTCAAGAAAAGGATTTTCACTTACCTTTTGTATTGACATCGCTTGGAATCTAGTTAATAACGGGATCTGTTGTACTGTTACAACACGGGGTAAACTTTCCTGCCTAATTTAAACCAGCAACACAGAAAAGATTTATCCAGTGCAGTATTCTGTGAAAATTCGAGAGACCAAGAACTATTTGAAGTAAAAATTAACAAATTTATTTCTTAAAGAATAACAGAGAATAATTAACTAGCGACTATTTACAACTAGTATCTCTAACCTATCTTTTACTTTCCCTTCTGCAAAACTGGTCTGATAAAAATCCCGATTATATTTTACAAAACAAAACTTCTTATCTCAAAACCATGCAGCTATCGGTTCTTCACTGTATTCCTATCTTCTTTTCTTCTTGGAGATTCTGCTTCACAGGTGAATGATCAATAAAGGTACCTTTAATAGCGCTATTTATCGGACAGTCTTTACATGCTGGTAGCTTGGCAATTCTCCTCCCAATTGTTCATTTTTCCCTGGTCTTATACCCCTAAAGCATCAGATTGTGTCATTGTCTTTTAAGATTGTCAATATATTCAATGCAAACTGGATTGGAGTTTGGTATATTTTGGGGGATATAATTTAAACTGATTGGCCTAATTCGAATCTGTTTTTGTCTCCAGGCAACCAGCTACCCTAGCTACCCCAGTAACTGGATCATATGTTACATTGTATATTATTCAGAACAATTGGTGCTGTCAGGTCATTCTGCTTGCTTTTAACTCTCTTAAAGGTACAGTACACCCACATCTTCATAACAGTATTCAGCTGAAAGAACAGATGATGCTTCAATTTATTCTCCTCTGAAAGATAGCTGCTCCAAAAGTGTAGCACTTGCTTGCCAGTAAAGATCTAGTGTTCAAGTTTCTCTGGATTAGAAGATGAACTGAAAGCTTTCTGCTGTAGAGGCAAGAATGCTATTTGTTTAATCTTGTGCTTTAAGCCTGTTTTACCTGTGCATTGAGATACTGGTCTGAAGTAATTCTGGGCTGAGTGTGTCTGCACACACACTGTCCCTGAAACTATTTGCTCCTGATCCTTACAAGAGGCTCTGTTTCCATGCTGGATGACTCGATGACTTTTTCTTTCAAGAGATAATGGTTTCCTGGCACTCGATCCTCTGCAGTTTGGGAAGGAATCATATTCAGCGAGGAGTAATGGATGGCAAGAGGATTGATTGATTAATTGTGAAGACCAACATGGATGTAGATATGAGACAGAAACAACCTCCAGAAGCCAGATATTTTCCAAAGAGAGAGAATGCGAAATTTATACATAATCAATGTTTCAACCTTTGCAGCAAGGATGTGAAAAAGAGTCCCATAATCCAGTTCCATGTATAATAATTAAAGAACAAAGTCGATATTCTGTGATGCAAAACGTGCATGTCATTTTTTTGACTTGTGCAAAATTAAGCATTGAGTGAGACAAAGGAACTCAAAGTAAGTAAAAAAACAATAAAAAGATTTGTGTGTGAAAATGGGTTAAATAAAGTGTGAAAAATGTTTACTCTTGTTTGAGCTACTTTTACTAATGAACCAGGGCAGTAATGTGTAATTTTAGCGTGAAGTACTGTCCATTAATCTGAGGAATTGACAGGATTGACAGATTGGAAAGAGACAAGTGCAGTTCCTTTATTGAAATCCTATTTGATAATGGCACGTTATTTAGCCCAACCTCCACGATTCAATCAATAATTGGAACTAAGTGGAAAAAATATAACAAACATTGCTCTAAAAGAGCAAGGTCTTGTCTAAAAAACTTTTCTGATTTTTTTTTGGGAGATTTTATACGAAACTGCTGAGCAATGGGGACGGAAGTTCAATTCCTTGAGAGTTAACAAAGTATTAACCAGTGCCTTTTTATCTATTATGTAGCATGTGCAAGCCCTAAGGGTTACTGGAGTCCTGATGGATGTGATTCAACCCAGTGCACTGGAGAATTGGGTGAAGTCAACCAATGAGTAACCTATTCAAACTGTCTCTAGTCATCAAACACGTTAATTGTGCGAGAATTTCATTTATGGTCTCTTCCTGCCAATGCTTATCAATCTCTCCCTTGTTACTGAGTCTCCACAACAAATAAAATCTCTGGTTAGATTGGGCGCAGTCACAAATAATCTAAAAATCAAGTTGATGTTAGTAAAATTGTACTTTACTTTAAAACAATCAATGAATCCCTTGTGTGATCCATGTTGTGAGGTCACTTATAGGGGTCGACTTTCAACTGGAGTCCTCTACGTTGGGGTACGCAAGGTTTGAATTGTAAAGACAGGCTGGGATTTTCTTTCACATAAGTGTAGGAGGTTGAGAAGCGACCTTATAGAGGTTTATAAAATCATGAGGGGTATAGATAGGGTTAATGGTAAGTGTCTTTTCCCTATGGTGGGGGTTTTCTGTCTAGGGGGAGTATTTTTAAAGTGAGAGGACAGAGATGTAAAAGCAAACTGTGGAGCAGATGTTTTACACAGAGGGTAGCTCGCATATGGAGTCACCTTCCTGAGGAAGTGGGGAATGTGGGCACAGTTACAATGATTAAAAGACACTTAACTAAATACACAAATAGAAAATGTTTGGAGGGATATGGACCAGGAGCAGGCAAGTGGGACTAGTTTAATTTAAGATCATGTTGGGCATGGACTGGTTGGACTGAAGGGTTTGTTTTCATGCTTTATAACTCTATGATTCTGTGTCAAATTTTAGTATGACTGTTCTTTATTGTAGCTGCTTAGTTTTAACATTTAAGACGTTTTCTGTTAAACTATGTTTCTGTGACAGATCTCTAATCCATAATAACAAAGTTATAACTGGGCCCTAAGTTGCAAATTGATATAAATTTATTTGCGTTAAGCATACTACTTCTAATAAGTATCTGTTTGTGTTATAATGGTTTGGGCAATGATGTACAATTTGTACGATTCTAGATGGGACAACCCCAATGAGAAGGGGGGATCTGTCTCTATGTTTTATTCAACCCCTTCTGTCTTACATTGGTCACATGAGGTTTGACTTAACACACGAATCCCTCCCCTGATTGCTATTTTTCCCAGTTCCTATGTATTCATAGTTTTTAAAGGAACCAATTTCACCAGGCTTTCTTGGGATAAAAGAAGATTGTATTTAGTCAGTACTAAGTAGTGAAGAAAAATAATAAAACACAATCCACATCGTTTTGAAATGAGAAGTGAGGGAAAGAAATAGCAGGCAGATAAAAGATATACAAACCAGTTTTTGGCTTGTCCATAGAAGTAGATGAAGAAATATTGAGGCCTTCAGTTTGGTGTTTCTGATTCTGGCATTCTTCATTCTACAAGATAGCAAAAGGCTGTTGTCCTGTTTAAGTTTTGACTTGCAACTTGTTCCAATAATTATCAAGAGACAAAAGACTTTTCCTTTTAACTGTTACTGCAAGGGTTCCTCATGGTTGTTCTTAAGCTTTGACCTTTGCAGCATGCTCCAGTTCTGTAGAAATAGAACACACACACACACACACATATTCCAGGATTGCAGTTGTTTATTAAATACTTCTGCTGTGTATTCCTACAATAGGATAACAAAAATATCTTTTGCCCAGAACTGCATTTGTTTAACCTCACATCATGCCCACAATCTGGGATATAACATGCAGGCCATGGTTTCTTCTGAGGTGGTAATCAGCCTCCATTACTTTTGAAACCATAACAGATTACAGTTCCAGTTTGCATTACATCTCTCCTGTTTGAATTGTCTCTATCTGATGTTCCTTTACACTACCTAGGTGTGACATTCCATGGTCTATCTCTCTCAGGACTGAAAGTAATCTATATCGGAATTTTCCAGACAATCACTAAATTACATTCTCAGAGTTTACAATTTCAGCCACCTTTGACTAGATATTCCTTTTTTTTTCATTTTTAACCAAAAGATGCATTCATTAAAAATTCAAAAGATCGATAAATAATTCAGGGCTGTGATACTTTGCCCCAACACTGAAAATCTATACTTGTGAATATTGGATGAAAACAGGATTGGTTTCAGCTATGAAAATGCACGTGGTTGAATTACTTGGGAGTGGTCATTGTCCAAGACTCACATGATAAATATTAATTTGAATTCTGGTGGAAATATGGCACTGGTGAAATCATAATCCCTCAAATAAGAGCCTGGAGGAGACAATTCATAGACGTACTTTGAAAAGAACAAATGCAGATCTGATGAAAATTCCTAACTATTGAACCACATTAAAAAGTAGGTTTTTCATCACTCTTCTGCTTCCAGCAAAATGAATGTTCTTAGTTTGAGAGTCTCACAGTATTTGAGCTGTTGTAGTATCTAATCTTCCAAGATGAAGCAGCTGCATGGAGTCAAAGCTGTTATCTATTTCAGTGGCCAGACTTATTAACTCAAAGTTTGTGAGAAGATTTGTAGCTCGGGTGTTCCAAGCACATCGACCTGGACCCAAATATACCGACCACTGCAGCGGACAGCTGGAACTGACAACCGGAAGCGGCAGATACAAATCACTATAAATGCCGGAGGAAAGATCACAGAAGCGCTTCACAGGAGGCTCCCAAGCACTGAGGATGTCACCTAGACAGGGGATGAAACATCTGCAACACAAATTTGCAACTCGGCGAACAGAACCACAACAGACTTATTAAATCAATACTTGAAACCCTTTGGAATATGTTCAGAAACATGTTTTATAATTGAACAACTGTGGATCATCCATCAAATCTCTGTTACATTAAAACTGATGATTTGTTAACTGCATAATAACAAGCATTTTAACTGTGGCAGTCTTCATGCAAATCAGGCTAAATGAAGCAAGTGTGAAGTTCGAAATATTGATTATATTAGTGTGTGTTCTGTCATGTACTTTAGTTCGTGCAGCATGGAAATTGTTCATCGAGCTCAAAAGATCCAGCCATTACTGTTAATCTCAACAATTCTTTCTTTTCAATCTCCATCCATGCCTACCCATACATTCTATTACTGCATGCTGACCTTTGACCCCTCCTAACTTCTCTGTCAACCTATGCCCCTGTATCCACATCCTTGGTACCTTAACTCTGCCAATCTATGCCTTTCCTTTCATAGAGATGTCATGCTATCTGGATTGATGCATCCCCATGACCCCTCAAGGTCCCTGTGTCCCAGTATCTGCTCGCCCATGCCACTTTACGCTCATCTACCTATCTCACAACCTCCCAAACCAATCTACCTATCTCACATCCTCCCAAACCAATCCACCTATCTCACATACTCCCCAACCAATCTAATTATCTCCCATACACCCAAACCCATCTATCGATCTCACATACTCCCCAACTCATCTACCGATCTCACATACTCCCAAACCCATCTACTGATCTTACATACTCCCAAACCCATCTATCGATCTCACATCCTCCCAAACCCATCCACCTATCTCACATTCTCCCAAACCAATCTATCGATCTCACATGCTCCCAAACCCATCTATCTATCTCACACACTCCTAATCCCATCTCCCTATCTCACATGCTCCCAAATCCCTATTTCTGAATACCTCCATTGCCATTTACAACCCTTGCATCAATTTACTGCTCACTCAGATGGGGCCACATTTTGCACTTCCTTCTTGTCAACTCACTTCTATTCTTGCCCAGGCAAAGCTTGGGGGATGGTTAAGTCCCCTTTCAGAAAGTGATTATCAAAGAAAGTAGTTATTGATGCAAAAATCATTCAATACATTTAAATTCCTTCAACTAATATTTATGTGAATACACATTTCACTTCAGTGAGCATTCCCTTATTTAAATGAACTGCTCATTTAAGTTCTTGTGTAAACAAGCATTTACATTTTACAAATAGTTGGAACTGTCCATCTAAATGTTTGCTTGATCGGAGCCCTGTTGTGAAAGCGATAGATTGGATATCAGTCATGTATTGCAGTTGCTATGGTGGTATATGTCAACAGCAATGATAGGGATACCTATCACTCTTTCCTTGCCTCACACAGTTTTGGCAAGTATCTCAATAACCATCCCAGTCATAGAATCCCTACACTGTGGAAGCAGACCATTCAGCCCATTAGGTCAACACTAACCCTCCAAAGAGCATCCCATCCAGACCCACCCCATCCCTGTAACCCTGCATTTCCCACAGCCAATCCACCTGACCTACACATCTTTGGACTGTGAGAAGAAACTGGAGCACTTGGAGGAAACACACGCAGACACGGGGAGAATGTGCAAACTCCACACAGACAGTTGCTCGAGGCTGGAATTGAACCTGGGTCCCTGATGCTGTGAGGCAGCAGCGCTAACCACTGTGCTACAGTTATCAGGAGGTGCTTATCAACAGTGCTACAAATGGTGGTTTGCTCAGCAAAAAGTAAATTCAGACCTTTACAGTGGTTGCCTAATGGAATTAATCCAGTCACCCAGCAATAGCTGTATATCTGAATGCAGAAGGCTACTGCTGTTACAAAATTCTAGCCAGGTCTTACTTCCTTTTGCAATGTAGAAATTGATTTACTTTCTAATTGTTTGGACTGTTATTTTTAAGATTTTAGTCCAGACAATCTGTTTGTTTTGAGTGTATGTTCTGGAAATTTCGAAGACGCAAAGCAGCCACCAGTCACTTGCCAGGCCTGGTCAAGTACTGACATTGCTGGAAGTTTTCATACAATTTTCACACACAGTACACCAAAGTACACAGTACACCAAACCCAGAACTATGGAATCCCTCTCAAATCCCTCTCTCCCACAGATATCAGCTCTGTCCTAGCACTATTATTAAAGCATGAAGGAATCTAGAATAATTCAGTTCAGTACATTCAAATATACTGTCAGATTTCCACTAACGTTCTGCCAATTTTTGGTGCTTACTTTAATCTAATCTTCTTCCCTCACCTTCCCTGGTAAAAATACCCACAATTCCTTCACCATCCATATTGATCCCATTCCCTTTACAACCACCAATTGGTCCCAAGTGAATTATCTTCTCATCTCCTTTATTCTACATGGACAGCAGACAGTGGATTTTAATGTTATGTTGATGAATGTGTCCCCTATCCAGTGGGCAGTATTTAAGAAATTTCTATAGCTGAATTTAGCACTATGTTGAGATTCATCTACAGTTTGTGTCATTGTTTGGAATGTAGCCTTGTTTTTTTTTTTAGCTCTGAGTTCTTTTGAATTTATCCATGCTCCTTTCTGAAATTGAGAAGCAAAAATATGATTTATTCTCTATAAGTGGCTTCAACAAGGAGACTTCTTCATTTATTAAATGTTCATCCAATGTCATAGTGATAGCAACTTTATACTGATCAGATCCTGCCAGCTGGATTATTCCCATTTTGTGGGCCAAATATTATGGAGCCTCCTAGATTAGCAAGATGGTGGGAGGGCAAAGGGCATTAGTCAGACTCCCAGAGCAGACAATACTATAATCAATTAAATCAATAATAGAACACAGAACTGTACTGCAAAGGAACAGATCCTTCAGCCCACGAACATGATGTCAAATTAAACTAATCCCTTCTGCCTGTCCTTGGTCCATATCCCTCCATTCCTTGCATATTCCACGTGCTTATCGAAAGTGCCTTAAACTCCCCAATTATATCTGCTTCGCCACCACCTCTGGCAGTGCGTTCCAGACTCCTCCTGCCCTCTCTGTAACCTACCCCTCACATCTCCTTTCAACTTTCCTCCTCTCACCTTAAATGCATGCCCGCCAGATATTAGATATTTCCACTCTGGGAAAAAGATTATGACCGTCAACCCTATCTATGCATCTCATCGTTTTCTAGACTTCTATCAATTCTGTCCTCAGCCTCCGCCATTCCAGAGAAACCAACTGGAGTTTTTCTAGCCTCTCCTATCACTCATACCCTCTAATCCAGGCAGCATCCTGGTAAACCATTTCTGCACCTTCTCCAAAGCTTCCAGATTTTTCCTGTAATGTGACATAACCAAAAGCTGCACACAACATCCTGATCTTGTACTCAATTCCCTGACCAGTAAATGCAGCATACCATTTGCCGAGGAGGGTACCAAAACAGGAAACCTGCTTGTTAGCAGTGAGAAGTTCATTGATCTGCTTAATTGTCAATTTGCATATAATTTAATTGCAATTTAATCTTGCCTCTCTGATCGAGCGAACTCTCCCATCATCAATAATCTGCCCAGTGGAAAATGATGGTTTATAGGTGGTTTCCTCAGCTCAGTGGGAGAGTCCTTTCAACCTCCAGGAAACTGAATCACAGGCTCTGGGTTGACCTTGGAAATTTTTTTTGTTTCTCTCTCTGTAGAAACTTGCTGAGCTGACACTGAGTTTCAAAACCTCAGGCAGGAAACTCAAAACCCAAACAAACTGGGTCTAAAACTTAAAGGGACCAAGATACTGAGAGACAAACTCTCAAAGTGGTATCCTATTTGGAGTCCCTTAGGAGAGGACACTTTGGAGGATATCTGTAAGGAAAGGGAGAGTTGATGTCGGAATGAGAATCATTGATCCTCTCCTCCTTCTTCCTTGAGAACTGAAAGGGAAACACTGTCTAGATGGTCACATCGCAAACCTCTTTGAACCTGTTGGTACCACTGAATAATCCTGTGTGATAGCGGACAAATGTTCTCCTGGGAATCTACAATGCCTTGTTTGTGCTGGGCCAACAGAAACTCAGAAAGAGGGGAGATGTAAACTTAGAGCTTGCTTACACAGCCTGGAAGAGGATTTCCAACTCAAATGGAGAGGGCTGGTTGCACTTTAGATATGGCACCAGCTCCTGCAGATCCATTAGGAGATGGGCACTTCACAATATTGGAGCTGCCTCCCCACCCCGCCGAGCTGATCCTGCATACATGAGCTTTGTCACCTTGTAACCGCCTTCAGCAGATCACCAAGGACCAGCAGCAGATCCTGTCAGCAGAATCTGTAAGGGTAGCAATAACATAGCGTCTCGAGGACAAGGCATTATAAGAGTAACAGTCAAACTGTGGTCCAATCTGACGGATCAAACGAACATTGAAAATTGGGAACGTTACTGCTAACTTCTCTAACATATAAAATTCTATATTTATTTTGGCACGCACATGCCCTATCTCATGCCATCTACTTTATCTGTCCATGATTGGCAGGACCCCATTTTATTCGTTACTTGCC
The DNA here is from genome assembly GCF_037043375.1 of Chiloscyllium plagiosum. NCBI lineage: Eukaryota > Metazoa > Chordata > Chondrichthyes > Orectolobiformes > Hemiscylliidae > Chiloscyllium > Chiloscyllium plagiosum. The sequence continues at coordinate 55,511,388 of NW_028270153.1, read as the reverse complement.
AAACTTACTTCAGACACGCTGGGCAGTGTCTCGGAAGCCCAGCCAGAGCTTTTGGAAGGTTGGGCAAGAGGCAACCATTCCGTGTCCCAAAGCTAGATTAAAGTTTTGATGTTAATTTCTCCGAACTTTTCAGGAGGGTCACGTTTCCCAATCCTCATAGTGAGGAACCCTTTTGACATTAATTAGCATGTTCTCGAATAATCATTAACACCGCAGCCACTGGAATTACATTTATTGGTGCCAAACACAGGAACCGTGTTTCTGTAAGTCATTTCGATGTGCATGCACTTGGTCTTAAGGGTGAAGGTTTTCCATGTTGCCCAGCTCACGAGAAGTCCGTCGTGTGCAGTCAGACTTGTTTTAAATGCTTTACAGTGTTAGGGTGAAACCTTCTTGGCCTACTCAAGCAAAGCAGCCACACTGGCTGTTGCCAACATACCAGACTGAGCCAGGCAAGCGGAACTCAACTCAAAAGGGGTTCTGGATTAGTGGTGCTGGAAGAGCACAGCAGTTCAGGCAGCATCTAAGGAGCTTCGAAATCGACGTTTCGGGCAAAAGCCCTTCCGAAACGTCGAATTCTAAGCTCCTTGGATGCTGCCTGAACTGCTGTGCTCTTCCAGCACCACTAATCCAGAATCTGGTTTCCAGCATCTGCAGTCATTGTTTTTACCTCAACTCAAAAGGGAGCAACATATGCAGTATTTACTGAAATATGTATTGTCCTTTGAAATTCTCCCTGAAAATTTAATGCATATAAATCATGCATTTTATAAAGAAGGATCTCAATCTTTAAAATGAAGTCACATGTACAAAGGGACTAATGTACATAGGTGTGAATGAATACATTGAGGGTGAAAAGGTTACAATTTGCAGCAGGAATACACAGTGTCAGAATTGTCCAGCAGATGGCAGCAAAGTACAACTTTAATCATAAGCTGGATCCAGAGATAGGCATTGTCCACTCAAAATACAGCACCTCAGTTAGTTCAATTCACAACTAGCTCAAACCTATTGCTGATGAATGATCCTGTGCATTTTAATCTAAGAAGGATGTCAAGCATAGGAGCATTAATTTGGAAAACAAATCTGGTACTGGGTGCATTAGCTTTGGTATGAGAACCAACTGGCTGATTGCTCTTGTAACCCCAACGCTAATGTAAAGATGGATGGAAGCCCCATCAGAGAATACAAAATGGGTGCTGTAATATTATCACCTTTAGAGTGATGTCCCTTTACGAGTTAACATGCAAATTAGTCAAGTTTATCACATGACCTCTGCTGGATGGGTCTCCAGGTCTGAAGGAATTCTGGACAATATTCTGCACCAACATTAACTTTATTATTAATAAATCCACCATAGACCTTCATTTCTTTTTACATTACAGTGTGGAAACAGGCCCTTCGGCCCAACAAGTCCACACCGACCCGCCGAAGCACAACCCACCCATACCCCTACATTACACTATGGGCAATTTAGCATGGCCAATTCACCTGACCTGCACATCTTTGGACTGTGGGAGGAAACCGGAGCACCCGGAGGAAACCCACGCAGACACGGGGAGAACGTGCAAACTCCACACAGTCAGTCGCCTGAGGCGGGAATTGAACCCGGGTCTCTGGCGCTGTGAGGCAGCAGTGCTAACCACTGTGCCACCATGCCACCCAATGTGAGGAGAATCATTTGTTACATTTAGATAAGAAGTTATTCCATGATACATGGTTCGTATTATCTTCTAAGTATAAAATAAAGCAAAAAAAAGGACCAAAAAACTGAAAGAACTGCAGACGCTGGAAATCTGAAACAAAAGCAGAAATTACTGGAAAAACTTAGCGGTTCTGGCAGCATCAGTGGAGAGAAATCAGACTCAACATTTTGGGTACATTGACTCTCAGAACTGATGTTGCTAGGATAAGGATGGCTGTTATACAGAAGGTAGTGTGGGGGGAGGAGGGAGTGTAAACAGTAGGTAGAGATAGAGATAGAGTCCAAAAAGAGAGAAAAACAGTTGGACAGACAAAGGAGTGGATAAAGACCAGCTTAGGAGAACAAATAGCTGCTAATGGAGACAATTAGTAGATGACAATGGGTTGTGTGTGGTAACAGTCCGTCTGATGACAAATTCTGGTATGTGAGGTGTCAGGAATGTGTCAGGTAAAGGTGCTCAAGTCCTAAAATTGTTGAACTTGATACTGAGTCCGGAAGGTTGCTGTGTCCCCAAGCGAAAAATGAGGTGCTGTTCTTCCAATTTGCACTGAGCTTCGCTGGAGCACTGCAGCAAGCCGAAGACAGAGGTGTTGGCCAGGGAACACGGTGGTGTGTTGAAGTGCTGAAGCAGTAAATCAAATGAAATTAGATGGTGAAAGTTACAGGAATGAATAGATCAATTTTTCAGTGAATGCCATAACAGGGGAAGCGCATGCTACTTTGCTGAGGCTGAACAGTTGGAGCCTGGAGAGGAATTTGTTGCCTCAGCACATTGTAGCTGGATAGCAGTGACTGCAAGCATGAAGTGCAGCAGATATTATTGGTTTCTGTCGGCAGGAGACCAAAAGTAACTAAGCTGTGTGGCAAGAAAAATCAAATGCACGCATCATGAAGCTATCCTGCATTTTGAGATGTATGCAAGGCGTCTGCAGGAAATCTGATTTCAAAGACGCAGCCAGAGGCTAAAATAGAGATGAACCGAAAAGGAGACTGGCCAGTTGAATGGCAGCACCAGCAGCAAGGTTTAGGCCCGACACCTGCATATACATAAGATGCTGACAATGGAGCTGCTGTATACAGTCAGCCAAATGTGGTGTGAACCATATGCCATCCTCATGATACTATCTCCCAGACGAAATGGTCTCACTGAGCAAATGGTTCGCACCCCTCAGTTACTCATCCCGAAGTGTAGGATGACAAATTAAGATTTTCATGTCACCATATTATGCCTCTAGATATGAGGTTACTATCATCAGTTGAGATCATGTATGGAAGGTAAGTGAGAATATTCTTGCGAAAAACCACCCATCTAAATTCTGCAATATAGGATACACTTGAAAAACAAGGAAGATGAAGGTGCTGCCAGAGCTGCTGAGATTTTCCAGCATTTTACCTTTTGGTTTCAGATTCCAGCATCCGCAGTAATTTGCTTTTATTAAGGAAGATGAAGGTGTTTTCTGACCAGCACGCAGATGCAGAATTACTTAAACTACATGTGGGACAAAAGTCAGAGTCCCACACACCCGCCTGTGGTGACCTGCAGCGCTTTTCAAAGTGAGCAGTGAGCCCAGGTCTGAAGAAACCATGAGACAGGATGGAGAACCACAGAGGAGTTGGATAAGGGATGAGTACAATACACAAACTGTGCACAATGGATGTGAAAATCACACCCAGACAATGATAAACAGCATACTCTCATATACATCCAAGATTAAATCCACAATTCCAGAACAATACCTTAAGATCTGGAGAAGTGGCCAAATTACAAATACCATATGGACTCATTGACTTCTGCACTTGTCAAATAAGCAATCCCTATTTCTGTATAACTAATTCTGCGATTACTCAATTCTTCTTTACGCATGAAGAAGCTATCATGGTGGGAGGTGGGAGGACCAATGGAATTTAGAACGTAACATGCAAATAACATCCAGGTACTTGCCTTATCACATGACCACAAGATCTTTGCACTATCATACTCTAGACACTGGTTGTGTCAGGAAATCTCTGTATAAGTGAGTTTTATTGCTAATAAATGCACCACATCTTCTACTAAAGAGAGTCCACATACTTCATTTGTGTGACATTTGCATAACAGAAATATTAGAGTGTAGCTTTGCTCGCTGAGCTGTAGGTTTGATATCCAGACGTTTCATTACCTGGCGAGGTAACATCATCAGTGGCGACCTCCAAGTGAAGCGAAGCTGTTGTCTCCTGCTTTCTATTTATATCTTTCTCCTGGATGGGGTTCCTGGGGTTTGTGGTGATGTCATTTCCTGTTCGTTTTCTGAGGGGTTGATAGATGGTATCTAGATCTATGTGTTCGTTTATGATGTTGTGGTTGGAGTGCCAGGCCTCTAGGAATTCTCTGGCATGTCTTTGCTTAGCCTGTCCCAGGATAGATGTGTTGTCCCAGTCGAATTGGTGTTTTTTTTCATCCGTGTGTAGGGCTACGAGGGAGAGACGGTCGTGTCTTTTTGTGGCTAGCTGGTGTTCGTGTATCCTGGTGGCTAACTTTCTTGCTGTTTGTCCTACATAGTGTTTGTGGCAGTCCTTGCATGGAATTTTGTAGATGACATTGCTGGGATGTTGCTGGGAATGGAGGGTGGGTGACATAAAGTCAACTGGAAAGAGAGACTTCTATCACTGGAGCAAAGGTGGTTGAGAGATGACCTTATTGAGGTTTATAAAATCATGAGGGGCATAGATAAGGTGAATGAAGACTTCTGTTCTCTAGGGTGGGGCGTGTTCAAAACAAGGGGTAATATTTTTAAGGTTAGAAGAGAAGGATTTAATAAGGGCAGAGGACTGTCACAGAGAATGGTTCATGCTTGGAATGGGCTGCCAGAGGAAGTGGTACATGCAGACTTAAAAGACATTTGGATAAGTTTGTGAACATGAAAGGTTTAGAGGGATATGGGGCTAGCACAGAGAGATGGGATTGTTCGGGAACATGTTCCTCCTGCAGAATGTGGCAGGTGAGAGATACGACACATGTCTTCGCTGACCACATCTGCAGGAAGTTCACCCAACTCCAGCTCCTTGAAAACTGAGTTAGGGACCTGGAGCTGGAGCTGGATGAACTGCGGATCATCTGGGAGGCTAAGGGAGAAATTGAGAGGATGTACAGGGAGGTGGTCACTCCTCAGGCACAGGATAAGGACAGCTGGGTGACAGTCAGGGGGAAGAGAGGGAACTGACAGACAGAGCAGGGATCCCTTGTGGCCGTTCCCCTCAGCAATAAGTATACCGTTTTGGATACTGCAGGTGGGGACAGCCTACCAGGGGAAAGCCATAGTTGTCAGGTCTCAGGCACTGAGCCTGGCAGAAGGGAAGGGGGGAGAATAGAAAAGCGCTAGTGGTAGGGGACGCAATAGTGAGATGGATTGACAGGAGATTTTGTGGTCAGGAACGGGACTCCCAGAAGGGATGTTACTTTCCTGGTGCCAGGGTCTGGGATGCCACCGATCGGGTTTACAGGATTCTGAAGGGGGAGGGTGGGCAGCCAGAAATCGTGGTACATATTGGCACCAATGATATAGCCAGGAAAGGGATTGAGGATCTGAAAAGTGACTGGAGAGAGCTAGGTTAGAAGCTGAAGTGCAGGATGAGTAGAGTAGTGTTTTCAGGTTTGCTACCAGTGCCATGAGACAGTGAGGTGAGGAGCAGTCAGTGAGTTCAGCTTAACACGTGGCTGTGCAGCTGGTGCAGGACGGAGGGCTTCAGATACTTAGACCATTGGGGTACCTTCTGGGGAAGGTGGGACCTGTACATGAAGGACGGGTTGCACCTGAACTCGAGGGGCACAAATGTCCTGGGTGGGAGATTTGCTCATTTGGTTCGGAAAGTTTTAAACTAGTTTGGCAGGAGGGTGAGAACCAGAGCTACATATCTGAGAGGGAGTTAATTAGATATGGGGAAGTGACAGGATGTAGTGAATCTATCGGGAAGGTTATTCGTGTGATGGAACAAAGGGATCGGTTAAAGTGTGTCTGGTTTAACACAAGGAGTGTCAGAAATAAGAGTGATGAACTTCGAGCGTGGATCAGCACTTGGGACTATGATGTCCTGGCCATAATGGAGATGTGGGTTTCACAGGGGCAGGAATGGTTGCTAGATGTTCCAGGGTTTAGAACATTTAAAAAGAACAGGGAGGGTGGAAGAAGAGGAAGGGGTGTAGCATTGCTAATCAGAGAGTGCATCACAGCTACAGAAACGAAAATGGTTGCGGAAGGTTTGTCTACTGAGTCAGTATGGGTGGAAGTTAGGAACTGCAAGGGAGCAGCCACCTCATTGGGGGTTTTCTCAGACCCCCTAATAGCAGTAGAGAGATTGAAGAACTCATTGGCTGGTAGATTTTGGAAAAATGTAGCAGGATTGTTGTTATGGGTGACTTCAACTTTTGCAATATTGAGTGGAACCTCCTTAGTGCAGATGGTTTGGATGGAGCCGTTTTTGTCAAATGTGATCGGGAGGGTTTCCTTACTCAGTATGTAGACAGGCCAATGAGGGGAGAGGCCATTTTGGATTTGGTGCTTGGCAATGAGCCAGGACAATTGTCAGATCTCGCGGTGGAAGAACACTTTGGTGACAGTGACCACAACTGCTTCACATTTACCTTAGAAAGGAAAAGGAGCAGTTACCAAGGGAAGATATTTAATTGGGGAAAAGGAAATTATGATGCTATTAGACAGGAGTTGGGAAGTACAGATTGGGAGCAATTGTTCCACAGAAAGGGCACAACAGACCTATGAAGACTGTTTAAGGAGCAGTTGTTGCAAGTGATGCACAAATTTGTTCCTCTGACACACGCAAGAAGGGGTAAGATTAAGGAGCCTTAGATGACAAGAACAGAAGAGCTTCTCATCAAAAGGAAGAAGGTAGCTTACGTAAGGTGGAGGAGGCAAGGATCTAGCACAGCTTTAGAGGATTACAGGCTTGCTAGAAAGGAGCTCAGAAATGGACTGAGGAGAACCAGGAGGGGGCACGAGAAAGGCTTGGCAGGGAGGATTAGGGAGAACCCAAAGGCATTTTACTCAGACGTGAGGAATAAGAGAATGATCAGGGAGAAGGTAGGACTGATCAGAGATAGCACAGAGAACATGTACGTGGAGTCTGAGCAGATAGGGGAAGCCCTAAATACATTTTCTGCTAAGGAAAGGGACTTTGTTGTGAATGAGAACTTTGAGGAGCTGCAATATGGGTTTGAACAGATCAAGATTGATGAAGTTTTTTGCTGGAAATCTTGGCAAACATTAAGATTGATAAGTCCCCAGTGCCAGACCAGATTTAATCTAGGCTACTCTGGGAAGTGAGAAAAGAAGTTGCTAAGCCGCTGGCAAAGATCTTTGCTTCCTCACTCTCCATGGGGGTCATACCAGAGGTTTGGAGGGAGATACATGTTGTTCCTCTTTTCAAGAAGGGTATTAGGGAAATCCCTGGCAATTACAGACCAGTCAGTTTTACGTCTGTGGTCAGCAAGATTTTGGAACAAATTCTGAGGAATAGGATTTATGACTATTTGGAAAAGCATAGCGTGATTAAAGGCAGTCAGCGTGGCTTTGTGAGGGGCAGGTCATGCCTCACACATCTTATTGAGTTCTTTCAGGAGGTGATGAGACAGGTCAACGAAAGTCGAGCAGTGGACTTGGAGTTTCTGGACATCAGCAAGGCATTTGATAAGGTTCCCCATGGTAGGCTCATTCATAAAGTCAGGAGGTTTGGATACAGGGATATTTGGCTGTCTGGATTTAGAATTGGTTGGCTGACAGAAGGCAGAGTGGTTGTAGATGGAAAGTATTCTGCCTGGAGGTCAGTAGTGAGTGGGGTCCCACAGGGCTCTGTTCTTGGGCCTCTGTTCTTTGTAGCTTTTATAAATGATTTGGATGAGGAGTTTGAGGGGTGGGTTAGTAAATTTGCAGATGACACAAAGGGCTATTGCAGGCTGCAGCGTGATATAGACAGGATGCAGAGCTGGGCTGAGAAATGGCAGATGGAGTTCAACCTGGGTAAATGTGAAGTGATGTATTTTGGAAGGTCAAACTCGAATGCTGAATATAGGATTAAAGACTGGATTCTTGGCAGTGTGGAAGAACAGAGGGATCTTGGTGTTCAAGTGCATAGATCCCTCAAAGTTGCCACCCAAGTGGATAGGGTTGTTAAGAAAGCATATGGTGTTTTAGTTTTTCATTAACGGGGGATTGAGTTTAAGAGCCGCGAGGTTTTGCTGCAGTTCTACAGGACGTTGGTGAGACCATACTTGGAATATCGTGTCCAGTTCTGGTCGCCCTACTATAGGAAAGATACAGAGGCTTTGGAGATGGTGCAAAGAAGGTTTACCAGGATACTGCCTGAACTGGAGGGCTTGACTTACGAAGAGAGGTTGACTAAGCTCGGACCTTTCTCACTGGAGAGAAGCAAGAGAGATGACCTGATCGAGCTATACAAGGTAATGAGAAGCTTGGATAGAGTCGCTAGCCAGAGACTTTTCCCCAGGGCAGGATTGACTGGCACGAGAGGTCATAGTTTTAATATATTAGGAGGAAGGTATAGAGGAGACGTCAGAGGTAGGTTCTTTACGCAGAGTGTTGTGAATGCATGGAATGCGTTGTCAGCTGTGGTGGTGGAAGCAGAGTCATTAGGGACATTTAAACGACTGCTGGACATGCACATGGATAGCAGTGAACTGAGGGGTGCATAGGTTAGGTTATTTTATTTCAGAATAGGAATAATCCTCGGTACAACAACGTGGGCCGAAGGGCCTGGTCTGTGCTGTACTTTTCTACATTCTATGATGTGGACAGATTAGACCAAAGGGTCTGTTTCCGTGCTGTATAACCCGATGATCCTATGGCTTATTGCCTCAACTGCCTCCCCTCCCTCACATTCTTCAGAGCCCAGAGTTGAGAACAATATCACAGTGCGGTTATGATGTTAATGTACATTTAGAAAAACTGCTCGCTTTTGTACTCTCCATTCCTATTAACAAAGCCCATCTAAAGCTTAGGATTCATAATGACACTTAATTGAAGGAAATTTCTCCTCAACAGTGCAAATAAGCATTCTGATAATCTGAGCAGAGCTCAGTCGGGCTGAATGGCCTATTTCTGTGCTATAAATTCTATGTAAAAGTGATGTGTTCTTCCACAGTACATAGTTAGTGATATCAAGTGTGACCATGTTGATTGTGGGAGAGTCTGTCTTCTGAGGAGAGGTTGAGTAATTTGGGTCTGTACTCACTGAAGTTTAGAAGAATGAGAGAAGACCTTATTGAAACAAATAGGATTCTTAGGGAACTTGAAGGGATAGCTCAGACAGATGGCTTCCATCTGTGGGAAAGTCTAGGACCAGAGGACAAAATCTCAGAATAAAGAGTCACAGGTTCAAGACAGAGTCGAGGAGGAGTCTCTTCTCCCAGAGGTGAGTTATCGTATGGAATTCTTTGCTACCCAGGACAGTAGAGGCCAGACCATTAAACACATTCAAGAGAGACAAATTTCTAATAATTAAGGAAATCTAGTGTTATACGGAAAAGGCAGGAAAGTGGAGTTGAGCATTATTAGATCAACTAACATCTCATTTAATGGCAGAGTAGATTCAACGGGCTGAATGGCCTGTGTCTGCTCTTCTATCTTACGGTCTTATGGTTAACCAATATAAAAAATGCACAGCATTACAGTAATAAACCATGTGAAGAAGGTTGGGTTGTGCCAGTAATTCCCTCACCCACCGCGATGTCTCACAAACTCACTTTGTTTTAGTGGGTGAAGTGCTCAGCACTGGGCCTTAATGATGGGAGTGGGGAGAGGGAAGTGATAGAATGAATCATCTGTGTACTAGGTTGGAATGTGGTGTATGGTATGGGAAGAGCTGCGAGAGCAGTACACAGGGAAATGCAAAGTAGCTAACCCACTGGCCTTAATATAGCACTGGAAGCACTCTTCATTTTCCAAAAAGCACTTTCAATCATTTGGCTTTTTATCAGTTTTATTTTTAAGTGGGATTGGCCCTTCCTGTTCAACTTGATTTGGGAAACAAATTCGTCTATCAGCACACCAACAGGACAGCATTCATTCATTCATCCATTCACACTTTTACACATGCACAGAACAGTCAGTGTTTCATGTTTTCCACTCTATTTTGCCATGAACACTAACTGTGAGACCAGATGATGTCAGTTAACTTTAAACCATTGAACAGCAAACCCCACCACTGAATGTAAACAAACCTGCCTGTAAGTAGACTCTTCAATCATTGCTTTCAAGCTTTGCCACTCCCCAGTTTCAGACAAGGTCCTGAATGTATGAGGTGGGATAGGTGGGTGTGGTAGTTCAATGGGAGGACAAATATGGAATAATTTGGAGCCCCAGTTCCATTGGGTGTTTGTCTCTATTTTGGGGATACTTGGATTTTTTTTTGACATGATGGTGCTGGTGTTAGAATGAGGTGGACAAAGTCAGAAGTCACATGACACCACGTTATAGTCCAACAGGTTTATTTGAATTCCCCAGCTTTTGGAGTGCTGCTCCTTTGTCACCTCTATATGGATGTCAATGAAAATGCAGGGTTGTCGTGTGGTGTCATCTGTCAGATATCCTATCATTGTTGCTTGACATGGCCTCAAAGCTGATTCTACCTCAGTCTATTGAGTCTACTTCACCATTCAATAAGATCACTCTCAACTTTTTTCCCTATATCTCTTGACTCCTTTACTGGTTAAAAGTCTGTCTATCTCAACCTTGAATTAACTTAATGACCCTGTGTCAATGGCCCACTGCGGTGAAGAATTCCATAAATTCACTGAGAGATGAGAAAATGAGCAGTAGGATCAGTAATTAAGAGTTTCCTCCGAATCACCCTGCCTCCCAACTGGGACATAAAATCCTGCAATTGTTACTTAATGCACAGAGGTACTACATTTGTTTTTGCATTTACAGGATAGAACTCTCAAACCCTCACCTATTTTAGAATAGGCAACAAATCTGACCTTGCCATCATTTCTCACATTCTAATACAGAAAATGTTTGCCTGCTAATTTCGTTGAATGGTTAGAAGACAGGAGGGGGCCCCTTTGTCTTTTGTTTCAGTACTGGTTCTCTGCCAGAACAATAGCGTGCTTCTTTATAAATTTATATCTTTAAGTAAATCCTTTTTTTTAATTTGTGCCTGAAAGCTGTGACTATGTAGTGTGTTTATATCCCCTGTTGAAATGATCAATAGTTTATGGTGGACTCTTCTCAAGATTTTCATCTCATGTGTTGGTTGAAAGGGTAATCATTAATTCTAACCATGACCAGTCATTATGCAAAAGCTAAGAGACATTCAGTTTTAGTGTACAAAAGCAACAGTTAAAAGTTGGAACCTACATTTATTCCTTGTCTCCCTTAAAAGATTCCCAGCAGCAGACATACCCTCTGAAGAAGGCAATATGTGCATGCCACAAAGTCTTGCTTTCAGAAACTGACTTTATCATGATAGCAACACTGAAGGCTAATCTAACTACTTGAAAATCTTCAGTCAGACTATCCTACCCGACCAGGAAGGGGTGAGGCACAACTTTGAAGTGCCAACATCCCCACACAGTAGATGCCCAGTAGTTCCAGAGGTGGATTTCTGAGGACTTCAAAAGTGACTCTGTTTGTTCATCTAATCCTGTGGTTACTAATTGGTTAAGCCCTGTCCACAAGATAACAATTTTCCTTTTAGTATAAAACACTAACTATACTCAAGAAGGAGTTGCCCTGTGAATGAAGAATGTTTGGTCAGGCGAAGAAATTAATGTTTGCTCTGGACAGGCTCCAACATGCAATGAACGTCATAGTTTATTTTCCTTGAATGGATCCTACCACTGGAAAGGGAGGCACCCATCTCAAGTAGACAATCAGAGCAATTTATTCACATTGATACCTTTCTTTAGCTGATTGCAGTATTATCGTGATTTCGAAATATTTTGGTTCATTGTCTTTTTAAAAAATGAGACAGAGGTATTGCAGTTTGACATAAAATATTCAAATAGCAGGAAATTATGGAGCAGAAATGTTGTGAGATAGTTTCTCTGATGGAGTATTCAAGTTCTGGGACAGGATTTGGGGTCATGACCCTGTCTTTGGGGTTAAGTGAGAGTCAATATATTGTACAGTGTATTGTACGGTCACCCAGCAGAGATCTTCCTGAACTGGGCTAGCAATGATGGTGGTTTGCAGGTCAATTATAGGATGAAGATGAGGCTCTTGAACTGGAGTGCTAACTGGAAGCCCTCCGGCATGAATGAGGCAGAAACCGGCCTTTTGAAGTAAGTGAGAGAGTGAAATATAAGATGGAAGCACCTCGCTTCAAATGTTTGGACTATTAAGAATTAAACAGCAGCCTGTTTACAATTGCAAGGGGTAAGGGCTACCCACACAGCACCACACCTCCAAGCACCCATGCCCTCACACCCCTTGGCCTGTTGCTGGGTGGCTGTCTTCAGACAGTTGGTCAAATCACTGATGCCTCATTGGAAAACTCCAGTCAACCGCTGACAAGAGGCTGTAATTGACCTGTTATCTCTGTTAATTGGCTACCCACTGCATGTGGTTGGGTAGCTCTACCACCCTCCCCTCATGCAACACCTTTCATCACCATTTTTGGAATACAGCATTCAATTCTGGTCTCCCTACTGTAGGAAAGATGGTGTGAGTTCAGGAAAGATTTACAAGGATGTTGCTAAGGTTGGAGAGTTTGAGCTATAGGAGGAGGCTGAATAACCCAGGGCTGTCAGAGGCTGAGGGCTGATCTTAAAGAGGTTTATAAAATCATGAGGGACATGTCAAGGTCTTTTCCCCAGGATAGGAGAGTCTAAAACTAGAGGGTATAGGTTTAAGGTGAGAGGGAAAAAATTTAAAAGAGACCTAAGGGGCAACTTTTTCAATCAGAGCTTGTGCGTGTATGGAATGAACTGCCAGAGGAAATGGTGGAGGCTGGTCCAATTGCAACATTTAAAAGGCATCTGCATGGGTACATGAATAGATTAGATTACCTTACAGTGTGGAAACAGGCCTTTCAGCCCAACAAGTCCACACCGACCCGCCGAAGCGCAAACTACCCATACCCCTACATTTACCCCTTACCTAACACTACGGACAATTTAGCATGGCCAATTCACCTGACCTGCACATCTTTGGACTGTGGGAGGAAACCCACACAGACACGGGGAGAATGTGCAAACTCCACACAGTCAGTCGCCTGAGGCGGGACTTGAACCCGGGTCTCTGGCGCTGTGAGGCAGCAGTGCTAACCACTGTGCCACCATGCCGCCCCCAAATATGAAGGGTTTAGAGGGATATGGGCCAAATGCTGGCAAATGGGACTAGATTAATTTAGGATATCTGGTCAGCATGGAAGAGTTGCACTAAAAGGTCCATTTCCATGCTATACATCTCTATGACTCTATGACCTCTGTGCAAGTGGCCAGTGATGGCATAGTGCCAGTGAACTAACCTACCAGCCGTTCATGCCCAGCAATCAAATGCTTGTCCCCGGCGGAGACTAAAGGTCCTGTTCCTCTTCTTCCACTAAATGGAACATAAGCACCAGAATTGTCTACTTGAAAAATCTGTTTCTGCATTTCGCATCCTAATAATTCAATTTATCTCCAGAGCGTGAGTGGGCTGTGACTTCAGACTGAATATTTGTACAAGGCTGGAAGAAACACTGATGCAAAACTATACGAGCTTTGTACTGATCTATATAAAACACTGCCTGCTTTAGGCTGATAACATAATCACTCTCATAACATCAATGAGTTTAGGACAACCCAAGCGTGAAAACTCCAGAGGCATCTGTTTATTTTTCAGGTTGTCTTCATCCAAATAGAATGACTGATGCTTCTGTTAAATAAAAGAAATTAGTTAGTTTCACAGTGAATAGAAAATAAAGAGACAACTCAAAAATGATCTGGTTCTATTTAAGCAAATAATATGGAGACATCTTACTTTACATCAGCTCTTGTACTTTTCTCCTTATCCTGTCACAGTGCTTGGCTCATGCTGAGATAACCAGCATTGAGCTGGTAAACAGGTACTAACCAGAGTTCACTGATTTTCAAATTACCACCAAGATAGATAGGATAGAGATACAGAGAATGGACCATATCTTCTGGTGTCTGGATAGTCGGAGGAATTGCCTCAGAAGTTTCAACTTTCAATACGCAACTCTCTGATTCCCTGGGATCGTATACAGATGTATCCTACTCCTGATCTGATCTGACCTCACCACTGTAGCATGCTGCCACTCATACCATTCGCCTTACTGCCACTTTCCCACCCTGCCATTGTAACATCCTACCCAGCAAGCACCCACGCTTGCATTAAGGTCGAAAGATTGCTGATCTGGTTGCACTTCATCTTGAATAATGTGCTGACCTCTGACCACAAAGAAATATGGAACTCACTGTCATTACTCATCCATTTCTGATGTCCATTTGAAAAATGTGTTCTGGATACAGCTGCTGTGCATGGTATAGAGTCAATTACGTGCGGAATATCACAACCCAGCTCCCTTCCTTGATGCAACAACATTCACAACCAAACAGAATAAAGTCTAAGATCTTCATGCTCCTCTCCCAGCAAATATATTTCCAATAGATGTGTCATGTGACAATGTTCTCCAGAGACTACTCCCGTATCAGTCATTGGTGATGAATCGAAGAGAATGGAGATGAACCAATATATGGATCTCCCCAATTGTGTGTGGACACAGACCATCGATGCACTCTCAGGCCATCTTTAAAACCATGTTGTATCCTCTGTTTCAGGCTGAGGAGACCATCATTTTCCTGGCTTACCCAGGCTGCACTCACGTTGATGAGTTCTAGCCCTAGCCCTTTGCTGCACAACAATGACTCAATCCAATGTACCAACTCCCCCAGATAACATAGTTACAGGCCCAGTGCTGGCTGAAAGACTGACCTACAAAAGGGTGGCAGGGGAGCGGGGTGGGGGTGCAGGTCGGGAATGACTGATCGCACAATATCTTTGGCGACTGATGTTACTAAATTGTCTGCTTATGCTCAGTCAGTGACTGTTTCATAGGCTTCATCTCCCTGTCCATGTGGAGCCCAATCTCAAACTGCTGCTTAAAATTACAAAGCAAAAGATATCCAAATACTGGATGTTTTGAAGATAAGAATGAGATCAATGAATTCCTCCTTGATTATAGATGAGAGAAGTTGCAGCTCATCCAAAAAGAATCCCTCAAAGAAGTAGATAAAATATTAAACAATGTAGCAAAAGATAAACCTGCAGCATTATTTCAAGATAAAAAGAAGAGGGCATAGGTTCCAATGGGTGAGGGAAAACTAAGAACCAATATCAGGGAGGATTATTTACATAAAATATAATCAGCACTGAGAGTCAGCTTCTACTAATGATAATGACATGGAGAATATTACTCATTCAACATGACGTGTTCAGTTTTGCTAATATGATAGACTTTTATTTGAAAAGATTCATTAAGGTCAGTCAATAGCTTTCCCCATCTGTACTTATGAACCCTGCAGTCGATTTTCCTTAGCTCTCAGATCTCCATTCACATGGAGAGTGTGAGCTCTGATTTTTTTTTTTCTCTTTATACAGAGAAACGTCTATTATCTGAACAAGATGGGCGGGCACTATTTTGTTCAGGTAATTGATCGTTCGGATAATCGATTTTACCTTTAACAAGGGAAGCCATAGTGATCTAATGCTGTGCTCTACTGGAGAATTTGTTTAAGTCTATCATTTTAATGCGTCTGCCATTTAAACAAACTAATCCTTGCAGTCTGCAAAATACAGGTTAAAATGAGAAGGACTTACCATCGCATAGATACTGTATGTCAAATCCTAGCATTAAACAAAGTCCCAAGCAGCTTCTATGATTGCAAGTACATTTGTCAATTTCCGGGAATTCAGTCTCCCAATAGAAAGACAGAGGCACTGCCTCACGCATGTGTTTACGGTTTTGGCCATTTATCTAAATGAACGGGCCGGAAAAGTGACTGTACTGTAAAACACTTCCTTTTTCAAAGGGCTGTGTAATCTCCATTACCTAAAAAATATCCAGTCGCTGATGCTTGAGCTGCTTGTGTTTCTTTGTTTTTGCCAGCATTCGCTCATATTCATCGGTACAGGTTAATCGAATACATTTACCACTTTGATGTAACATTTTTTGCAGGACCTTGAAATCTTCTTCTGATAATCCAAAATTTGGATAATTGATATTCGGATAATCGAGGTTCCTCTGTATTTTTCAGAAAGGTCCTGTCCTGGGCTTATTTGGTCTCCATTTCTAGCTCCATCTAATGTCAAGGTTTCTCCTGCGATATTGGCATTAGAATCCCTATTATTTTCCCTTTTACTATCCAAACACTTGTTAACAACAGGACATCCTCCTCCTGGGAGAACAATGATGATAAATTTTAAGAGGACACAGATAGACTGGAGGAATGGGTGGACAAAGGGCAGATGAAATTTGATGTGAGGTATTGTGAAGTGGTTCACATATCCTCCGGTAATTAAGTCTGCTCATTATCACTACACATGAACCCATCTCTCGCTTTTGAAATACTAGGACCACAAAATACTGCAGATACTGGAAATCTGAAATAAAAACAGAAAGTGCTAGAAATTGTCAGATCTAGCTGCACCTATGGAAAAGTTAACATTTTGTGATGAATTTGACTCAACTTCTGAAGAGATATATTTGACAGATAACATTAATTATTTTCAGTTTCTGTTGTTATTTGAAATGTCTCTCTTATTTCAATCTGTCTTTTGGATAAGACATTACATCTAACTGGCATTTAAAAGCTCTCTTGGCAATCTTTTTCCATACACCAGAGGCCAATATTTATCTCTTGGACAATACCATTAAATCTGATATATGGTCAACATGTTTGTTGCAGTTTGTGGAATCTTTCTGTGCACAAATGCTCACTTTTTTAAGAACACAACATCAACATTATTACATTTCACACATTACAGAAGTACCTCGTTGTCTTTCTAGTGCTTCAGAATGTCCTGAGGTTGACAGTTACAATGTAAGTCTTTGTTGCTTTCTTAATTGGTACTAGGATACTTATCCAAAACTATATTTTGGGAGAGTAATGGAAACTGTGACTACTCATGCCTATACTGTGCTGAATACCAGTCTCATCAGCAGTAGTCAGTTTATAATACTGGCAAACATGGTGTTCTACAAACTGGTGTTGCTTTCTGTTTCTGTTTATTTGACAAATATATTTTGTTTGAACAGTGAGTATTAATGACATCATTGAGGAAACTGTCTAGCAGGTACTCAACTCCAGTAGTATGATGGAGCTGGGTTAATATAAGTTAACTCAAGGGATGTTTCAAAGTTAGTTCAACTCCTACATGCTGGGGACACAGTAATTCCTATGACCTCTGATAGTCAAGAAAATATATCCCACCTAGAGTAAAGAAAGGAAAAGGGAGGAGTTTTTGTCTTGTCTCGTCTAGTTTTGACGTATTTAGAAATCCATTGGCGGTGTTTAAGACTGTAAGTAAACCACTACAAAATCCACAAAAGGGACATGTCCTGCCAATATGAGGTCTTCATAGGCACAAACCTGAAGTGTAAAGAGCTTAAACAGAAATTGGTTCCATCCCATATTTACTGTTTGACTTTAATCAGCTAAACCTATTAAAATAAGCATTGGAAAATTTCAACACTGCAAGTTCAGCTGAAAGCATTCAGTCTATCAGCATATTGAATCAGATTGGAAGGGTCATGGTTCCCAGTAACAAGTCTAGTTTCCCATGAATGAGCTCGGCTGCCTTGTTAGTGATCAACAATCTCATGACTTTGTTTCTCAGGCGTTTCTAATCTTAATTCCCCAAGTATTTCACCTTGGTTTCATTGCAAGTGTCCCTCCACCCACTGTCCCTCAGGTATGAATTGTATTCATCAGGTTTGAATGGTCTGGCTGACATGTGACTCCAGACCCACAGCAATGTGTTTGAACGATTATTTGTCCTGTGGATTATTAAGGATGGGCAATAAATGCTGGACTAGCCACTAAAGCCCTCATCCTGTGAATGAGTTAAAAAAAAAGAAGTGCCAGTCAGAATTGAGCATTTAAAAAGGAAGAAAGAAAGATTTGTATTTCTAAAGCATTTTTTACAATAGCAATGTCCCAATGTCTGCTTTTTAAATTCATTCATGGGATGTGGACATCACTGGTGGGACCAGTATATTTTGCTCTTCCCTAGTTATATTTGAGAAGGCGGTGGTGAGTTGCCTTCTTGAACTGCTGCATTTACTGCAGGAGGAGTAATGATGTCTTTATGAAGGGAGTTCCAGAATTTTGACACATTATCACCAAAGAAACAGCAATGTAATTCCAAGTCAGGATTCTGAATGGCTTGGAGTGAAACCCCAGGTGGTGGTGTTCTCAGGTTTCTGATAGCCATGTCCTTCATCATGGATTTAGAAAATGCTGTCTAAGGAGCCTTAGTGAACTTCTGTAGTGCATCTTCTAGATAGTACACACTACTGGAACTGAGCAGTGGTGGTGGAGGAAGAGAATGTTTGTGAATGTGGTGCCAGTCATTTCAGCTTCTTTGTTGATGTCAAGCTTCTTGAGTATTGATGGAGCTGCACCAAGTGAGAGGTGTTCATTTATTGTAATGCTATTGTAGGAAGTGGTCATTGTCTGGCACTTACATGGTGTGAATGCTACTTGCAACTTGTCAGCCCAAAGCTGGACATTATTCAGGTCTTGCTGTATTTGCACTTAGACTGCTTCAGTATCTGAGGGGTCACAAATGGTGCTGAACATTGGGCGGTCATCATTGAACATCCTCATTTCTGACCTTATTGAGGGAAGAGCATTAAACCTAGTGGGCCTAGGGAACTACCATGAAGAGATGTAGAGATATAAGATGATTAAGCCCCAACAACCATCTTCTTTTGTATTAGGTATGACTCCTACCAGTGGAAAGTTTACCCCTAATCCCCATTGACTCTGGTTTTACTAGAACTCTTTGATGCCCCCCTCAGTCACACCTGGTCTTCATATCAAGAACAGGCCCTCCGCTGCTCTTCTGGAGTTGTGATTTACACCAATAGAGTTGTTTTGAAGTGTGGTCATTGTTGTATTGAGGGAAACAGAGTTGCCAATTTGTGCATGGCATGTTCCCACAGACAGCAATTTTAAAAATGACCAGATCATTTGATTCTGATGAAAGCTGGGGAAAGCTATTGGTCATATCAAAACTCACTGCTCCTTTTTGAACCAGTGCTTTGTGGGATATTGTACATGTATCTGAGGTCCATGTGATCTTGTTTCGACATCTCATCTATTCATGGCATCTCCATTAGTGCTGCTCTCTGCCATTACCAAGCAGGAATGTCAGGTTGCAATCTGATCTCCAGTCTGGATTTGGTGTCTCAAATTTCCTTTTCCTACGAAGATGAAAGTCGATATCATAGTCAGAGCTTTCTCAGTAAAATCAAAGTTCCTTAATGTACTGTACGAATGTCTCACTGCCTAATAAGTGGTAAGACTCCAGTGTCTCACCTCCCTAAGTTCTCAGGGGTCCCTTTGAAATAGTTTTTATCTTTCTGAGGTTGAGACTGAAAATCACGACTGAGGGGTGAATGCAACAAACTTGCCCTGATTCAAATGGAATGTCAAATAGTCAGAGAGCTTGTTCTCCCATCTGCAGGTCAGATTAAATCTTTGTGTCATAAAGATGATAGTGTCCATCATTGTTTGTTGTAACTGGGTCCCAAAAGCAAAGACTATCTCAGGGAGACTGTAAATTTGTTGTAGCAGCTCCAACTCAACCTCCATGATAATAGTGCAGGGCAAACTAAATGGGTTTTCCTCTGCCGTCTGGTGATAATCTGTTGATTTTTTTTTTTACAGGTGCACAGATGATCTACTATCAAACTCTCAGTGAATTTTCAAATTGAAAAGTCTTGAGACCAGATTTAGATTAGATTAGATTACATTACATTACATTACAGTGTGGAAACAGGCCCTTCGGCCCAACAAGTCCACACCGACCCGTCGAAGTGCAACCCACCCATACCCCTACATTTACCCCTTACCTAACATGGTCAATTCACCTGACCTGCACATCTTTGGATTGTGGGAGGAAACCGGAGCACCCGGAGGAAACCCAGGCAGACACGGGGAGAATGTGCAAACTCCATACAGTCAGTCGCCTGAGGTGGGAATTGAACCCGGGTCTCAGGCGCTGTGAGGCAGCAGTGCTAACCACTGTGCCACCGTGCCGCCCACAAGGTTTAAAGGTTAAAGACTCAAAATATCATAAAACAAAAGCAAATTAAATTCCAGCAATCCCACGGAATGTTGAAGAACAAATGCATTCTTATATTTTTCCTGAATACATATGTAATATTCACCTCAATAACATCAATACTCTTACACTGCCAGTCATAACATCCACATTCAAATTCTGGATTGAGAACAGGTGTTGTAGAGTCTAATATGAAATGTTAGCCTCCCTTTCTTTTCTCCCCAGTGCTGATCTACCTGTAATAAAAATCAGTCTTCTCATGTCAATCAAGTAGTAACTCAGTGAAAGGGAATTGTCATTGTGATACAGATTACTCCTCAGCTGTTGAAGAGTATTGTATATGTGATGAGATTGTCACAAAGCAGTGAGGATTCAGTTTGAATTTCCAAGTGCTAGACAATATCAGTCTATTCAACAAATTATTAGTCACAAAACTAGGGGAATAACACATTTGAGGCTTGGTATTAAGAATTGAAGTGTCCATTTAATTACACTAAGCCATGTCTTTACATGGACTCGTTGTGGTAGAGGTAGTAATTATACAATAGTTTGTCTTTATCTTTGGCTTAAGTTCTTGATAAATTCTATATTGCATGTGCATATGATAAGCATTTCATGTGTTCGTGAAACTGCATCAAAGTTAGGAATTTATGTAAAATGTTGTGACAAAACAATTGTAATTGCTGTTGTTTTAGATATTTTCTAACTAATCTGCTCAACAATGTTATTACACACCTCTAGATCAGGTGGGACATAAAACCAGGTCTCCCAGTTAAGATATATGGATACTGCCATTGAGCAACAAGAGCATTATTGGGATGGCTTTACATGTTAATTGTATAATAAACGTATTTAAGTAGATGCAGATTTTTTTTTGTTGGTGATACACTTGAATCCCTTTAAACAGACATAGCCTGAAGCTAAGGTTGTTCAATTCCAAAGTATTTGCTCCTGTTATGTAACTTTGTAAATAAACATATGTGTAAAGAGTGACTATAAGTCTTTCCTTTGTCAATGGGCCTTTCCTTGTCAATATCTAGGGAGCAGAAGATAGCAGGGGATGTCTAAAGGCAATGGTTAGAAATGAAGAAAAGGAAATCAAACAGAAAACATCAATTCTGATTGGTATTGTGGAAAATGGCAGAAAACATTTTAAAAGTCAGACCATGATCACTCTCCATATTCCTCAGAGTCCAAAAGTGTAACCATTGCAAGAATTAAGTGTATATGTGGATATACGGTATGTCACTGCTAAAGAGGAGTTGGTGCTAACTAAAAACAAAGTTCTGGAAAAACTCAGAAGGGCTGGCAGCGTCTGAGAGAGAATCAGAGTTAATGCTTCAGCCTAATAAGTGTCTTTATTGGAGCTTCAGCATTCACATAACTTTGTTTTTCTTTGATTGTCCATAGTGTTACTTCCTACAAAAAACAACCAGAATTAAAGTATTTTGTACATTGCCCACTATTGCATAGATGCTGCCCCTTCCACACTTCACTTCAATCCAGTATTGAAACATTAGCTTGCTTTCTCTCCATGGATGCTGCCTGACCCGCAGTGATCTCCAGCATTTTTTGTTTTCAGTTCAAATTCTAGCATCTGCAGTAATTTGCTCCTCCTTAAGATGATTGTAACTCTAAATTGGAGACTTCTTCAGAATATTTTAGATGCAGGCTAGCTACTTACAGGAAGTTTAAACCTTCTGGGCAAATCCAATATAATCATTGCACTGGGATTTGAGAGGAATTCTGATGCATATTATTGGGGATATTTCCATGCTTTCACTGTCTGAAATTGGAAGAGCTGGGCTGGATCTATAAGTCTTGGCTGGACTTTAATAGACTTGGAAAACCAAAGGCTGTTCTGCAGACAACATACATCATTGAATTTAACAGACTGTAGCAAAGATTGACAAAGAAGATCTCTGGATCAGTGCTGGCATTTTAAATTGCTGGATTGTATAAAGGTTTCCAATATAGGTAGAGTACCAGTTCCAAATGGTGTTCAGTTCTCCAAGAGAGACACCATGTTGATCAGGTATATCCTGGCTTGAAGAAAATCTCCTATAGAAACAGTCTGTTACTTCAACCTTGAGGGAAGGAATTAGCCATTTTGTGGGTGATACAGAGAATAGAAGATTCAATGGTTGCCAAATTTCAGAATGGCCAGATGCAAGATCCAGGCACCAAAACAAGAGAAGCTTTAAAGGCAGGCAGAATGAGGATCAAAACACATTTAGCTGATCTAGCTATTATAGCAGAATACAGAATTGGAACAGTAGTAACAGATGAATGAATCCCAGCAGTGTCCAAGAAGCAATTAATAGAGTATATTTTAAAACACTATTGTGTGGAGAATTTACCAAAGCATAGGATCAGATTTCTTAAAGTGGCACACAATAAAGAGAATGACAAACTCAGAAAATAAGAAATACTGCTTCGTTTTTTTCAGATTATACTGCTGACTAGGATTTTTTTTGGTATATAATTATTTGCTAGACACAGACTCAAATAACAGTGCAGAATCCTTCAACAGTATGTAGGACAGATTCATTGAAAACATTACCTTGATTCAACAAGTGGTAACAATCAACCAAAGTCCAAGGTTATAAAAATACTACCTGTTTTAAGTTTGGTGATGGCCTGCCAAAACTTCTCACTATTCTGGAATCATCCTGAAATGTGAAAATAGCTGTGACTTCCTTCCCCGATGTGAACCTGCCAACACTGTTTCTGTGTTTCCTCTATCTTCACCTCGGATACTCATTGTGAGGAGTTCATGGATGTTATTAGGAGTCAGGCCATCAATCAACTGCCTCTCCAACTTCCCTTCTTTCCCTTTAGACAACTGGCCAATTTCTTTTAAGGATCCCCCCCACATGTTAGCCCTGAACTCGCAGCTACTTTGTTTTCTTGGGTCTTCGCTAACATCCTCCCCAATTCATCTTGCTCATAAAACCCACCTGCTCTCTTGACCTATTTTTCTAACAAACCTGTTCAGAGATGTTATGCAGACCTCTGGACCAGATAGGACTTGAACCCAGGCCTCCTGGACACAACCCCTATGCCACAAGAGAGCCCATAACCTGCTCTCTTGACCCTTTCCCCACTAACTATCAATCTATTCTCACAAACAATTAGCATACACCACCACATCATTAATCTCCTCTTTCATTTCTAAAATCCTTGATTGTTATATCACCTCCCAAATCCCTGCCTATTGTTCTCAAAAACCTTGGTTTTAATCCCTCCAATCAGATTTCCACCCTGTTACAATTCTGAAACGACTCTTATCAAAGCTGTAAATGATATAGTTTGTGATTGAAAATGGCAAACAGTCTCTCCTTGCCTTCTTATACTCTCTGCAGTCTATATTATAGACCTGTCTGTGTTATAGTTCTGTCTGCCATCTTCACTAAGGTCCTGTCTGCAGTCTTTGCTGCAGTTGGCCAGTGCATCGCTATTACATTGTTCAAATGGATGGAATTGTACTTGCCAGGGTCTATTCTTATCTTTATAATCCTCGCCAGAGTTTTACCTACAATGATGTCTCTTCTCACTCACACACCCATGATCTCTGATGTCCCCTAATGATCTACCTCTATTCCCTGTATCTCACCATCTCCTTTTTCAATTCTTTGAATATCTCAAAACTGTCAGATATCCAGAATCAGATGAGCAGCAATTTCTTGCAATTAATTATTGGACATACCAAAATTATCTTCATTGCTCCTCACAAACAATTTCATTGTCTTGTTACAGTTTCCATCTCTCTTCCTGGAAACAGTTCTCAACAATGGTTCTCAACATTAACCTGAAGATGCACTTCTAATTGCATGTAATTGGGCTCACTAAAACCATCTAAATCCACCTTCATAGCATCATAAGACTCTGCATCTCTCACAGCTCATTTATTGCTGACACCACCATTATCTCTTCTAACTTGAATTATTCCCATTCACTCCTGGATGGTCCCCCATATTTTGCACAAAAAATTATCCAAGTATCAGCTACCATGTGCCAAGTCTATCCATTCATACTTTTCTGCTTGTTGATCAATGCTGGCTCCCATCTAATCCGCTTTTACAAATCTGTTCAATTATCAATTCGAAACAAAGCTCAATGCATTGAAAACTTATTATGCACGTCTCATTATAGTACAAGAGTTTGGGAACACATTTTGAATTTGCCGACTAATTCCCATTTCCAATGAGGGCTATCTGTGGTTCCTGGCACCTCTGAGCTGGCATGAACCATGTTGCCTACAAAACCTTTCAAAAGCTGGCCCAACTTCATGAAAGTTGTGGAAGCCTGAAAATCCCACCTCAGCAATGGAGCTGACAATGTCAGGACAGCCGTATGCAAACTTATGACCAGTCCCCTATTCCCATCTCCTTCAATATTGCTTGTGATGGGAATCCTGGAGTTGGATTCTGCCCAATACTTTTCAAGCCCATCTTACACAGGACAGACCATGTCGGGACAGGAAAATCTCACCCAACATTTAATTATGCCTATGTTTGGTTTTTGACATTTTACTGTATGAATATAATGAATATAATGCTGGATTAGCAGTGAAAGGGTTAACAGGAAAGAAAATCTGCCTTATATAACACTGCACAGTCTCAGAATAATCTGAAGTGCTTTTCACTCCACTTTTAAAATAGACACATTGCTATAATGTAGGAAATATAGCAACAAATTTGCACACAGTAAGATTCCATTAGCAGCATTCAGTAAGGATGAGATAATTTGTTTCAGTGCTGTTGGTCAAGGGATTATTTACTGGTCAGGAGAAAAGGAGAGCTTTCTTATTCTTTAAAATTGGAATCATTCACATTCACTTGAAAGGACAGGCATATTCACCATTTAACATCTCATCCAGTAAAGTTATAAAATTCCATCAGAATTGCATTGCATTGTCCGTGGACTTGAACCAACAATGTTTTAATCTATGTTTTAACCTAGAGGTGAGAGTGCCATCACTGAATGATGGCCAACATGAACTAACATGCAAAATGACAGCTGAATATGCCAGAATACAAGAATTCTGCTCTACATCGTATTTACTAATCATGAGTTTAACCCATAGACCAACTTTAGGAAAATGGCTGCTAACTTAAGCTAATTTTTGCCAAGCCACAATCTCCATGTTACTATCAGCAAGGAAACATTTTGTGTGTAAATGCTCATTCAACATTGCCAAAGTACATGCTTAATGTTGGGTATTGCCAGATGCCACAGCCAACTTCCTAATGTTAATAAATGATGTTTAAATTGTTTCCAGATTGCCTGAGTTATACCGCAATTCATGTGAGATGGAATCAGTGTGAGACACCTTCTGTAGGTCAATTTGGATGATGTCACAATCATAGGCAAATTATACAGTGTACCTCTGCAATGATACGACACTAAAACCACTTCCACACCCACTGAGCAAATTTAAATAATAAAATCCACCCATGTCTTTGAACATAACTTTGTAATGGAGGTCACACAATGTTCAGGTCAAATTATTTTATGTGTAAGTTGGCAAATTGTTTTGAGTAATTTAGATCTTCCACATAACGCAATTTTAAAATTAAAAACAATGCCACTTATGCAGACTTAGACAAACAGGAATCATTTATCCAAGAAAATTTCTTGACCTAAGGGGTTTCTTTTGCATGTGCCATAATGGTAAATGATAACCGATCAAGTACAAGATAACGTAGACATCTGTTATCAATTACAATAACAAATACTATCATCTGTCCTAATTTCTTCCTTTCATATCAGCTTGATGGTTGAACATCACACCTTAATTAATAGAATTGTGAGATGATGGCACCATACAGTCATACCAGTGCTGTTATAAGGGCCTACATGCAAGGAATCATAACATGTATTCATTCCTCCCTTACTATTCAAGAAAATTAATATGAAGTCCATGTTCATGCCAGCATCACTGTGCAAATCCTATTAGCTCTCAATATTTTTGTTCCAGGGAGACAGTGCAAATTGATGCAAGCCCAATACCGCCAGATACAGGCCTGAGGCAATAATGAAGGTAAGTAGATGCCAAAGCTGGCAGGCTAAGGCTCAACTCCATTTAGTGGGACATTGGCCCCATTGTGAACATGACTGCTTGGCCCTTAAATTCTCATCCATTACACACCTCACCCTTTCAACCCCATCAAAGCCATGCCCCTTCCATGCCTCATCATTTCTTCCTTGCCCCTTCATTTCTCTCATATGTGTCATGTACGCATGCCTGCTCCATGTGAGCACTCCTTCCATGCCTCTCATTTCTCCAAAACCCCTTCCAAATTGCCATAACACTTTCATTCCTTCGTGTGTCCTATTTCTTCATGACTTCCATAACTACTCTTTCAATATCCATAATGGACCGAATGAATGAAGCTTTAGCAAGTATTGCAAAATTGACACTACGAAACAGCTTTAAAATCATTTTTGAAAAAAAAAATCTGCACAACTTGCAACGTTAAAAAAAATCAATTAACCAACTACTCATTGAATCAATGCTCAAGTACTTCACACTCTTATGCAAATAAACATCATAAAATCACTACAAAGTGGAAACAGGCCCTTCAGCCCAATAAGTTCACACTGACCCACAAAGAGTAACCCCCCACCTCCCCCCCCTATATTTGCCCCTGACGAATGCACCTAAATCTACATATCTCAGGCAATTTAGCACAGCCAATTCACCTAACCTCCACATCTTTGAATTGTGGAAGGAATCCCACACAGACACAGGAGAACATGCAAACTCCACCTAGACAGTCACCCGAGGCTGGAATCAAACACGGGTCTCTGGCATTGTGAAGCATCGGTCCTAATCATTCAGCCACCATGCCAGCTCTTATATAAGTATATGTAAACAACATCAAAGAATAACTGAATTACAATGTAGTAAGATTGTCCATCAAAAAGCTTATATGCTCTCCTGCAGTTATTCTAAAATTGCTGCTGAGATGGGTGGATTAGTCAGTCTTGGAGCTCAGCTAAACATTCGTGATGAAGCCATCTGGCAACTGGATCTTTAAAAACAGTTGGAACAGATGGGTAGACATCTGTTCCTCCAGAAGAACACAAAGTACTTAGGTGACAAAATGCAAACTAAAGTATTGGTAACAGATTTACTAGCAGTAGGAACAGAAGTAAGCTACATTATGGAGTTGAAGTAGAAATCTTTTTCACAGAGAGGATATGGAGTACAATGATCCCAGATGATACTATTTTCAGACCAAGTCAGATCACAGACAGAACTTTAATTTTGGCACCAATACGAGGAAAGTGCTTGCAGATCTCACTTATATCTCCAGCTAAGATGGAGATCGAACTGTATGAGTGATTGTCTGCCTGTGCCAATACGAGTGCATCTCAGACACCCATTAGAAGGAAGGAGATATAAATTTCAGCCTAGATTATCACCACCAGCTCTCCAAATCACAACAGTATCAAAGTCCAAAGATCTCCCTTGACTAATTTTGAGATTAATGGCACAGTCTAAGGTTCAAATGCCTAATCCACTTGTGGCAATATTTATTATTGTCAAAAAAGAGCCCAACCTGCCCTGATGTTACTGCTATCATAACCTCCTCAGTCTAGGAATGTTAGGCCTCACTATGAAATAAGTATTGAATTAATTGCAGAAGCTAAGCTCTATGTATTTGTTGAACTCTACTCAAACCTGGCTGAGGAAACTGCAATAGTTTCAATATTTTCAGCATTATTTTTATTTGTGTGTGTTTCACACAAATAATATTAAAATAAGTTTAAGCAATATGTTGCTCCTTTGATTAATATGTATGGTTATGATCTGAGCTGGTAATAATATTGAACAAGTCAGATCCCAGATGAGATTGGACTTGATAAACAAAGTCACTCACTGATCATATTCACAAGAGGCTACTAATGTACTTTTAACAGAATAAAATAAGATTATTACACAAAAAATTAAAATACACAATAGAAGAACTACTTGAAATAGACTCATATGTTTCAGAAAGAAAGATTCAACCCTAACAATGATGTTCCAGATACTCAAACCCCAGTTAACGCTCATTCCTACCTCCAGAGTAAACCTCTTCTCTCAGCTGGCATGGCTGTAATCAGTTTCCTTGTTGGCAAATTTCTGTGCAATTACCTAATTCTATTTGTTCTAATTAATGTCTCTCCCCAAGACCTTTAAAATCAGCTTACTATTACTACTGACATGAGTTCCTTAAACTCATGTATTCAATCAATTTGTAGGATGCCTTCCTCTCTGACAACTCCATTCAGCTTCTGCACTTCTCTTCTATGTCGCTTGTGACTTCTCCCCAGTCCTGCCCTGACTGTTTTGGATTCTTCTACTAAGGACACCTCCATCATTATGCACCTCTTCGAATAAGGCAAAAGTGAGGACTGCAGATGCTGGAAACCAGAGTTTAAATCAGAGTGGTGCTGGAAAAGCACAGCAGGTCAGGCAGCATCCGAGCAGCAGGAAAATCGACCTTTCGGGCAAAAGTTGATGAAGGGCTTTTGCCCAAAACATCGATTTTCCTGCTCTTCGGATGCTGCCTGACCTGCTGTGCTTTTCCAGCACCACTCTGATCTAACCTCTTCGCATAAGCCTGTTGCTGGGTCCCTCTCTTTCTCTGGGTTGTAAAAGTCATCATGACCTTAGCAATTGTCTCTCTATGGGTCTTGCTAGTCATTTAGCTCAAATCATATTGTTTACTGGAAATGCTACTTTTAGTTGCTTGTTCAAAATAACTTTCTGATCTTTACTAAAAAAAAAGCAATCAGATATTTACAGAACTGAAAACTAAAGTTCTTTTTTTGCCTCCGATTTAGAATCTAAATTTCCTAATAATGAAACTATATGATGAGCCTTCATCACAATATATACATAAGCATTGTGAAAAATCTAACATGGTCTCTTAGACTACTCCAAACTCTTGGAGTTTTCGCGTTAGCATTTTATTTATGAGATAGTGTTCAGTAAGATATTAGATGTAAAAATGAATGTTACACAAATAGGGATGGAATATACACAGCCTTTGTAAGACCACACCTAGGCTCTTGAGGTGCAATGGTAGTGTCCCTAGCTCTGGAACCACAGGTCTGGGTTCAGGTCCCAGCTGCTCCAGAGTGCAGAGTTATTGTTTGATTAAAAACACTCACCCTCTGTTGACAGCGGTCTATTTCTCCATAAAGTTAACAGAGCTGCAAGTACACAAAATGCATCGGTGAAGAAATTTGTTCATTTAAAAACTGTGTGAAATTGTTATTGTTAGGAGAGCTTGTGGTTTTGTGCCATAACGAACCTTTCATCACATGGTCAGCCTGGGGTCTAATTTGAACCAGAGTCGATTAATCTGATATGAACAAAACCTGATGTGAAACTTGCATAATCTTTGAGCAATTAGACAGAAAGGAAACCAGCAACTCTATTCCTCCCACTGCATTGCTTGTATCCTATAAGATG
The DNA here is from genome assembly GCF_037043375.1 of Chiloscyllium plagiosum. Lineage (NCBI taxonomy): Eukaryota > Metazoa > Chordata > Chondrichthyes > Orectolobiformes > Hemiscylliidae > Chiloscyllium > Chiloscyllium plagiosum. Next base: position 55,481,903 of record NW_028270153.1, on the reverse strand, counting down.
CAAAGTATGAACTCTGGGTCAATCATGGGTCATTTTGATTAAAGCACAATGTAATCTCTTGTGAAGAGAGGACAATAAGAACTTTCCACAGGACTTGGAACCTTAATTTGCACAAATAACATAAAAATAGTCTTGTGTTCCTCAGTACATTCTCATCGCATATAACCCCTTAGGTGCTTTCAAGAAGTAGCAAAATATAAAGGAACTAAACTGATCAAAGAATAGGAGGAGAAAGTGGGAACAGGGTACTAAGTTGGATGGTCAGCCATGATTATAATAAATGGTGTAGCAGGCTTGAAGGGCCTAGTGACTTACTCCTGCTCCTATTTTTTTATGATTGTTTGGAAGAGATTTCATTCCCTCAGTGTCCAAGCTGTCTGTGACCACAAGCAGCAGATTCTCCAGGTAAATGATAGTTAGCCTGTGTCTATTATGGGTGTTACATTGTCCAGCACTTCCTGGTGCCACAGTTTTACTCCTCCATCCCCCTCCACCTCTCTGTCTATGTGCAGGAAAGGATAAATACTTGCCAACAAGGACTACCTACTGAAGAGATATGGCTGGTGCTTAAACTAAGAAAGATAAATACTATAAAAACCATGAGTCATGCTGCATGTGAGTGCCCATCGAGTAGACCATCTATCTCTTCAGAATGGGTCTCAAGTGCATGTACTGATTTGATGGCCCTCTTGAATCTCTCCCAGTGAGGGGTACTCCAGATTGTAATGGCCTCCTGTGTACGACACATTCTGGCATTGTGTGCAGGGAGATCTTGACTACACAAAGCATGGTGGTGCAGAGGGCTCCTCAGATAAAGAGGACAGTGAGAAACCGAAGGAGAGCTGCACATCCCATTATAAGAGGCTGCTTAGAGGGTGCCAAGATCAAGGTGTAAACAAGACTCAGAGAACTTATACTCATGACTTCCTTCCTGGTTATCCTCAGGCAGTTCCTGGCATGACTCATGCCTCTTTTATGGTGCCAGAGGGCTACTAATTCTGGATGGAAACTTTCATAAAACAGATAGGAACATAGGAACAGGAATAGGCCATTCAGCCCCATGAGTCTGTTCCACCATTCAGTGGTTGATCTGAGGCATAACTCCATATACCTGCCTTTGGCCCAGATCCCTTTATAACTTTGCTAACAAAAATGTATGTATCTCTGCTTTAAAACAACTGATTCAGCATCAACTGCCATTTGTGGAAGAGAGTTTCAAACCTCGATCACCCATTTTGTGTAGAAGTGTTTCCTAACATTTCTCCTCAGTGACGTGGTCCTAATTTTCAGACTACCCTCTCCAGTGCTAGAATGTCCAACCAGCAGAGGTGGTTTATCTTTATCTATCCTGTCTTATCCAGGCCGACTTGTATTACATTCATCATCACATTCCAGCAGAGAACTGCCTAGTCGCCCCATTCTCCTGCCTTTACCCCCTAACACTTGATCCACTTACTAATCAATAAAATGAGCCTCAAGTGCATTTTGTACAGTTTCTCCTCCAGCACAATCATAGAAATTTAAGTACAGAGCAATAACATCAACATGGATTTTAGAATTATTTTTAACATGGTGAAATATTACAGTATCTCACAGGAGCATTACCAGACACAATTTGACACCATGCTATATTGATATAGTTCATCCGATCTGAAGTAGCAAATTAAAAGAGGAGTGAGTGATGGACAGGAAAACCAATTAAGGGGGATCATTCCAGAGCTTAGACACAGAACAGTATAAGAACTAGGAGCAGGATTAGATTATTCAGCCCCTCGATCCTGCTCCATCATTCAATATGATCAATCCTGATCTCATCTCAGCCTCAACTCCATTTTCCTGCCTGCTTCCCATAATCTTTCAACCCATTGTTAAATAAAAGTCTTCTCCTTATCCTCCTCCTTAAATTTACTCAATATCCCAGTATTCACTACACTATGGCATAGTGAATTCCACAGATTCAAAATCTTTTGAAAGAAGGAATTTCTCCTCATCACTGTTTTGACAATTGCTACCCCTCACCCTAAAATATAACTTCTCATTCTAGATTGTCCCACCAGAGAAAACATCCTCTCTACATATCATCTGTCCATCCTCTTCAGCATCTTATTTAGCTCAATTAGATCTCTTCTCATTCTTACAAACTCTACATATAGTCTGTCCATCCCCTTTAGCATCTTATTTAGCTTAATTGGGTCTCTTCTTATTCTTATAAACTCTACAGAGTGTAGGCCTAATATGTTTCATCTCAGTTCATAAGACAATGTTTAAAAGGCATTCAGATAGCTAGATGAACAGGCTGGAAAAAGAGGGATACAGACCATGTGCAAGCAGATGGGATTAGTTTAAAAATACATCATGGTTGGCTGAAGGATCTGTTCTTGTGTTATACTATTCTATGTTCTGAACTGTCATCTCTGGAATCAATCCAGTAAACATCTTCTGAACTGTCTCCAATACAATTACATCTATTCTCAAGTAAAGGGATAAAAATTGTATACAACACTCCAGTTGTGGTCATACTAATGCCTTTTAGAGTTTCAACAACATTTTCCTACTTTTATAATGTAACCCTTTAGCAATAAATACCCAAATTCAATTTGTCTTCTTTCTTACCTGCTGTACTTCCATACTAGTTTTCTTGCAAAAGGACACCCAGATTCCTCTGCACTAAGGCACTTTTCTGCCAAAATTTGGCACATTATCTAATCTATCTATTTCCCATTTGTAAATTTCTTATTTCATTATTGCAATTAGCATTCCCACCTATTTTAGCGTCATCTGCAAATTTGATTATATAGTACTTTCTATTCAGGCATCATGAGTATAGGTTTCAAATAGTTGCAGTCCAATGATCACTATCTATGGCATCCCACTAGTTACATCTTGTCAACCAGTAACATCTTGTTACCCCAATTCTCTACCTTCTGGTTGTAAGCCAATCTAAGCTAATAAATTACCCCTAACTATGTGATCCTATCCTGTGCATCCCAGGCAGCTGCAAATATGTTTATTAATGGCCAGGCAAAGTAATATTCCAAAACCTATGAAGCTAGAAGTGGAGGATTGGAGAGTTGTAGATATGAAGTTACAGAGATACAGAGGATTAGAGTATAGAAGGATTGAAAACCAGGATGTTCACTCTAAATTTTAAATGCCAATGGACTGGGAGTATGTCCCCCTCATGGAATCAAAGGGAAATGGGAGAATGGTCTTGATATGAGTTAGAATATAAACTACAGAGGTTTGAATAAGCTGAAGCTCATGGATGTTGCAAAATAGATATCTGAACAGAGAATTAGAATAAAAACACAAAATGCTGGAGTAAGTCAGCAAATCTGGCACAATTTAATGTTGGGTTTTTATTTAAGAAAGCCTGGAAGGAGAAACCTTGCAGCTATAGACTAGTGAATCTGACAGCAATAGTGAACAAGTTATTGAAGGGGATTCTGATAGACAGGATTTACATGCTTTTGGAGAGGCAAGGACTGATTAGGAATAGTTAGGATGGCTTTGTGTATTTCACACTTTGTGCTTCCCTTTTGCAATCATTTGCTCTCTACAATGGGACAACACAAAGTGGACCCTGGATGGGTTGCAGTGCAAGGGTCTGAAAGTTATTATACTGCCTTGGATTATGCTTCTGTTTGAAATATAGTGCTCGGTTCATTACCTCTCTTATACTTTGAGACCCACCTGACAATTACAGACTTCATCTCTGTTGGTTTTCTCGTTATCGTATGAACCTTGTACAGGCAACTGACCACCAATTACCATGATTTAAAGGATGCTCTGCCCCATTAAAGCAGTTGAGGCCAAAACATTGAATGTTTTCTCGAAGTGGATGCAAATAGTTCTTAGGGCTAAAGGGACAAAAGGGTCTGCAGTGAAAGCAGGAGCAAAGGACTGAGTTGAATGATTAGCCAGGACCGTATCGAATGGCCTACTCCTGCTCCTATTTTCTGTTTCTGTTAGGACTATCAAGTAAGTCTAAATAAACAGAAGTTAATAAAAATATAGATTAGTCTTTGAATCATTATGAAGCATAGATAGAAGAATACTGTGGCCTTTCCAGTAGATGTTGCCAGTAGCAGTGATATTAGTCATTGATTTTGAGTTTTTTGGCCTTGCTTGTTGATTGGAATTCTTCTGTCCATGTTATTTTTGACAGTGGCTTGCTGGCAGCACTCAGAGTGGCAGAATACATTTTCTCTTCCTCTACCTGCAGCATAGGGTTATTTAATGGCTCTTCAAGCTGTAAACTGTACAGTACACTAGTCTACACATTAGGGTGTCAGGCCACTTATGCTGTTGGAAAGTGAAAAGTAGGAACATGTACCCTGACGAACATTGACCAGTTTGCAGTAATCCTTTTTTATCTCAGGCATGTTAAATGCTGAGGTAGATAAAGGAGACAAGAGTCCGGGAGGGTCTGACAGAACTTTATTGAACACTTTATCAAGGAAAAGCATTATTTATTAGTCTCTATTATTTTCTGTACTATTAAATAAACCCTATCAAACTCTCTCAATCTCTTCACTGGATTCTTCAGTAAATAGTCTTGAATCTCTAAGTAAGCAGTCTCAAATCTACACCTGCTATTGGCCGGTGTCCTCTATTAGTATTGGGTAGGGGCAGGAAAATCTAATAAGGTGATCACTATCCATATTTGGAGGTCACAGAACATGGTTTTGAACCTTCAACTGCCAAGTGCTATCCTCACACTATGCTTCTGCCTTCTCACTGAGCTGATTGCTACAATATCTGCATAGCATTGTTCTAAAAAAGCGGGTTCACTGGAGGAGGTGTACACAATGGTTCATTCTGAAACAATGTGATCAGTAGCACTTGGCCAGGCAGTTTTTGGCCTTCCTGGTTTTTGACGGGAAGTTGATTGTTCAATACTGCATCAATACGGCCTGTTCCAGCTCTGCAGTTTCCAATGGCAGAGTCCGGCTTGGTTTAAACTTGGCTTCCATATTTTGAGTTTCTTTCCATGCTCATGGAAAGATATAAATACTTCTGTAACAATCCTTGAGGCCATGGATCACCTGACCACAACCCACTCAGCCTCTTGTCCTCTCTTGAAATTTCCCTGACTCTGTACAGGTCTGACATTCCAGAATTCCTCTTCTGATGTCTAATAACTTCTACAGTCATCTTGGGTGTATCAGTCCTCTTTCAAAACAAATTAAGAGTTTTAATTAAGAGTTAGAATTAAGAGTTCAATATGTCCATAGGTGCCCCAGCTTATTATCTGTAGCCATGATGGTGCATCTGTGCGCTGACCATTTCTGCCTCCTGCTTTACTGTCTTCCAGCTCTTTTTTTTGTGTCTGGTCACATGATTTCCAAATCTTACCTTCCTCTTGCTGACACTGCTTCCAGGTCATGGGTCTCCAGGTCAGCTGCAACAGTATTTCTTATGGTAAGAAAACTATAATTCATTGCTTTACAATTGTACAACTTTCAAACAACTTTGAAACAATTACAATTTATTCAATCATTCTAACATAATTCAAAATTTTCTTTCCTGTTACTGTTTCATGGTAAAAGGTCATCACTTCATCCTCTTCACTTGTGTCAAAATGATATTTGGAAAGATGTTATTGAGGGCATAACATGCTGTCCTGGTCATGTAGCTAATAATCTGCGGCCTGATAGTGATGTGAACCTATTGTGTTAGCTGATTTGGTGCATACACAGAACATAGAACACATAACTATACAGCACAGGAACAAGCCCTTCGAATCATGATATTTTGCTGAACATGGCATCAAATGAAACTAATTCTTATTGCTTGCCCTTGGGCCATATCCCTCCATTCCTTGCATATTACATTTGGTTATGTAAAAGTCCCTTAAATGCACTTATTGTATCTTCCTCCTCCACTACCCCTGGCAATGTGTTCCAGACTCCAACCACTCCGTGTAAAATACTTGCCCCTCATATCTCCTTTGAACTTCCCCCCTCTAATCTTAAATGCGTGTCACCTAGTATCAGATATTTCAACTCTGGGAAGAAGATTCTGACCGTCAACCCTATATACGCATCTTATAATTTTCTGGACTTCTATCAAGTCTCTCCTCAGTCTCTCCCCCTCAACAAAAAACAACCCGAGCTTTTCTAGCCTCTCTTTATCGCTCTCTTTATACCTCTAATCCAAGCAGCATACTGGTAAACCTTTTCTGCATCCTCTCTAAAGCCTCCACATCCTACCTGTGATGTGGCGACCAGAATTGAACACAGTACTTTAATTGTGGGCTAACCAAAGTCTTATAAAGGTGCAACATGTCATGCTGACCCTTGTACTCAATTTCCCAACCAATAAAGGGAAGCATGTCATACACCTTCTTTACTACCTTATTTACTTGCATGGCCACTTTCAGGGAGCTATGGACTTGAATGCCAACTCCTTCTGCACATCAATGCTGTTCAGAGTCCTGCCATTAACTAAATACTTTTATTTAACATTTGATCGCCTGAAGTGCTGTACTTCACACTTACCTGGATTAAACTCCATCTGCTATTGCTCCACCCATATCTGTAACTGATCTATATCCCTTTCTATATATATATATGTACATGTCAAAATTGGTCTATGCAGGTCCACTGTACTAATGACAAACATGCAATTGTATGGAACACCTACTTGTGCCATTAAAAAAGAATATTAACCAAATTTCAGGTAAGAAGCTTCTGAACTGCTTCTGCTATGGGGAAATTTGTGGAAGTAATGTGGTTATGGAGAATTTTTCATGAGTCCATCCTTTAGGGATGGCAAAGTATTTTTGTATCTATAGTTTGCACTATTCATGATGACTGTTGTTACAGTGCTTCTTGGTTTGGAACACGTTCAGGAGCTATAATGAGATGTCTTCCAAAGAGGGAGATAGAGGATGGCTGTCCACAGATGACCTTATTAACCATGTGGTTTTCTCAGAGCACCTCTCATATCTTCATCTTGTGCTAGGTGTAATGACTGAGGTGACTTAAGCTTAACCAGTCGTTAATGACCAAACTATGTCACATCCTTCAACTAGTTGGAGGCATTATTGAAGAAGGTGCAAGAATTAGGGTGCCATGGTGGCTCAGTAGTTAGCACTGCTGTCTCCCCTGCCAGGGACCTGGGTTCAATCCCAGCTTTGGGTAATTGCCTGTGTGGAGTTTGCTCATTCTCCCTGTGTCTGTGTGGGTTTGCTCCGGTTTCTGCCCACAATCCAAAGATGTGCTAGTCGGGTGAATTGGCCTTGCTAAATTTCCCACTGTGTTAGGTGCATTAGTCAGGGGTAAATGTAGGGGAACGGGTCTGGGTGAGTTACTCTTCAGAGGGTTGGTATGGACTTGTTGGGCTGAAGGGCCTGTTTCCATACTCCAGGCAATCTTAACTAATCAAAAAAAAGTAGAGTCAGCTTGGGCTCCAGATTGCTCCTTTTATCCATCTCTTCACACCCTTACCAAAGATTCTGCAGCCTGTGTCCTGTATCAGCCTTGGACAGAAGCAGGAAATCCAGTGAAAGGACTACATTCCTTTTTGAAGGTTGCAGCAAATGATTTGGAAGCTTCAATTGTCAAGTGCTATTCTTGTCACGCTATGCCTCTGGCCTCCTCCTGTGCTGGGTGTCACCAAATCTGCATGACATTCTTCTAACGAAACAAGTTCTTTCCCTGAAATTTCCCTGAATTGGTACAGGTCTGACCTTTCAGAATTCCTTTTCTGATAGCCATTGAATTTGCATCCAGTGATCTTTGTTGTGTCAGTTCTCTTTTTAAAAGAAACATGTTGCAATTTAAACTCACCTCAAGATGAGCACAGTGCTGCTAGTGATTTTAAGCTCAAAGTCACATGAAATGACTATGTTTATTGATCACTGGAGGAAGGTTTGGCTGATATCTCCACTACCTCCATACTGATGCAACCTGGAGATGACAAAGGACCTGTACATGAGGAAACGTGACTATTGTGCTGTCTCTCAGGAAGTACAATTCGGATGAATGGGCACACAAATTTTCCTGAGATTTTCAAATGTATAGGATTTCATTACTGCTTCCATATGTGTCAGCAGGAAATCTATGTCAATGGGATGGGGAACCTGAATTGCAAGACCTAGAAGGTCATCAGCGTGTATTTGGATTGTACCAAGTACAGGGAGAAAGTGAGGACTGCAGATGCTGCAGACCCTCTCACCCACTCCAACCTCTCACCCTCAGAACTTGCAGCCCTCCACTCTCTCTGCTCCAACCCCAACCTCACCATCAAACCGGCAGACAAGGGAGGTGCAGTGGTAGTTTGGCGCACTGAGCTTTACACCGCTGAAGCTAGATGCCAACTCGCAGACACCTCCTACTTCCCCCTTGACCATGACCCCACCTCCCACCACCAAACCATCATCTCCCAGACAATCCGTAACCTCATCACCTCAGGGGATCTCCCATCCACTGCCTAATATCTCATAGACCCACAACCCTGCACCGCCCGTTTCTACCTCCTGCCCAAAATCCACAAACCCTACTGCCCCGACTGACCCATTGTCTCAGCCTGCTCCTGCCCCACCGAACTCATCTCTGCATACCTCGACACGGTCCTGTCCCCCTTAGTCCAAGAACTCCCCACCTACCTTCGGGACACCACCCACGCCCTCCACCTCCTCCATGATTTTCGCTTCCCCGGCCCCCAACGCCTTATCTTCATGATGGACATCCAGTCCCTATACACTTCCATCCGCCATCACGAAGGCCTCCAAGCCCTCCGCTTCTTCCTCTCCCGCCGACCCAACCAGTACCCTTCCACACCCTCCTTCGACTGACTGAACTGGTCCTCACTCTTAACAACTTCTCCTTCCAATCCTCCCACTTCCTCCAAACCAAAGGAGTAGCCATGGGCACCCGCATGGGTCCCAGCTATGCCTGCCTCTTTGTTGGATATGTGGAACAGTCCATCTTCTGCAGCTACACTGGCACCACTCCCCCACCTTTTCCTCCGCTACATCGATGACTGTATCGGCACTACCTCGTGCTCCCACGAGGAGGTTGAACAGTTCATCCACTTTACTAACACCTTCCACCCCGACCTCAAATTTACCTGGATCATCTCAGACTCCTCCCTCCCCTTCCTAGACCTCTCCATTTCTACCTCGGCGACCGACTCAACACAGACATTTACTACAAACCGACCGACTCCCACAGCTACCTAGATTACACCTCCTCCCACCCTGCCCCCTGTAAAAACTCTATCCCATATTCCCAATTCCTTCGCCTCCACTGCATCTGCTCCCAGGAGGACCAATTCCACTACCGAACAACCCAAATGGCCTCCTTCTTCAAAGACTGCAATTTCCCCTCCGACGTGGTCAACGATGCTCTCCACCACATCTCTTCCACTTCCCGCACCTCCGTCCTTGAACCCCGCCCCTCCAATCGCCACCAGGACAGAACCCCACTGGTCCTCACCTTCCACCCCACCAACCTCCAGATACATCGTATCATCCTCCGTCATTTCCGCCACCTCCAAACAGACCCCACCACCAGGGATATATTTCCCTCTCCACCCCTATCAGCGTTCCGGAAAGACCACTCCCTCCGCGACTGCCTCGTCAGGTCCACACCCCCCACCAACCCAACCTCCATTCCTGGCACCTTCCCCTGCAACCGCAAGAAGTGCAAAACCTGCGCCCACACCTCCCCCCTCACCTCCCTCCAAGGCCCCAATTCACCTGCACCTCCACACACATCATTTACTGTATCCGCTGCACCCGATGTGGTCTCCTCTACATTGGGAGACAGGCCACCTACTTGCGGAACATTTCAGGGAACACCTCTGGGACACCCGCACCAACCAACCCAACCGCAGGAAATGCAAAACTTCTGCACACACCACTCCCCTCACTTCCGTCCAAGGCCCCAAGGGATCCTTTCACATCTGACAGAAAATCACCTGTACCTCTCCCAATGTCATCTACTGCATCTATTGCACCTGATGTGGTCTCCTCTACATCGGGGAGACAGGACGTCTTCTTGCAGATCATTTCAAAGAACATGTCTGGGACACCCACACCCACCAACCCCACCAACCCTTGGCTGAACACTTCAACTCCCCCTCCCACTCCATCAAGGACATGTAAGTCCTGGTCCTCGTACATTGCCAAACCATTACGACCCAATGCCTGGAGAAAGAATGCCTCATAGTCTACCTTGGGACCCTGCAACCACACGGGATAAATGTGGATTTCAACAGCTTCCTCATTTCCCCTTCTCCCCACCTTATCCCAGTCTCGAGCCTCCAACACAGCACCACCCTCCTGACCTGTTCATCACTCCCCCCCCCGACTTATCACCTTCTCTGTCACCTTCATCCACCTATCACTTTCTCAGCTACCTTCCCCCCAAACCCACCCCTCTCCCATTTATCTTTCAGCCCCCGGTCCACAAGCCTCATTCCTGATGAAGGGCTTATATCTGAAATGTCCATTCTCCTACTCCTCGGATGCTACCTGACCTGCTGTGCTTTCCCAGCAACGTGCTCTCGACAAGAGAACCATTAACAGGTTCACTCTGCTCAATAATTGCAGGCAATACAAGACTGGATCTATAATTTGGGCTTTCAGCACAGGATGGTAAATTTACCTTCACTAAATATAGTACCAACATAATTAAATAAACTGAATGCAAAGCTCTCTTGCTATTATAAAATACTAGCTTCAGAGGTCTGAAAACTTTTAGGATTGTCTATTTTGAAGGTGAAAACACGAAGTAAGAAAATGCCTGTTTTTTCAATATGAACAATGTTTGTAATTTGTCATAATTTGCAAAATTCTTAATGTCGGTTACCAAACTTATTTTAATTTTGGGCATTAGGTAATAATCTTTTGGGCAATTAAACGTTGATTGCAAGTGATAGATCCACTTTGCACTGTTGATAGATCATCTTTGATGAGATCCATTGAGGGTTGTTAACGCAACTACCAGCCTATAAAACTATGAATTACCTCAGCAAAGAATATTTGAAGGTAATTTTCAAACGAAAATGCTGGTTTACTGAACAATGTGTTTTTTGACCTAAATAAAATTTGTACTGAGGAAATACAATGGTGTCATTGATAGCTAATTGTAAACGGATGTGAGTGAGAATTAGTGGTACTGTAAAAGCAAATACACAAGAGCTAGCTCTGTAAAAACAATTTTGGCACACAGAACCTTTCCTTTGATGAAAGTTGTTTATGCAGTTGCTGAATAGCTGTCAGCATTCAGCCTGCTCTTGCCTGCATTCCAAATTACTGCCAGTCGCTGTGGGATTCAAGTAAAGATTTGGTTGAATGTCTGACAAAATACTTCACACGGTGACTATCGTTCCCCTAGTCACTTCACAGACAGGATTGTTGACTTGATGTAAAGCAAGTTGGATGTCACGTTAGCTCAATGGTTAGCACTGCTGCCTCACAGCACCAGGGACCAGAGTTCAATTCCAACCTTGGGCAACTGTCTGTGTGGAGTTTGCACATTCTCCCCTTGTCTGCGTGGGTTTCCTCCAGGTTCTCTCCCACAATCCAAAGATGTGGAGGTTAGGTGAATTAGCCATGCTAAATTGCCTCATAGTGTTAAGGGATATGTAGGTTAGGTGCATTAGTCGTGAGTAAATGTAAAGTAAAAGGATAGGAGAATTGGTATGTGGGTTACTCTCCGGAGGGTCGGTGCGGACTTGTTGGGCCAAATGGCCTGTTTCCACACTGTAAGGATTCTATGATTCAAATGAAGTGAAGTTAGTGGGTGGAATTTAATGAGCACTGGAGTTTGGCTAGAAGATAGGTTGATGTTTATTAAATGGGAACCCCATTATCTTTCTGACTACCACCACCTCCAACTAAGTCCAGGAATAGAAGGGCCAAGAACACTCTTTCTCTCCAGAGACCAACTGAAACCCCTGAGTGGTCAAATTACAATCTCATCCTGCCACTGTTCTTATGGCAGGGTGGGGCTTCATCATATGGACAACAGGTAAACTCTGATAGGTATGCCAGTGTCCTGGTGAGAGCACCCTACCTTGCTGTTATCCTGCACTCAAAGGAAGAACTGAGAAAATCACTCTCCTGCTCCTCCATAGCCATTACCTCCCTCCTCCCTTTCAGTGAGTGAAGCCTGTTTGACTGACTCTAGCATCTTGCCTCAGTTACTTTAATACTTCAGGGCTCCAGCAATGATCTTTCACACTGGCTCCATTGTAGTTTCAGCAATGGCCATCACCATTGGTGGCGCTGTCTGTCCTGGAGAGATGCTAGCCTGTGATTGACTGACACTTCTCAGGGTAGGGTATCAGCCCGGAATTTCAAGAATTTCAATAGGAAATTTCTCCTGCTGGAGCTGGGAATCCATAAACATCCAGTACGCTGTGTAATCAGAGATTCCATCAGAGATATATTTCCCTTCGCACCCCTATCTGCTTTCCGTAAAGACTGTTCCCTCCACAATTCCCTTGTCCGGTCCAAGCCCCCAAACAACCCACCCTCTCCTCCCAGAACCTTCCCCTGCTATTGCAGGAATTGCAAAACCTGCGATCACATCTTACCCCTCAACTCTGTCCAAGACCCCAAATGAGCCTTCCACATCCAAAGTTTCACCTGCCCTTCCACACATGTCATTTACTGTATCCGTTGCTCCCGATGCAGTCTTCTCTACACTGGGGTGACAGGACGCCTACTCGCAGAGCGCTTCAGAGAACATCTCCGGGCCACCCACACCAACCAACATGATCCTGTGGCCGAACACTTCAACTCCCCCTCCCACTCTGCCAAGGACATGCAGGTCCTGGGCCTCCTCCATCACCACTCCCTCACCACCTGACGCCCAAAGGAAGAATGCCTCACCTTCTGCCTCGGGATTGTCCAACCCCATGGCATCAATGTGGATTTCACCAGTTTCCTCATTTCCCCTCCCTGCACCTTATCCCCAGATCCAACCTCCCGATTCAACACCACCCTTATGACCCGTCCTACCTGTCCACCTTCCTTTCCACCTATCTGCTCCACCCTCCCCTCTGACATATCATCTTTACCCCTCTCTCCATCCACCTATTGCACTCTCAGCTACCTTCCCCCAGCCCCACCACCCTCCCATTTATCTCTTCACCCCATCGCCTCACAGCCTCATTCCTGATGAAGAGCTTTTGCCCAAAACATCGATTCTCTTCTCCTGAGATGCTGCCTGACCTGCTGTGCTTTAGCAGCACCACACTCTCGACTCCAATCTCCAGCATCTGCAGTCCTCACTTTGGCCTGTGTAATCGGCAGGTCATCCCAACAAAGCTTTTGGAATGGCCACTAAGGAGTTGCATGTCAGCAAAAAAATGCCACTGCCTTACCAATATCCAAATATATTTGAGTGGATCCAGAATGTTCAGCAGAGACAAAACCATTCTAAAACTACAACAATTCCTGGAATTGTTCATTTTGACTCCTTATAGTGCAATGCATATAGGATTGTTTACTTGTCGTGATTTTAGTCAGACATTATCGAATATTGATATGTCATTTTTCTCTAAATATCAAAACTGATGGATTTGTTAACTTTGTTCTTTTTATTTCTGTATTTCTAATTGTACTTCTTGCCTTTCATAAAAAAGATTTCAGATTTCAGGTTGAAATCATGTTGATTTCCAGTCTTTGGGCTCACTGCTACACATTTTAAAGAAGGACTCAGTCTTTGTTTCTTTTTCTTTCTTACAGTTAAGCATTACATAAATAAAGTTTTCTTTCATTTTATGACTACTGCTGGACTAATGGGGAATTGGGTTGGGAAATTTATCTACTTCTCTAATATGATTGATTAAAATCGACATTGGGAAACGTTCCAAGATAATTTAAGAGAACAAAAGAGGAAATTCTTGCGAGTCTGAAAGTAATAAAATAGATGCCCTGATCTGATAAACCGTGATGTTTTCTTCTCAGCATATTTGGATGCTGCAACACTCTTACAGCCTAGCTAGACTTGAATGTTAGATAGAACAGTCAACATTTTTATTGGGCTCTGCTCATTTAATTAAAGCTTTAATTTGGAAGGTTATTATCTCTTAATATGTTCTTCTCTCAACCTTTATCTTTCAACAGTGACATTTTGAGAAACTTTTAAAATTGATTATTTTGTTGTGACTGTTAGTGCAGTGTGCAATTAGAGCTTTAGAGAGTGGATATAGGCCCTTCAGCCCAACATGTCTGTGCTGACAAGGTTTCCAAAACTGAGCCGGTCCTATTTGCCTGCATTTGGCCCATATCCCTCTAAATCTTTCTTATTCATGTACATGTTCAAGTGTCTTTAAATGTTGTAATTGTACCCACCTTTGCTACTTCCTGTGGTAGTTTGTTTCATACATGCACTGCTCTCTGTTTGAAAAAGTAGCCCCCTTCAAGTCCCTTTTAAATCTTTCTCCTCTCATCTTAAACATATGCCCTTTAATTTTGGAATCCTCTACTTTAGGGAAAAGACTTTTGTTATTCACCTTATCTATGCCCTTCATGATTTTATAAACTACTATAAGGTCACCCCTCAGTCTCTTAAGCTCCAGGGAAAAGAAAATCCCAGTCTACCCAGTTTTTCCTTATAACTCAAACTTCCAGTCTTGGTAACACCCTTGTTAATAACTTTTCCAGTTTAATAACATCCTTCTTATGTTAGAGTGACCAGAATCGTATGCAGTACTCCAAATGTGGCCTTACTAATGTCTTGGAGCTGTAACATGATGTCCCAACTCATTGTTCTGACTGATGATGGCTGGTGTGGCAAACATCATCTTCACCACCCATCTACCCATGACACCACTTTCAAGGAACTATGTACTTGCTCCTCTAGATCGCTCTGTTCAACAACACTCCCCAGGGCCCTATTATTAATATGTAAGTCCTGCCCTGGTTTTTCTTACCAAAATGCATTTATGTGAATCTATCTGCTATTCCTTGCCCCATTAGTCCTGTTGATCAAGATTCCATTGCATCCTTTATTATACCACCAATTTTCCTATCATCCGCAAACTTACTAACCATGCCTCCTACATTCTCGTCCAAATTATTTACATAACTGACAAACACCAGTGGACCCAGCACCGATCCTTGCAGCACACCACTAGTCACAGTCTAAACAACAACCACCAGTCTGTGTTTCCTATCGTCAAGCCAATTTTGTATCCCATTGGATAGCTCTCCCTGGATCCCATGTGATCTAATCTTTCTACCATGCGGAACCTTGTTGAAAGAATTGCTAAAATCAATGTAAACAATGACTACTGCTCTGCCTTTATCTGTCGTCTTGGTCACATCTTCAAAAAAACTCAATCAAATTTGTGAGACATGATTTCCCGTGCACAAAGCCATATTGACTATCTGTAATTAGCCCTTGCCTTTCCAAATGCATGTAGATTCTGTCTCTCAGAATCTCCTCCGACAACTTTCCCAGAATAGTAGTCCTCCAGTCTTCTGGCACCTCACCTGTGACTTTCGATTATATAAATACCTTTATTTCTTCCTTAGCTTCCCATAATGTCCTGGACGCATTGATCAGGTCCTAATGATTTATCTATCTTTTTGCGTTTAAGACCTCCAGCACTTCCTCTTCTGTAATATGGTCTCTTTTCAAGACATCACTATTTATTTTCCCAAATTCCCTAGCTTTTATCTGTTTTCTGCACAGTACAGAAGCGAGAGATTATTTTCATTCAAAGAACCAAGATGTTGACTAAGCTGAATTAGAAAAAAATAAATAAAAGATCAGAGGTTTCTTGTAGGAGTTGTTTATAGCCCCCTAACAGTAGTTATGCAGGACAAATTATATAGAAATAAATACATGGGTCATGTCAGAAAGATATTGCAATAATTATGGGTGATCAATTTAAATGTAGATTATTGCATCTAACTGGCATGTACAACCTGAAAAATAAGCTTGTAGTCTGTTTCTGGGACAATTTCTTCAGGCAGTACATTCTTAACTTCTAGCAGGACTTCTGCAGAGTAGGACGCTCAACCTGGAGCCCCTCTGCTTCACCTGTTCTATTTCTTTCTTTTCGTCTATTTTTTCTCTTTTTTAGCAGTTCCACAGCAGGGCGAGGGGAATGAGTTCTGGAGCAGAGCAAGGGGAAGCGAGTTTTGGAACAGAGCAAGGGGAAGTGAGTTCTAGAGCAGCGCAAGTTGCCTTGGCATATTTGAGTGCCAGTATGGAGCGGCCTGGATGTTTGGACTAGAGCAGGACAGTTGCTGGACTGGGGCCAGGCATGGGTGGTCAGACAACTTGTTCACTGAGCTGCTGCTATTTGAAATCCTTACAGGACTGTAATGTCATTCTTCAACTATGTTATAACTATCTTATTTCTAACTTATTTTTAGACACTAAGTACAGCTTTCACTGTACTCCTGTACTTCTGTACTGGAGTATACATAACAATAAAGGATATTCTAAAAAGGATATTCTTAAGCCAAACAGATAGAAAGCTATTTGAAACCTGTAATATGCAATAAGATAAGTTTAATTCATAACCTTGTGGTACAAGAGTACTTAGATGATTATAACATGATGGAATTAGGCTGAAGACTAATTTTTAACCTAAGCAAAGGTAACTGCAAATATTCGAAGGGCAAGCTGTCTAAGGTAAAATGGAAAGTGAGATTAAAAGGGTTACAGTGGAAGACTGTTAAATACATTTTCCTAACTCAGTAAAGATTCAGTCTGGTTGAAGCAGAAAACCTTTTGAGAAACACATATCATTCACAGTAAAATATGAAAATTAGCCATAGCATCAAATCAAAAGGACTACTGCACAAGTTTGTAAAGGTTCATGGTAGTTCAGAAGATTAGATTAATTTTAAGGAATAACAGCAAATGACTAAAACTAAGAGGGAGAGAGAAGAGTATAGAGAAAGCCTGAGAGCAAGTGATTCAATTATTATTTAAATGGAAGAGTAACTAAAACTGATGTTGGTCCTCTTGAGAGTTGGCAAGTCTGGGAAGTGATGATGGAAAATAAGGAAATTGTGGAGGAATTGAGCTGGTTTTTGTGTTTGTCTTTGAGACTTTCAAAATCTTCTCAAAGGCACTTGGAAATGAAATGATTAAAGAGAATTGGGTACTTGAAATCATCACCATCACCAAGGAAAAGGTGCTGAGAAAACAGTTTGACTTAAAATTAACAAGTTCCCTGGTCCAGATGGTCTGCATCCTGAAGTCTTAAAAGAAGTGGTTGCACACATAGTGAAGGCATGAAAGAAGATCAAATTTACTTAGCTTCTACAAGGATCGAAGTGGATTGGAAAAATGACTAATGTTTTTATCTTCATTTGATAATGAGGGCCATAAAAAACAAAAAAAAAAAACTAGAAGCCAGTTATTCTAACATGTCACAGACAAATAGTAAGAATCCACTTTTAAGGAAGTTATAGCCAGACATCCTGAACATCATAATGTGATCAGGCAGCATCAACATAGCTTTGTCAAAAGGAAATTAGATTAAATTAATTTTCTTTGAAATTTTGAGGGCAAGCAGGGTAGACTTAGATTTTCAAAGGCATTTAAGATGCTTCAACAAATATTACTAACACATAACATGAGTACATGGCATATAAAATGATACATTAGGATGGATAAAGAATTAGTTAGCTAATAGGAAGAAAGACAGTAAGAAGAAAGTTTTTGGGGAGTTAGCAAACTGCAATTAATGGAGTGCTACAGGGATCAATGCAAGAGCCTCAATTACTTACACTCTGCATTAGTGACTCGTAAAGACATATAGGCAGGTTATTGAGTAGGCAAATAGTTGGCAAATGTAGTTCAATTTGGGAAAACATTGACCGCTACTGTGGCAGAAAAAATAAAAAGCAGTATATTACTTAAATGTTTAGAGTTTTTAGAACATGGAGTCTAAAAAACTCAGAGATAAAGAGGAGTATGGGTGCTCTAGTACATAATCTCATGCAGGTTCAGCAATTGATTAGGAAGGTAAATGGAATATTGGTGCTTATCGCCAGGAGAATGGAAAACAAAAGTAGGCTGTTTTAAAGCACGTCATAAAGCCTAGAAAGCAGGAGCAGGAGGAGTCCCTTAGCATTTCATAAAACATAGAAACTAAATAGAGGATGAGACCCTTTGAGCTTGATCTGCCATTCAATATGATTCTGGCTGATTCTCTGTTTCAATGCCATATTCCTGTTTTCTTCCCATATCCCCAAGCTATTTGCCTGTGTTTCAGGATAGATTAATCGGTTTTTCCAGACAAATCCACCAGTTTCGAATTAAACTATTTGGACATCTCCATTTCTGGCCACTGAAGCTTACTCCACTACTTCAGCTCAAGGCTTATCTTTACTTATATCTTTCTTCAATAGCCCTATTAA
The DNA here is from genome assembly GCF_037043375.1 of Chiloscyllium plagiosum. Taxonomy (NCBI): domain Eukaryota; kingdom Metazoa; phylum Chordata; class Chondrichthyes; order Orectolobiformes; family Hemiscylliidae; genus Chiloscyllium; species Chiloscyllium plagiosum. Next base: position 55,463,548 of record NW_028270153.1, on the reverse strand, counting down.
ACTTGAGGTATACTAACCAGCTAGCTTCCCAACTTTAAAGCTAACACAAACTGGGGACCATAGGGAATCAGCAACTTACTTGACAAACACTGCTCTGGCTAAAGCCAACCACATCCTCCAGAGAACTCCCTTAAATGGGCTCAAAATGAGAAAAAGTTAAAATATTAAATCAAATGCTATTAAAACATTTAACCTATAATTTTACATGAAAATTTCACCCAGTTTGATTTAGAATAGAGCTAACACAGTCAATTTGTCATGTGGTTTGATAATCATATTCTTCACTATCTCAAGTAGGACAATTTACCTCTTGTTAAATGATTAAGTGCGGCAAGTTGGCATTGCATTCCTGTGCAAAATAACTCATTAGAGAATACATTTTAATAGTCATGCACTATTCAGTACAATTGCTCTGCTAAAGCTTTACTCAAAAAATGTAATGAAATGTATTTTGTAATACTTGTCAATTATGTAGTTTACAGAGGTTATGGCAGCACATTGATTGTTTACATTATGCAAATATGCCAAGCAATCATTCCATTGTTGCTATCATAGAGTCATAGAGATATACAGCACAGAAACAGATCTTTTGGTCCAACTTGTCCATGCTGACCGGATATTGTAAATTAATTTACTCCCATTTTCCAGCATTTGGGCCCTATACTATTCATATGTGCACCGTGGGAAAAGGACTTGACTATTTACCCTATCCATGCCCCTCTTGATTTTATTAACCTCTATAAGGTCATCCCTCAGCCTCCGATGCTCCAAGAAAAATTGTCCCAGGGTTACATCCAAAATGTTGACTTCTCCACCTCCTGGTGCTGCCTGGCTTGCTGTGTACTTCCAGCCTCCTGCTTGTCTACCAGCTTCTTCAGCCTTTCCCTGTAGCTCAAATGCTCCAACCCTGGCAACTTCTTTGTAAAACTTTCTACGCCTTTTCAAGTTTAACATCTTTCCTACAGCAGGGAGACCAGAATTGAACATAGTATTCCAAAAGTGGCTAATCAAATTCCTCTACTGCGCAACATGACCACCCAATTCCCATACTCAATGTCCTGACCAATAAAGGCAAGCATAGCAAATGCCTTCTTCACTACCCTAGGCGAAAATGAGTACTGCAGATGCTGGAGATCAGAGTCTAGATTAGAATGGTGCTGGAAAAGCACAGCAGGTCAGGCAGCATCTGAGGAGCAGGAAAATCAACGTTTTGGGCAAAAGCCCTTCATCAGGAATGAGACAGGTAGCCTCGGGGGTGGAGAGATAAATGGGATGGGGGTGAGGCTAGGGAGAATGATTCGGGAGGCACACTGGTGGTCACAGCCCTCCAGTTCAAAAAACAATCCTCCACTATCACCATGTCTCTTACCTTCAAGCCAATTTTGCAAACAGTTGTCTAGCTCTCCCTGGATTCCATATGAGCTAATCTTGTTAACCAGACTACCTTGCGGAACCTTGTTGAACACCTTACTGAAGTCCATATTGGCAATGTCCACTGATCTGCCCTCAAATTTCTTTGTTACTTCTTCAAATAATTCAATCAAGTCAACTCAATTAAGTCAATAGTTTAATGGGACTCTATGCATACAAAGTCACCAAATTCAATCATTGTACAATTCACACTGTTTCATCATTTCCTCTGTCTGTTCAAAATGGCCACATTACATAATCCATATTGCATAATCCAGTTGAGAAACAATAACCAATTAGATACAGAGAAAACAAGAGTAGGCCATACAAACCTTTGAGCTGCTTCTTCCCTCAGTTTGATTATGGCTGATAATCTAACTCAGTACCTTGCTCCCATTTTTTTCCCCAGACCATTTGATCCCTTTGGCCCTAAGAACCATATCAAACCCATTCCTGAAAACATTCAATGTTTTGGCTTCAACTGCTTTCTGGGGCAGAGAATTCCCTAGGCTTCCCATTCCCTGGGTGAAGACATTTCTCATGCCAGTCCTAAATGGCCTTCCCTATATCCTTAGACTGTGACCCCTGGTTCTGGACTCCCTGGTCATTGGGAATATCCTTCCTGTGATGATGGTCCTTCAGCTCATTGGGTAAGTACAGCTCACTGAGAGTTTCCAGCAATGAATTCACAATTTGGGTTCTGAGGGGGCATGCCCAAATGAATGTTGCATATTCAGTTGTGATTGGAGGAGGAGTAAAGTCAAAGTGAATCAGACAGAGAAAGAGACAAAACATTGACCTTCTATCACACTGTTCACATGATCCTTGACCATGCTCAGAGTAGATAGTCATAGGGGTCTACAGCACAGGAAAAGGCCCATCAGCACATTGGGTCAGTGCCAGTCAAAAATAACCACCTAACGTTTCAATTCAAATCTGAAAGTTGATAGAGGAGAATACCTGGCAAACATATTGTCTGTTAGATACACCAGCAACTGTCTGCCAATATGTTCAAATTTCTCTTATTCGTTCATGGGCACATGGGCATCACTGGCAGGGTCAGCATTCATTGTCCTTTCCAAGGTTAATGCTAATTTGTCACAATGGATATTCTGGAATTATATATATATCAGCACCATTTGGATCTGCAGCCCAGAATGTAAATTGTGATATGCTTACAACATTAAAAAGATTAGTTGGCATCCATTTTCAGTAGTGGATGCAAGTAGGCTGTCCTGGAATAGAGCTTCAATAATGAGGTGTCTGTATTGCTAAACTATAGTAATCCAGGGTTACGTCGGCAGAGGTTGAACCAGAGGCATATAGCTCCCCACATTCCCAACATCACCAAATGCAGCAGTGTGCTGGTATGTTCTGCCCTGTGAACCATTACAGATGTTTGCCGTTTGAAGGTGCAAGCCCATATGGTGTACAGCATCGAGATGGGAGTTTAGAGGAAGCCTCTTTGCCATCAGATTAGTAGAGGGCAGGGTGTTTTTCAATTGGCTTTTTCAAGATCCACTCACCCCTTTGCAACTTATTAATTGCCATGACTGTGGCCATGGCTCATCCTGTGAAGGGAGAGGTAGGTGCATCCTCCACAATGGCAATCTGCTGCAGCACGTTTCTAATCAAATACTGGACATTCCAATCTCTTGGGATGAACACCACAATCCCTGTAATCTTCAACTGTGTTTTAAAAGCTTATAATAAACAAATAAATTCTCCAGTCTCATTTTAACTAAGAAAATTATTGTAGAGATGAGAATGTCCTCTTCGCCCAGAACCAGCAGTCAAGGATACCACATCAATACATGCCAACTCGGGCAGTGGTTCCTACTTGGGTTAAAGCAGTCTCAGCCATTTGTAGGAATGCCTAGCACTGTAGGAAAAAGGTCAATGTCCTTCTCCACTCCACCAGTATTAGTTCTATCACCCACTTTCTGATACCTTGCGTTCACTCTATCTTTGCTATTGTACCTGCCTCCCACCCAGGCTCATGCCCTACTAGTCTCACTATTGCCTACAACACCTTTCTTTCCACGTTGTCACCTGCCCGACTCTCGTGACCAATACTGCCCGCTGTCTGCACTGCCCACTCACTCGCTCGGGACACCTCCCCTCCTGCACCAAAAGTAAATGTTGTGCTGCCTCTCTCTGTCATTCCAAGAGGAAGCAACCCAAAATAATACTGAAATAATCAAAATGGGTGGTGAGATGCATGACGTTTAGCTCACTAACTCTTATATAGAGAATACTCCGACTCTGACCATACTGAACATCTGACTGACTGTCTCCAATCCCTGACCTGGTAATGGAGGCTACCCTTGACCAATTTAAAGCCAGGATCTTCTGAGTGGGGCAACCCCCTCTGACTTGACTGCTTGCTGACAGCCATGATAAGCTTCCTGGCTTTGTGTCTGCGCTCAATGCCTTGGCAAGACAATATATGAGCCTGGTATCTCTGGCTGAGGGAGAAAAGTGCTTAAAGGCAAGGCAATGCAAGGCATGGGTCCTGTGAGCATCCAGACAGAATCAGAGTGTGTCAATACTATGACAGAGGGTACAGAGCCTGGAGTAGCAGTCTAATCCAGTCTGTGTGCTGGATGTGTTTTCCAAAGCACACAGTATCCTTGTTGCTGCCTTGTTGCTAGTTGCTAGTATAGCTCAGACACATGCTACAACCAGACAGAAGGTATTCCAGAACGTTTTTCAAGGCTGGCACATGTCATATGCCAATGTTTGTTGATGTAGGCGGTTTCAAGTCTCAAAGACTATGGTTCAAGATAGCTGTTTACCATCACCTTCCAAAGGATTATTAAGTATGATGGCCTCATCAGTATTGTCCGCATCTCACGAATGAATAAAACTTTCCTTTTGAGGTATACAGGCTAAACAAGTCACTTGTTCTCTTTTTGTTCTATGTTAAGACAGATATGAGAATGCTGTAACTTAAGACTCCTTGTTCTTGTTTGTTTTTAAGAAGCTCCATCATGATGACCAAGAGGGGATAGAGCTTAACTAAGAAAGTTCTTTTGATTGAATAAAGAATCTAGTCTCTCTCCAAACTACTTAGATAAAAACTAAATTTGCATTTTTAGTAAATCTCTGCTGTTAGTCACATGATAACATGTTATAACTCAACAGGGTTGCGTAAAATTGCAAGCTTTCGGAGCACTGTTCCTTCATCGGGTGAAGGAAGAAGGAGCAGCACTCCAAAAGATGGTGATTTTAAATAAAACCTGTTGGATTATAACCTGGTGTGACTTTTTTCACCCCAGTCTAACACTGGCACCTCCACATCATTAGTAACAAAAGCAAGGATGTAACATAGAAATTATTTCTCAGGGTTTACTCTTCAGTAGAACATCATGAACTAAATTAAGAATGGGATATTTAAAAACAGAGTAAGTGACAGTGATACTCCTGTAACATATGCGAATCTTGGAGCAGTCAACTAGCGATGAGAGATGGATGTCTGCAGTAGTTACCTTATTATCGGATAGTTGGCACAATGTTCTTTTGCTTCCCAGTGAGATGGGAATATAAATTTCTCCAGAATCTATTCAGAGCTCAATGTCACACCAGGGTAATGCTAGAAGTGGGCTTTGCACTTGATGTACTCTTCAAGTTTCGCATTTGTATGAAGCAATCTCATCTTTACAATATTAAATTTGGCAATGGTGAGCGCAGAGAGAAAAAAAACAGCCTATATTGTAACAAAGCAGCACCATCATCTTTAATGTATTTGTTAAACATTATGCAAAGCTCAGTAAGTCATGGGAAAAGTATTACCAGCAATGACTTCTGATCTTCTGAGCTTTGAATATGCAAATAAATAAAAAGCCACTTCAGATCAACAAAACCTTTTATGTCAGATTGCTGAAAAGTTTTGGATCAGTTTCATGTAAAGCATTTGATTTGAATACTGGCTTGCTACACAGACTAATGATTTAACCAGCATTTGCCATTAATTGACCCTGAAATTACCATGATGATTAGTAGATTTCAACATCTTAAGTGAAACTTTGAACTATAAGCTGGAAATAAAATGTATTAATCCTTTGTGTAAAAATCATCAGATAGCATGCCATTGAAATCACACACAGTGAACTATGTTCCCAAACTGGTATTGCAATGAACATTTATCCTTATTCATTAGGGCATAAGGAACTAGAGCAAGGTGTAGTGATTTTAACAGCCAGGTGGACCTGAGGGAATATGAATTCCTTATTTGGGGCTGTTAACCTGGTCCAATCAGGGAACCCTGGCTGAGAGAAATAAACAGGAGATATTTCTCCCTCCAACTCTATTTTGATTTAGTCCCTCCCCTCCCCTTCACTGTTTTGATCTCACAGCACTGTCCCTTGATGTGAAGGGCAGTGCTTGTCACTGGCCACCCGGGTGTTTTCCTATCTTCCTGGTGGTGGAATTTGAATAAAGATTCGTGCACTTTGTGTCTTCCACTGTGTCTCCCACCTGCACACACACCATGGGTGCTGGGGATAAAATAAGCACTACCGCACTTAGGCGGTAGTGTGGGGGTTAAAAAAGAAAAAAAAAAGAAAAAAAAAGAAAAAAAAATAACCAGAAGATGTGGAAAAAATAAATAAATAAACAGGAGATATTTCTCCCTCCAACTCTATTTTGATTTAGTCCCTACCCTCCCCTTCACTGTTTTGATCACACAGCACTGCCCTTTGATGTGAAGGGCAGTGTTTGTCACTGGCCACTTGAGTGTTTGAGCAAGGACTCTCCTTGAAGGAGACTATCCCTAGACCAGCTGCCCTACAGAGAGAGGAAGGAGAAGGAGAAGGAGAAGGAGGAGGAGAAGGCAGCACTCCCACTGCTGGTCTCTGGGACCCCGCCCAGACTTGCCTCAGCTGTTGCTGCTTGGGGCCTACCTCACTGCTGCTGCCTGGGACTTGCCTTGGGGACCCTCCCAGGACCTCCACCACTGCTGCTGTTACTAGAGGCCCACCTCCACTGCTGCTGCCTGGGACTCAATTTTGGGGCTGCCTGGGACTTGCCTCGGGGACTCTCCCCAACAGGTCTGCCCCCACCACTGCGACCAAGGGCCTGCCCAGGACTTGCCAGAGGCCTGCCTCCACTGCTGCTGTTGTCTGAGGCCCGCCTCCACCACCGCTGCCTGGGACTCGCCTTGGACCCCTCCCCAGGACCTCCACTGCTGCTGCCTGGGACTCAATTTTGGGGCTGCCTGGGACTTGCCTTGGGGACCCTCCCCAAACAGGTCTGCCCCACTACTGCTGCGACCAAGGGCCTACCTGGGACTTGCCTGAGGCTTGCCTCCACTGCTGCTGCTGTCTGAGACTCTCCTTGGGCTCCTCCACCACAACTGCCTGGGACTTGCCTTGGGGACTCTCCCCAACAGGTCTGCCCCCACACTGCGACCGAAGGCCTACCGTAGACTCGCCCGAGGCCTGCCTCCACCGCTGCTGTTGTCCGAGGCCTGCCTCCACCGTCGCTGCTGCTGCTTGGGGCCTAACATTCGGCAGCAGAGTATGGCGAGCCCGAAGGTCGCGGGGCCCAGCCGCACCTACGCCGGAGTAGCCGCTGCCTTGGGCTCGGCTGTCCCAACCCCGGCTGCGACGTCAACCCCCTTCAGGCACCTGACCAAACGCCTGGGGGTCAAGGCCTATCCCCACCCTAATATGTCCATTGAGGCCTGCAGCAAGGCCATGGCTAGTGTGGTCGGCCCACTGGCCATCGTCGCTGCGGCCCGGATGTACGGGAAGGCCGTCTTCTTCCTGAAGACTGAGCAGGCGGTCCACCTGGCCGTGGAGAGGGGGCTCGCTGTGGGTGGGACACATCTGCCCGTCGACCCTCTGGAGGTTACGGCCCAGAGGGTCGTGATCTCTAACGTCACGCCCTTCATTGCCAGCGAGCTCCTTCTCCCCCACCTCGCCACCCTGGGGGAGATCCGGTCGGGTGTCCAGCCGCTCCTGCTCGGTCTGAAGGACCCCGCCCTCCGACACGTTTACTCCTTCCGGCGCCAGGTGTTCATTTGCCTGGCCCGAGAGGAGGTCACCGAGGGCAATTTCACTGTCCTCCATGAGGGCGCGGCCTACCGCGCCTTCTGGACGGCGGACGGCGTGCGGTGCCACCTGTGCCGCGAGGTGGGGCACATTAGAAAAAACTGCCCCACCCAGAAAGCCGCCCAGCCCACACCGACGGCTGATGGTGGTGCCGCCGCACCCACTCCCCCTCCCCCGAAGTCAACACCACAGGCCCCGGCACCGGAGGCTAAGCCAGAGGCTCCCAATGCTCCAGCCTCTGGCAGGGAGGGGGGTGAGCGTCCGGCAGGCCAGAAGGCGCTGAAGAAGACGCGGCGCGTCAGGCCCGCCCACGGGGAGACCACCCTATCCCCTTCCCCGACACCTAGCCCACGACCTACCCCGCCCCGGCACGACAATGCCCCTGCGGCCGTGCCAGCGTCGCCCCGGCGCGGGAACCCTGACCCCCACACTCCCGAACCCTTACCTGATCCTAACCCAGCTGACCCCACATCCACCCCCCACCCCGATGGAGAAACCCCTCGGGTTTTGACGCCCGACCTTGGCGCCGTGACACCAGGCCCGGGGGCCCCTGAGCCCGAGCCCTGCCCAACCCAGCCACGCCCTGGCACTAACCTGGGGGAGGACACCGCTGGTCCGCCTCCTACAGCGACCGTGTCTCCGGGCCCCGGAAAGGGAACCGGGCCCCTGCCCCGCCCGCCCTCACCTGATAGACCCAGGGCGGGGCAGGAAGTGACACGGCTGGCCCTCCCCACCTTGGCCACGCCCCCTGTCTTCCCCCAGCCGTTCGTATTCCTGGAAAGGCTGGGGGGAGGGACCCCGGGCCCCGTGACCACCGAGGCGGGCGGGGAGGGGAAGGCCCATAAATCCCCCCCGGTCTCTCTGGGGAAGAGGCACCGGCCCTCGGAGGGAGGGACTCTCCTGCAGCGCGCCGGCGGGAGTGAGTGACTGTCTGTGTGCTGGGACTCTCCTCCGCTATCGCCGAAGGAAGGAAGGAAAAAGAGAAGAAGAAGAAGAAGGAGAAAGGCAGGAGGTGGGAGCCTTTTTGGTCTGGCTCCTGGTCTTGGAGCTGCGGCCTAGGCCTCGCCACCGCAGGTCTCTGGGGCTCTGCCCGGACCTGTCTCGGCTGTTGCTGCTTGGGGCCTGCCTCCAATACAGCCTGGGACTTGCCTTGGGGCCCCTCGCGGGACCTCCACCGCTGCTGCTGTGGTCTGAGGCCTGCCTCCGCAACTGCTGCCTGGGACTCGGCTTGGGGCTGCCTGGGACTTGCCTTGGGGACCCTCCCCAACAGGTCTGCCCCCACCACTGCAACCGAGGGGACTTCCCAGGACTCGCCAGAGGCCTGCCTCCACCGCTGCTGCCTGGGACTCACCTTGGGCCCATCTCCACCACTACTGCCTGGGACTCGACTTTGGGGCTGCCTGGGACTTGCCTCGGGGACTCTCCCCAACAGGTCTGCCCCCACCACTGCGACCGAGGGCTTACCTTGGACTCGCCCGAGGTCCGCTTCTGCCACCGCTGTCGCTGCCTGGGACTTGCCTCTGGCGACTCGCCTCGGGCCCCTCCACCACTGCTGCTACCAGGGGCCCACCTCCACCGCTGCCTGGGGCCGAAGTACAAAGCGGCAGAATATGGCGAGCCCCAAAGTCGCCGGGCCCAGCCGCACCTACGCCGGGGTAGCCGCTGCCCTGGGCTCGGCTGTCCCAACCCCGGCTGCGACGTCGACCCCCTTCAGGCACCTGACCAAACGCCTGGGGGTCAAGGCCTATCCCCACCCCAACATGACCATCGAGGCCTGCAGCAAGGCCATGGCTAGTGTGGTCGGCCCACTGGCCATCGTCGCTGCGGCCCGCATGTACGGGAAGGCCGTATTTTTCCTGAGGACCGAGCAGGCGGTCCACCTGGCCGTGGAGAGGGGGCTCGCTGTGGGCGGGACACATTTGCCCGTCGACCCTCTGGAGGTTACGGCCCAGAGGGTCGTGATCTCCAACGTCCCGCCCTTCATTGCCAGCGAGCTCCTTCTCCCCCACCTCACCACCTTGGGGGAAATCCGGTCGGGTGTCCAGCCGCTCCTGCTCGGTCTGAAGGACCCCGCCCTCCGACACGTTTACTCCTTCCGGCGCCAGGTGTTCATTTGCCTGGCCCGGGAGGAGGTCACCGAGGGCTCATTTACTGTCCTCCATGAGGGCGCGGCCTATCGCGCCTTCTGGACGGCGGACGGCGTGCGGTGCCACCTGTGCCGCGAGGTAGGGCACATACGAAAAAACTGCCCCGCCCAGAAAGCCGCCCAGCCCACACCAATGGCTGACGGTGGTGCCGCCGCACCCACTCCCCCTCCCCCGAAGTCAACACCACAGGCCCCGGCACCGGAGGCTAAGCCAGAGGCTCCCAATGCTCCAGCCTCTGGCAGGGAGGGGGGTGAGCGTCCGGCAGGCCAGAAGGCGCAGAGAAAGACGCGACGCGTCAAGCCCGCCCATGGGGAGACCACCCTATCCCCTTCCCCGGAACCTAGCCCACGACCTACCCCGCCCCGGCACGACAATGCCCCTGCGGCCGTGCCAGCGTCGCCCCGGCGCGGGACCCCTGACCCTCAAACCCCCGAACCTGTACCTGACCCTGACCCCAATGACACTACACCCACTCCCCACCCCGATGGAGAAACCCCTCGGGCTTTGGCACCTGGCCCGGGGGCCCCCGAGCCCGAGCCCTGCCCAACCCAGCCACGCCCTGGCACTAACCTGGGGGAGGCCACCGCTGTTCCGCCTCCTGCAACGGCCGTGTCTCCGGGCCCCGGAGAGGGAACTAGGCCCCTGCCCCGCCCACCCTCACCTGATAAACCGGGGGTGGGGAAGGAAGTGACACGGCTGGCCCTCCCCACCCTGGCCACGCCCCCTGTCTTCCCCCAGCCATTCGTATTCCGGGAAAGGCTGGGGGGAGGGACCCCGGGCCCCATGACCACCGAGGCGGGCGGGGAGGGGAAGGCCCAGAAATCCCCCCCGGTCTCTCTGGGGAAGAGGCACCGGCCCTTGGAGGGGAGGGACTCTCCTGCAGCGCGCCGGCGGCGCTGCCCCTCTCCGGGGGACGAGCCAACGGTGCCCCTCGACTGTCCCGCACCGCGGCCCGACTCGCCCAAACCCCTGGGGGCTACAGCAGGGCCTCCTGCTGCCTTGACTCCTCCGGCCCCTGGGGAGGACCTCGATGACCACGAGGGCCGTGGTGCGGGCGACGACGGAGGACCCTCTGCTGGGTCGTCGAGCGGTGGAGGGGAGGAGGGTGTTATCCTCGCTCCTCCCTCCCAGACTGTTTTTCCGGGGGCCTTGGCCCTGGGGGATGACCTTTTCCTGGGGGATGACCTTTTCCCCGAGGAGCCAGGCGTCCCGGTGTCGGGAGAGGAGCGGGGCCCCGAGCCTCTGCCGCCCGACGACCCGAACTCGGGGCGTTCCGGGAAGGGGTGCGTCGAGGAAGGTACCGCCGGTGACCCTGGGGGTGGGGTCGCCGGGGGTTTGAGGCCGGTTGGCGGCGCCGGACCAGCCCCCATTCTCTCGGTGGGGGAGGGGTCGGTGACCGAGGGCGACCTCCCGGAGGAGGGTTCGGGATCGGTGGCGGACACCGGGGACGACGCGGACTCCGTCTGCAGTGACTTTTTTGAGTCCCAGGTGCCCCCCACCGATCTCCCCCTCATCCCCCTCGAGGAACTCCGGGAATTTGTCGAGGAAACTCGGAGTCGCCGGGATAGAGCCCAACTGGCGCTCGACCGCTGGAGCTCTTTTGAGAAAGTTTACTGGTCGGCCCTCGCTGCCCGCCAGGCGCCTGGGCTCGATGTCAATGAGCGAAAGCGAGTCAGGAACTTCCTGGGAGCACTCCTGGTGAGGGCGAGGGACTTCAGTGCCCCTCCCTCGTCCTCCCTGTAAATATATACACGGGTTTGTTAATTGTACTGGTGGTGGTTGCACAACGCTTCCGACATGGAGACAACTATAGCCAGCCTCAACATCAACGGCAGCAGGGAGTCGCAGCGCAGATTCCAGACCCTCTCGGTCCTTCGGGACGGGAGGTATGCGGTGTGCTTCCTGCAAGAAACCCACACTACCCCGGGAGACGAAGCCACCTGGCTCCTGGAGTGGCGAGGGGGGGTCTACATGAGTCACCTCACCCGCAGATCTGGCGGGGTGGCTATCCTGTTGGCCCCGCATTTTCAGCCGGAGATCTTGGGGGTCAGGGAGCCAGTGCCAGGCCGTTTGCTTCACCTGACGGTTCGGCTGGGGGGCGCGGTGCTTCACTTGGTGAACGTCTACGCTCCCCCGGCCGGGCCGAGGCAAGCGAGCTTCTTCCAAGAAGTGTCCGCTCATCTCGCTTCCATCGACGAGGGCCAGTGCGTCGTCCTCGGGGGAGATTTTAATTGCGTCCTCGAGGGCAGGGACCACGGCGGTGCCCGCACTGACCGCGCGTCAGGGAAGAGGTTGGGGGACTTGGTCAAGTCCTTCGACCTGGTGGACGTCTGGCGGAATCTCCATCCCGACTCCATCGCCTTCACCTTCGTGAGGCCTGGGGTCGGAGTGTCCAGAATCGACCGCCTGTACGTTTCGCGGGCGTACGCCTCCTGTTTCCCGAAGGCCTCCATGCGGCAGGTGTCGTGCACGGACCACCACCTGGTGTGGGCGGAACTCCTTCCGTTCGGCGCCAGGCTCGGCTCCGCGTACTGGCACTTTAACAACCTGCTGCTGGAGGACGAGCGGTTCCGGGACTCGTTTCGTCGCTTCTGGGCCGGCTGGAGAAGGAAGCGGGGAAGCTTCCCCTCCCTGAGGCTATGGTGGGACGTGGGCAAGGCTCACGTCCGCGTCTTCTGTCAGGAGTACGCGAGGGGGTCGACGAAGAGGCGGAAATCCAGGATCGGGGAGTTGGAGAGGGAGTTGCTCGACCTGGAGTCACGCCTCGGTCAGCCCGACGCGGACCCGGCCCTGCGCGGGGTGTACGAAGAGAAGAAGGCCGCGCTCCGGGACCTGCAGCTCGTCGGGGCTCGGGGCGCGTACGTGAGGTCGCGGATCCAGCTCCTCCAGGACCTGGACCGCGGCTCCCCCTTCTTCTACTCGCTGGAAAAAAGGCGTGGCACCCGTCAGCAGCTCCTTGTGCTGCTGGCCGACGACGGGTCCCTCGTCTCGGATCCGGAGGGCGTCAGGGCCCACGTCCGAAACTATTACACAGCCCTGTTCTCCCCGGATCCGTCCAGCGAGGATGCTCGCAGAGTTCTGTGGGAGGACCTGCCGCAGCTCGGCCCGGAGGACGCCGGAAGGCTCGACGCTCCCGTCACTTTGGAGGAGCTGACCGGCGCCCTCGACCGGCTCTCGAGGGGCAAAACCCCGGGGCTGGACGGGCTGACTGTGGAGTTCTTCAGGGCGTTCTGGGACGTCCTGGGGAGCGACTACGCACGGGTCCTGGGGGAGTGTTTAAATGCCGGACAGCTGCCCCTTTCTTGGCGCAGGGCGGTCATCGTCCTGCTGCCAAAGAAGGGGGACCTTCGTTCCTTAAAGAACTGGCGTCCGGTCTCCCTCCTCGGCACGGATTACAAAATCTTCGCCAGGGTGTTGTCTTCTCGCCTGGCCTCCGTGCTGGCCCACATGATCCACCCGGACCAGTCCTACACGGTCCCGGGCCGGAGGATACACGATAACGTCCACCTGGTCCGGGACCTGATCCATTTCTGTCGACGGGCTGGTCTGCCGAGCGCCTTCCTGTCTCTCGACCAGGAGAAGGCGTTCGACAGGGTCGATCACGAGTACCTGCTCGGGACTCTGCGGGCATTCGGGTTCGGGGCGCAGTTCGTCGCCCGGATCCGACTTTTGTACGCCGCCGCAGAGTGTCTGGTTAAAGTTAACGGGTCCCTGACGGCGCCCCTTCGCTTCGGGAGAGGAGTGCGTCAAGGCTGCCCCCTGTCCGGCCAGCTGTATTCCCTGTGCGTGGAGCCTTTCCTGCGCCTCTTGCGGAGGAGGTTGTCGGGGCTGGTTCTGCGCGGCGCGGGCACGGGGGTGGTCCTCTCGGCCTACGCCGACGACGTGCTCCTCACTTTCACCGACCCGGCTGACCTGGGGAGGATGCGCGAGTGCCAGGCCGTGTACTCGGCGGCGTCTTCCGCCAGGATCAACTGGGCCAAATGTTCCGGACTACTGGTCGGCCCGTGGCGGGTGGACTCTCTGCCGGAGGAGTTACGGGGGTTCAGCTGGAGTACCACCCATCTCCTCTACCTGGGGGTCTACCTCAGCCCGGCTGAGGAATCCTGGCCGGCCAACTGGCAGGAGCTGGAGGCCAAAGTCTCGGCTCGCCTAGGCCGCTGGACAGGACTGCTCCGAGTGCTATCTTACAGGAGTCGAGTGCTGGTCATAAACCAGCTGGTGGCCGCCATGCTGTGGTACCGGCTGGTCACTTTGGTCCCTCCTCTTGGCTTTGTCGCTGGCATCCAGAGAACGTTGGTCGATTTCTTCTGGGACAAAAAGATGCACTGGGTCGCCGCGCAGGCTCTGAGTCTCCCTATTGAGGAGGGCGGTCAGTCGCTGGTGTGCGCCCGCACCCAGGTCGCGACGTTCCGCCTTCAGACCTTGCGGCGATACCTTTACGTCGAGCCTCCTCCTAGATGGTGCGCCCTGGCGACGTATTTTTTCCGCCAGGTGCGTAACCTCAACTACGACACGCAGCTCCTGTTCGTCGACCGTGACGGTTTGCAGGTCGCCCTCAAGACGCTGCCTGTCTTTTACCAGGACCTGATCACTGTCTGGAACATGGTCGAATCGCGTCGCGCCTACCCTCCGGCTGGAGTAGCGGCTGTCGTCAGGGAGCCGTTGCTCAGGAATCCGCACCTCCGTACTCGCGGGTTCGAGTGGCTGTCGGAGGAGAGGGCCGCGGCGGCGAGGGTGACCAGGGTCGGGGACGTGCTGGGTGCCGGGGGCCTGGGCTGGACGCTGCCGCAGGACATAGCAGACAGGGCGGCGGTAGACGTCCAGTACGTGGCCACCGCCATCCGACGCCTCAAAACGGCGGTGCTCGGACCCGACGTAGTACACCAGTTGGAGGACGCTCAGGTGTGCGGTGGGATCCCGTCCGAGCTCACCCCAGCCCGGACGGAATTTCACATTGGCCCCAAGGTCCCGTACTTCCCGCGGGAGCCTGTGCCCCACAACCTGAGCCGCCTCCGAAATTTTAACTTTGTTTTGTTTCGGGAGGTGAAAAGGAGAGCCCTGTACCGACTGCTGCTGCACACCATCCACCTCTTCTCCCTCATCCACCGTCTGGACACGCCTTGGCGTGCCCATTTGCCACCGGGCGGTGGGGATCCCCAGTGGAGGGCTCTCTACGCGGGAGTCCTCCCCCTTTCTCTCGGGGATCTGGGGTGGAGGGTGCTGCACGCAGCAGTCCCCTGCAACCGCAGATTGCGGTGGTTCACGGACTCCCAGCCCAACTGCTTGTTCTGTGGCGCTGTGGAGTCCGTGGACCATGTATATATTGGGTGTGGGCGTTTGCACTCCCTTTTTGATTTCCTTAAAAACCTTCTCCTCTGTTTTTGGCTGCACTTCAGTCCCACGCTCCTGATCTTTGGGCACCCGGTACGGAGGAAGGAGGGCAGGTCTGAAGACCTCCTCGTGGGTCTGCTCCTGGGCCTGGCCAAGCTGGCCATCAACAGGTCCAGGCAGCGGGCCGTGGAGGGGGTCGTTAGGGCCGACTGCCTGCCCCTCTTCCGCGGTTATGTTAGAGCCCGGGTGTCCTTGGAGAAGGAGCACGCGGTGTCCACCAACACCCTGGAGTTGTTCAGGGAGAGGTGGGCGCCGCAGGGAGTGGAGTGCATCATTTCTCCCTCCAACTCTATTTTGATTTAGTCCCTACCCTCCCCTTCACTGTTTTGATCACACAGCACTGTCCCTTGCTGTGAAGGGCAGTGTTTGTCACTGGCCACCCGGGTGTTTTTCCTATCTTCCTGGTGGTGGAAATTGAATAAAGATTCGTGCACTTTGTGTCTTTCACTGTGTCTCACCCCTGCACACACACACCATGGGTGCTGGGGATAAAATAAGCACTACCGCATTTAGGTGGTAGTAAAAAAAAAAAAGAAAAAAAAAAAAAAAAAAAAAAAAAAAAAATAGAGATATACAGCACAGAAACAGATCTTTTGGTCCAACTTGTCCATGCTGACCGGATATTGTAAATTAATTTACTCCCATTTTCCAGCATTTGGGCCCTATACTATTCATATGTGCACCGTGGGAAAAGGACTTGACTATTTACCCTATCCATGCCCCTCTTGATTTTATTAACCTCTATAAGGTCATCCCTCAGCCTCCGATGCTCCAAGAAAAATTGTCCCAGGGTTACATCCAAAATGTTGACTTCTCCACCTCCTGGTGCTGCCTGGCTTGCTGTGTACTTCCAGCCTCCTGCTTGTCTACCAGCTTCTTCAGCCTTTCCCTGTAGCTCAAATGCTCCAACCCTGGCAACTTCTTTGTAAAACTTTCTACGCCTTTTCAAGTTTAACATCTTTCCTACAGCAGGGAGACCAGAATTGAACATAGTATTCCAAAAGTGGCTAATCAAATTCCTCTACTGCGCAACATGACCACCCAATTCCCATACTCAATGTCCTGACCAATAAAGGCAAGCATAGCAAATGCCTTCTTCACTACCCTAGGCGAAAATGAGTACTGCAGATGCTGGAGATCAGAGTCTAGATTAGAATGGTGCTGGAAAAGCACAGCAGGTCAGGCAGCATCTGAGGAGCAGGAAAATCAACGTTTTGGGCAAAAGCCCTTCATCAGGAATGAGACAGGTAGCCTCGGGGGTGGAGAGATAAATGGGATGGGGGTGAGGCTAGGGAGAATGATTCGGGAGGCACACTGGTGGTCACAGCCCTCCAGTTCAAAAAACAATCCTCCACTATCACCATGTCTCTTACCTTCAAGCCAATTTTGCAAACAGTTGTCTAGCTCTCCCTGGATTCCATATGAGCTAATCTTGTTAACCAGACTACCTTGCGGAACCTTGTTGAACACCTTACTGAAGTCCATATTGGCAATGTCCACTGATCTGCCCTCAAATTTCTTTGTTACTTCTTCAAATAATTCAATCAAGTCAACTCAATTAAGTCAATAGTTTAATGGGACTCTATGCATACAAAGTCACCAAATTCAATCATTGTACAATTCACACTGTTTCATCATTTCCTCTGTCTGTTCAAAATGGCCACATTACATAATCCATATTGCATAATCCAGTTGAGAAACAATAACCAATTAGATACAGAGAAAACAAGAGTAGGCCATACAAACCTTTGAGCTGCTTCTTCCCTCAGTTTGATTATGGCTGATAATCTAACTCAGTACCTTGCTCCCATTTTTTTCCCCAGACCATTTGATCCCTTTGGCCCTAAGAACCATATCAAACCCATTCCTGAAAACATTCAATGTTTTGGCTTCAACTGCTTTCTGGGGCAGAGAATTCCCTAGGCTTCCCATTCCCTGGGTGAAGACATTTCTCATGCCAGTCCTAAATGGCCTTCCCTATATCCTTAGACTGTGACCCCTGGTTCTGGACTCCCTGGTCATTGGGAATATCCTTCCTGTGATGATGGTCCTTCAGCTCATTGGGTAAGTACAGCTCACTGAGAGTTTCCAGCAATGAATTCACAATTTGGGTTCTGAGGGGGCATGCCCAAATGAATGTTGCATATTCAGTTGTGATTGGAGGAGGAGTAAAGTCAAAGTGAATCAGACAGAGAAAGAGACAAAACATTGACCTTCTATCACACTGTTCACATGATCCTTGACCATGCTCAGAGTAGATAGTCATAGGGGTCTACAGCACAGGAAAAGGCCCATCAGCACATTGGGTCAGTGCCAGTCAAAAATAACCACCTAACGTTTCAATTCAAATCTGAAAGTTGATAGAGGAGAATACCTGGCAAACATATTGTCTGTTAGATACACCAGCAACTGTCTGCCAATATGTTCAAATTTCTCTTATTCGTTCATGGGCACATGGGCATCACTGGCAGGGTCAGCATTCATTGTCCTTTCCAAGGTTAATGCTAATTTGTCACAATGGATATTCTGGAATTATATATATATCAGCACCATTTGGATCTGCAGCCCAGAATGTAAATTGTGATATGCTTACAACATTAAAAAGATTAGTTGGCATCCATTTTCAGTAGTGGATGCAAGTAGGCTGTCCTGGAATAGAGCTTCAATAATGAGGTGTCTGTATTGCTAAACTATAGTAATCCAGGGTTACGTCGGCAGAGGTTGAACCAGAGGCATATAGCTCCCCACATTCCCAACATCACCAAATGCAGCAGTGTGCTGGTATGTTCTGCCCTGTGAACCATTACAGATGTTTGCCGTTTGAAGGTGCAAGCCCATATGGTGTACAGCATCGAGATGGGAGTTTAGAGGAAGCCTCTTTGCCATCAGATTAGTAGAGGGCAGGGTGTTTTTCAATTGGCTTTTTCAAGATCCACTCACCCCTTTGCAACTTATTAATTGCCATGACTGTGGCCATGGCTCATCCTGTGAAGGGAGAGGTAGGTGCATCCTCCACAATGGCAATCTGCTGCAGCACGTTTCTAATCAAATACTGGACATTCCAATCTCTTGGGATGAACACCACAATCCCTGTAATCTTCAACTGTGTTTTAAAAGCTTATAATAAACAAATAAATTCTCCAGTCTCATTTTAACTAAGAAAATTATTGTAGAGATGAGAATGTCCTCTTCGCCCAGAACCAGCAGTCAAGGATACCACATCAATACATGCCAACTCGGGCAGTGGTTCCTACTTGGGTTAAAGCAGTCTCAGCCATTTGTAGGAATGCCTAGCACTGTAGGAAAAAGGTCAATGTCCTTCTCCACTCCACCAGTATTAGTTCTATCACCCACTTTCTGATACCTTGCGTTCACTCTATCTTTGCTATTGTACCTGCCTCCCACCCAGGCTCATGCCCTACTAGTCTCACTATTGCCTACAACACCTTTCTTTCCACGTTGTCACCTGCCCGACTCTCGTGACCAATACTGCCCGCTGTCTGCACTGCCCACTCACTCGCTCGGGACACCTCCCCTCCTGCACCAAAAGTAAATGTTGTGCTGCCTCTCTCTGTCATTCCAAGAGGAAGCAACCCAAAATAATACTGAAATAATCAAAATGGGTGGTGAGATGCATGACGTTTAGCTCACTAACTCTTATATAGAGAATACTCCGACTCTGACCATACTGAACATCTGACTGACTGTCTCCAATCCCTGACCTGGTAATGGAGGCTACCCTTGACCAATTTAAAGCCAGGATCTTCTGAGTGGGGCAACCCCCTCTGACTTGACTGCTTGCTGACAGCCATGATAAGCTTCCTGGCTTTGTGTCTGCGCTCAATGCCTTGGCAAGACAATATATGAGCCTGGTATCTCTGGCTGAGGGAGAAAAGTGCTTAAAGGCAAGGCAATGCAAGGCATGGGTCCTGTGAGCATCCAGACAGAATCAGAGTGTGTCAATACTATGACAGAGGGTACAGAGCCTGGAGTAGCAGTCTAATCCAGTCTGTGTGCTGGATGTGTTTTCCAAAGCACACAGTATCCTTGTTGCTGCCTTGTTGCTAGTTGCTAGTATAGCTCAGACACATGCTACAACCAGACAGAAGGTATTCCAGAACGTTTTTCAAGGCTGGCACATGTCATATGCCAATGTTTGTTGATGTAGGCGGTTTCAAGTCTCAAAGACTATGGTTCAAGATAGCTGTTTACCATCACCTTCCAAAGGATTATTAAGTATGATGGCCTCATCAGTATTGTCCGCATCTCACGAATGAATAAAACTTTCCTTTTGAGGTATACAGGCTAAACAAGTCACTTGTTCTCTTTTTGTTCTATGTTAAGACAGATATGAGAATGCTGTAACTTAAGACTCCTTGTTCTTGTTTGTTTTTAAGAAGCTCCATCATGATGACCAAGAGGGGATAGAGCTTAACTAAGAAAGTTCTTTTGATTGAATAAAGAATCTAGTCTCTCTCCAAACTACTTAGATAAAAACTAAATTTGCATTTTTAGTAAATCTCTGCTGTTAGTCACATGATAACATGTTATAACTCAACAGGGTTGCGTAAAATTGCAAGCTTTCGGAGCACTGTTCCTTCATCGGGTGAAGGAAGAAGGAGCAGCACTCCAAAAGATGGTGATTTTAAATAAAACCTGTTGGATTATAACCTGGTGTGACTTTTTTCACCCCAGTCTAACACTGGCACCTCCACATCATTAGTAACAAAAGCAAGGATGTAACATAGAAATTATTTCTCAGGGTTTACTCTTCAGTAGAACATCATGAACTAAATTAAGAATGGGATATTTAAAAACAGAGTAAGTGACAGTGATACTCCTGTAACATATGCGAATCTTGGAGCAGTCAACTAGCGATGAGAGATGGATGTCTGCAGTAGTTACCTTATTATCGGATAGTTGGCACAATGTTCTTTTGCTTCCCAGTGAGATGGGAATATAAATTTCTCCAGAATCTATTCAGAGCTCAATGTCACACCAGGGTAATGCTAGAAGTGGGCTTTGCACTTGATGTACTCTTCAAGTTTCGCATTTGTATGAAGCAATCTCATCTTTACAATATTAAATTTGGCAATGGTGAGCGCAGAGAGAAAAAAAACAGCCTATATTGTAACAAAGCAGCACCATCATCTTTAATGTATTTGTTAAACATTATGCAAAGCTCAGTAAGTCATGGGAAAAGTATTACCAGCAATGACTTCTGATCTTCTGAGCTTTGAATATGCAAATAAATAAAAAGCCACTTCAGATCAACAAAACCTTTTATGTCAGATTGCTGAAAAGTTTTGGATCAGTTTCATGTAAAGCATTTGATTTGAATACTGGCTTGCTACACAGACTAATGATTTAACCAGCATTTGCCATTAATTGACCCTGAAATTACCATGATGATTAGTAGATTTCAACATCTTAAGTGAAACTTTGAACTATAAGCTGGAAATAAAATGTATTAATCCTTTGTGTAAAAATCATCAGATAGCATGCCATTGAAATCACACACAGTGAACTATGTTCCCAAACTGGTATTGCAATGAACATTTATCCTTATTCATTAGGGCATAAGGAACTAGAGCAAGGTGTAGTGATTTTAACAGCCAGGTGGACCTGAGGGAATATGAATTCCTTATTTGGGGCTGTTAACCTGGTCCAATCAGGGAACCCTGGCTGAGAGAAATAAACAGGAGATATTTCTCCCTCCAACTCTATTTTGATTTAGTCCCTCCCCTCCCCTTCACTGTTTTGATCTCACAGCACTGTCCCTTGATGTGAAGGGCAGTGCTTGTCACTGGCCACCCGGGTGTTTTCCTATCTTCCTGGTGGTGGAATTTGAATAAAGATTCGTGCACTTTGTGTCTTCCACTGTGTCTCCCACCTGCACACACACCATGGGTGCTGGGGATAAAATAAGCACTACCGCACTTAGGCGGTAGTGTGGGGGTTAAAAAAGAAAAAAAAAAGAAAAAAAAAGAAAAAAAAATAACCAGAAGATGTGGAAAAAATAAATAAATAAACAGGAGATATTTCTCCCTCCAACTCTATTTTGATTTAGTCCCTACCCTCCCCTTCACTGTTTTGATCACACAGCACTGCCCTTTGATGTGAAGGGCAGTGTTTGTCACTGGCCACTTGAGTGTTTGAGCAAGGACTCTCCTTGAAGGAGACTATCCCTAGACCAGCTGCCCTACAGAGAGAGGAAGGAGAAGGAGAAGGAGAAGGAGGAGGAGAAGGCAGCACTCCCACTGCTGGTCTCTGGGACCCCGCCCAGACTTGCCTCAGCTGTTGCTGCTTGGGGCCTACCTCACTGCTGCTGCCTGGGACTTGCCTTGGGGACCCTCCCAGGACCTCCACCACTGCTGCTGTTACTAGAGGCCCACCTCCACTGCTGCTGCCTGGGACTCAATTTTGGGGCTGCCTGGGACTTGCCTCGGGGACTCTCCCCAACAGGTCTGCCCCCACCACTGCGACCAAGGGCCTGCCCAGGACTTGCCAGAGGCCTGCCTCCACTGCTGCTGTTGTCTGAGGCCCGCCTCCACCACCGCTGCCTGGGACTCGCCTTGGACCCCTCCCCAGGACCTCCACTGCTGCTGCCTGGGACTCAATTTTGGGGCTGCCTGGGACTTGCCTTGGGGACCCTCCCCAAACAGGTCTGCCCCACTACTGCTGCGACCAAGGGCCTACCTGGGACTTGCCTGAGGCTTGCCTCCACTGCTGCTGCTGTCTGAGACTCTCCTTGGGCTCCTCCACCACAACTGCCTGGGACTTGCCTTGGGGACTCTCCCCAACAGGTCTGCCCCCACACTGCGACCGAAGGCCTACCGTAGACTCGCCCGAGGCCTGCCTCCACCGCTGCTGTTGTCCGAGGCCTGCCTCCACCGTCGCTGCTGCTGCTTGGGGCCTAACATTCGGCAGCAGAGTATGGCGAGCCCGAAGGTCGCGGGGCCCAGCCGCACCTACGCCGGAGTAGCCGCTGCCTTGGGCTCGGCTGTCCCAACCCCGGCTGCGACGTCAACCCCCTTCAGGCACCTGACCAAACGCCTGGGGGTCAAGGCCTATCCCCACCCTAATATGTCCATTGAGGCCTGCAGCAAGGCCATGGCTAGTGTGGTCGGCCCACTGGCCATCGTCGCTGCGGCCCGGATGTACGGGAAGGCCGTCTTCTTCCTGAAGACTGAGCAGGCGGTCCACCTGGCCGTGGAGAGGGGGCTCGCTGTGGGTGGGACACATCTGCCCGTCGACCCTCTGGAGGTTACGGCCCAGAGGGTCGTGATCTCTAACGTCACGCCCTTCATTGCCAGCGAGCTCCTTCTCCCCCACCTCGCCACCCTGGGGGAGATCCGGTCGGGTGTCCAGCCGCTCCTGCTCGGTCTGAAGGACCCCGCCCTCCGACACGTTTACTCCTTCCGGCGCCAGGTGTTCATTTGCCTGGCCCGAGAGGAGGTCACCGAGGGCAATTTCACTGTCCTCCATGAGGGCGCGGCCTACCGCGCCTTCTGGACGGCGGACGGCGTGCGGTGCCACCTGTGCCGCGAGGTGGGGCACATTAGAAAAAACTGCCCCACCCAGAAAGCCGCCCAGCCCACACCGACGGCTGATGGTGGTGCCGCCGCACCCACTCCCCCTCCCCCGAAGTCAACACCACAGGCCCCGGCACCGGAGGCTAAGCCAGAGGCTCCCAATGCTCCAGCCTCTGGCAGGGAGGGGGGTGAGCGTCCGGCAGGCCAGAAGGCGCTGAAGAAGACGCGGCGCGTCAGGCCCGCCCACGGGGAGACCACCCTATCCCCTTCCCCGACACCTAGCCCACGACCTACCCCGCCCCGGCACGACAATGCCCCTGCGGCCGTGCCAGCGTCGCCCCGGCGCGGGAACCCTGACCCCCACACTCCCGAACCCTTACCTGATCCTAACCCAGCTGACCCCACATCCACCCCCCACCCCGATGGAGAAACCCCTCGGGTTTTGACGCCCGACCTTGGCGCCGTGACACCAGGCCCGGGGGCCCCTGAGCCCGAGCCCTGCCCAACCCAGCCACGCCCTGGCACTAACCTGGGGGAGGACACCGCTGGTCCGCCTCCTACAGCGACCGTGTCTCCGGGCCCCGGAAAGGGAACCGGGCCCCTGCCCCGCCCGCCCTCACCTGATAGACCCAGGGCGGGGCAGGAAGTGACACGGCTGGCCCTCCCCACCTTGGCCACGCCCCCTGTCTTCCCCCAGCCGTTCGTATTCCTGGAAAGGCTGGGGGGAGGGACCCCGGGCCCCGTGACCACCGAGGCGGGCGGGGAGGGGAAGGCCCATAAATCCCCCCCGGTCTCTCTGGGGAAGAGGCACCGGCCCTCGGAGGGAGGGACTCTCCTGCAGCGCGCCGGCGGGAGTGAGTGACTGTCTGTGTGCTGGGACTCTCCTCCGCTATCGCCGAAGGAAGGAAGGAAAAAGAGAAGAAGAAGAAGAAGGAGAAAGGCAGGAGGTGGGAGCCTTTTTGGTCTGGCTCCTGTTTTTGGAGCTGCGGCCTAGGCCTCGCCACTGCAGGTCTCTGGGGCTCTGCCCGGACCTGTCTCGGCTGTTGCTGCTTGGGGCCTGCCTCCAATACAGCCTGGGACTTGCCTTGGGGCCCCTCGCGGGACCTCCACCGCTGCTGCTGTGGTCTGAGGCCTGCCTCCGCAACTGCTGCCTGGGACTCGGCTTGGGGCTGCCTGGGACTTGCCTTGGGGACCCTCCCCAACAGGTCTGCCCCCACCACTGCAACCGAGGGGACTTCCCAGGACTCGCCAGAGGCCTGCCTCCACCGCTGCTGCCTGGGACTCGCCTTGGGCCCATCTCCACCACTACTGCCTGGGACGCGACTTTGGGGCTGCCTGGGACTTGCCTCGGGGACTCTCCCCAACAGGTCTGCCCCCACCACTGCGACCGAGGGCTTACCTTGGACTCGCCCGAGGTCCGCTTCTGCCACCGCTGTCGCTGCCTGGGACTTGCCTCTGGCGACTCGCCTCGGGCCCCTCCACCACTGCTGCTACCAGGGGCCCACCTCCACCGCTGCCTGGGGCCGAAGTACAAAGCGGCAGAATATGGCGAGCCCCAAAGTCGCCGGGCCCAGCCGCACCTACGCCGGGGTAGCCGCTGCCTTGGGCCCGGCTCCCACAACCCCGGCTGCGACGTCGACCCCCTTCAGGCACCTGACCAAACGCCTGGGGGTCAAGGCCTATCCCCACCCCAACATGACCATCGAGGCCTGCAGCAAGGCCATGGCTAGTGTGGTCGGCCCACTGGCCATCGTCGCTGCGGCCCGCATGTACGGGAAGGCCGTATTTTTCCTGAGGACCGAGCAGGCGGTCCACCTGGCCGTGGAGAGGGGGCTCGCTGTGGGCGGGACACATTTGCCCGTCGACCCTCTGGAGGTTACGGCCCAGAGGGTCGTGATCTCTAACGTCCCGCCCTTCATTGCCAGCGAGCTCCTCCTCCCCCACCTCAACACCCTGGGGGAGATCCGGTCGGGTGTCCAGCCGCTCCTGCTCGGTCTGAAGGACCCTGCCCTCCGACACGTTTACTCCTTCCGGCGCCAGGTGTTCATTTGCCTGGCCCGGGAGGAGGTCACCGAGGGCTCATTTACTGTCCTCCATGAGGGCGCGGCCTATCGCGCCTTCTGGACGGCGGACGGCGTGCGGTGCCACCTGTGCCGCGAGGTAGGGCACATACGAAAAAACTGCCCCGCCCAGAAAGCCGCCCAGCCCACACCAATGGCTGACGGTGGTGCCGCCGCACCCACTCCCCCTCCCCCGAAGTCAACACCACAGGCCCCGGCACCGGAAGCTAAGCCAGAGGCTCCCAATGCTCCAGCCTCTGGCAGGGAGGGGGGTGAGCGTCCGGCAGGCCAGAAGGCGCAGAGAAAGACGCGACGCGTCAAGCCCGCCCATGGGGAGACCACCCTATCCCCTTCCCCGGAACCTAGCCCACGACCTACCCCGCCCCGGCACGACAATGCCCCTGCGGCCGTGCCAGCGTCGCCCCGGCGCGGGACCCCTGACCCTCAAACCCCCGAACCTGTACCTGACCCTGACCCCAATGACACTACACCCACTCCCCACCCCGATGGAGAAACCCCTCGGGCTTTAACACCTGGCCCGGGGGCCCCCGAGCCCGAGCCCTGCCCAACCCAGCCACGCCCTGGCACTAACCTGGGGGAGGCCACCGCTGTTCCGCCTCCTGCAACGGCCGTGTCTCCGGGCCCCGGAGAGGGAACTAGGCCCCTGCCCCGCCCACCCTCACCTGATAAACCGGGGGTGGGGAAGGAAGTGACACGGCTGGCCCTCCCCACCCTGGCCACGCCCCCTGTCTTCCCCCAGCCATTCGTATTCCGGGAAAGGCTGGGGGGAGGGACCCCGGGCCCCATGACCACCGAGGCGGGCGGGGAGGGGAAGGCCCAGAAATCCCCCCCGGTCTCTCTGGGGAAGAGGCACCGGCCCTTGGAGGGGAGGGACTCCCCTGCAGCGCGCCGGCGGTGCTGCCCCTCTCCGGGGGACGAACCAACGGTGCCCCTCGACTGTCCCGCACCGCGGCCCGACTCGCCCAAACCCCCGGGGGCTACAGCAGGGCCTCCTGCTGCCTCGACTCCTCCGGCCCCTGGGGAGGACCTCGATGACCACGAGGGCCGTGGTGCGGGCGACGACGGAGGACCCTCTGCTGGGTCGTCGAGCGGTGGAGGGGAGGAGGGTGTTATCCTGGCTCCTCCCTCCCAGACTGTTTTTCCGGGGGCCTTGGCCCTGGGGGATGACCTTTTCCTGGGGGATGACCTTTTCCCCGAGGAGCCAGACGTCCCGGTGTCGGAAGAGGAGCGGGGCCCCGAGCCTCTGCTGCCCGACGACCCGAACTCGGGGCGTTCCGGGAAGGGGTGCGCCGAGGAAGGTACCGCCGGTGACCCTGGGGGTGGGGTCGCCGGGGGTTTGAGGCCGGTTGGCGGTGCCGGACCAGCCCCCATTCTCTCGGTGGGGGAGGGGTCGGTGACCGAGGGCGACCTCCCGGAGGAGGGTTCGGGATCGGTGGCGGACACCGGGGACGACGCGGACTCCGTCTGCAGTGACTTTTTTGAGTCCCGGGTGCCCCCCACCGATCTCTCCCTCATCCCCCTCGAGGAACTCCGGGAATTTGTCGAGGAAACTCGGAGTCGCCGGGATAGAGCCCAACTGGCGCTCGACCGCTGGAGCTCTTTTGAGAAAGTTTACTGGTCGACCCTCGCTGCCCGCCAGGCGCCTGGGCTCGATGTCAATGAGCGAAAGCGAGTCAGGAACTTCCTGGGAGCACTCCTGGTGAGGGCGAGGGACTTCAGTGCCCCTCCCTCGTCCTCCCTGTAAATATATACACGGGTTTGTTAATTGTACTGGTGGTGGTTGCACAACGCTTCCGACATGGAGACAACTATAGCCAGCCTCAACATCAACGGCAGCAGGGAGTCGCAGCGCAGATTCCAGACCCTCTCGGTCCTTCGGGACGGGAGGTATGCGGTGTGCTTCCTGCAAGAAACCCACACTACCCCGGGAGACGAAGCCACCTGGCTCCTGGAGTGGCGAGGGGGGGTCTACATGAGTCACCTCACCCGCAGATCTGGCGGGGTGGCTATCCTGTTGGCCCCGCATTTTCAGCCGGAGATCTTGGGGGTCAGGGAGCCGGTGCCAGGCCGTTTGCTTCACCTGACGGTTCGGCTGGGGGGCGCGGTGCTTCACTTGGTGAACGTCTACGCTCCCCCGGCCGGGCCGAGGCAAGCGAGCTTCTTCCAAGAAGTGTCCGCTCATCTCGCTTCCATCGACGAGGGCCAGTGCGTCGTCCTCGGGGGAGATTTTAATTGCGTCCTCGAGGGCAGGGACCACGGCGGTGCCCGCACTGACCGCGCGTCAGGGAAGAGGTTGGGGGACTTGGTCAAGTCCTTCGACCTGGTGGACGTCTGGCGGAATCTCCATCCCGACTCCATCGCCTTCACCTTCGTGAGGCCTGGGGTCGGAGTGTCCAGAATCGACCGCCTGTACGTTTCGCGGGCGTACGCCTCCTGTTTCCCGAAGGCCTCCATGCGGCAGGTGTCGTGCACGGACCACCACCTGGTGTGGGCGGAACTCCTTCCGTTCGGCGCCAGGCTCGGCTCCGCGTACTGGCACTTTAACAACCTGCTGCTGGAGGACGAGCGGTTCCGGGACTCGTTTCGTCGCTTCTGGGCCGGCTGGAGAAGGAAGCGGGGAAGCTTCCCCTCCCTGAGGCTATGGTGGGACGTGGGCAAGGCTCACGTCCGCGTCTTCTGTCAGGAGTACGCGAGGGGGTCGACGAAGAGGCGGAAATCCAGGATCGGGGAGTTGGAGAGGGAGTTGCTCGACCTGGAGTCACGCCTCGGTCAGCCCGACGCGGACCCGGCCCTGCGCGGGGTGTACGAAGAGAAGAAGGCCGCGCTCCGGGACCTGCAGCTCGTCGGGGCTCGGGGCGCGTACGTGAGGTCGCGGATCCAGCTCCTCCAGGACCTGGACCGCGGCTCCCCCTTCTTCTACTCGCTGGAAAAAAGGCGTGGCACCCGTCAGCAGCTCCTTGTGCTGCTGGCCGACGACGGGTCCCTCGTCTCGGATCCGGAGGGCGTCAGGGCCCACGTCCGAAACTATTACACAGCCCTGTTCTCTCCGGATCCGTCCAGCGAGGATGCTCGCAGAGTTCTGTGGGAGGACCTGCCGCAGCTCGGCCCGGAGGACGCCGGAAGGCTCGACGCTCCCGTCACTTTGGAGGAGCTGACCGGCGCCCTCGACCGGCTCTCGAGGGGCAAAACCCCGGGGCTGGACGGGCTGACTGTGGAGTTCTTCAGGGCGTTCTGGGACGTCCTGGGGAGCGACTACGCACAGGTCCTGGGGGAGTGTTTAAATGCCGGACAGCTGCCCCTTTCTTGGCGCAGGGCGGTCATCGTCCTGCTGCCAAAGAAGGGGGACCTTCGTTCCTTAAAGAACTGGCGTCCGGTCTCCCTCCTCGGCACGGATTACAAAATCTTCGCCAGGGTGTTGTCTTCTCGCCTGGCCTCCGTGCTGGCCCACATGATCCACCCGGACCAGTCCTACACGGTCCCGGGCCGGAGGATACACGATAACGTCCACCTGGTCCGGGACCTGATCCATTTCTGTCGACGGGCTGGTCTGCCGAGCGCCTTCCTGTCTCTCGACCAGGAGAAGGCGTTCGACAGGGTCGATCACGAGTACCTGCTCGGGACTCTGCGGGCATTCGGGTTCGGGGCGCAGTTCGTCGCCCGGATCCGACTTTTGCACGCCGCCGCAGAGTGTCTGGTTAAAGTTAACGGGTCCCTGACGGCGCCCCTTCGCTTCGGGAGAGGAGTGCGTCAAGGCTGCCCCCTGTCCGGCCAGCTGTATTCCCTGTGCGTGGAGCCTTTCCTGCGCCTCTTGCGGAGGAGGTTGTCGGGGCTGGTTCTGCGCGGCGCGGGCACGGGGGTGGTCCTCTCGGCCTACGCCGACGACGTGCTCCTCACTTTCACCGACCCGGCTGACCTGGGGAGGATGCGCGAGTGCCAGGCCGTGTACTCGGCGGCGTCTTCCGCCAGGATCAACTGGGCCAAATGTTCCGGACTACTGGTCGGCCCGTGGCGGGTGGACTCTCTGCCGGAGGAGTTACGGGGGTTCAGCTGGAGTACCACCCATCTCCTCTACCTGGGGGTCTACCTCAGCCCGGCTGAGGAATCCTGGCCGGCCAACTGGCAGGAGCTGGAGGCCAAAGTCTCGGCTCGCCTAGGCCGCTGGACAGGACTGCTCCGAGTGCTATCTTACAGGAGTCGAGTGCTGGTCATAAACCAGCTGGTGGCCGCCATGCTGTGGTACCGGCTGGTCACTTTGGTCCCTCCTCTTGGCTTTGTCGCTGGCATCCAGAGAACGTTGGTCGATTTCTTCTGGGACAAAAAGATGCACTGGGTCGCCGCGCAGGTTCTGAGTCTCCCTATTGAGGAGGGCGGTCAGTCGCTGGTGTGCGCCCGCACCCAGG
Organism: Chiloscyllium plagiosum; assembly: GCF_037043375.1. Lineage (NCBI taxonomy): Eukaryota > Metazoa > Chordata > Chondrichthyes > Orectolobiformes > Hemiscylliidae > Chiloscyllium > Chiloscyllium plagiosum. The sequence goes on along the minus strand of NW_028270153.1, from coordinate 55,434,528 downwards.
TCGCGACGTTCCGCCTTCAGACCTTGCGGCGATACCTTTACGTCGAGCCTCCTCCTAGATGGTGCGCCCTGGCGACGTATTTTTTCCGCCAGGTGCGTAACCTCAACTACGACACGCAGCTCCTGTTCGTCGACCGTGACGGTTTGCAGGTCGCCCTCAAGACGCTGCCTGTCTTTTACCAGGACCTGATCACTGTCTGGAACATGGTCGAATCGCGTCGCGCCTACCCTCCGGCTGGAGTAGCGGCTGTCGTCAGGGAGCCGTTGCTCAGGAATCCGCACCTCCGTACTCGCGGGTTCGAGTGGCTGTCGGAGGAGAGGGCCGCGGCGGCGAGGGTGACCAGGGTCGGGGACGTGCTGGGTGCCGGGGGCCTGGGCTGGACGCTGCCGCAGGACATAGCAGGCAGGGCGGCGGTAGACGTCCAGTACGTGGCCACCGCCATCCGACGCCTCAAAACGGCGGTGCTCGGACCCGACGTAGTACACCAGTTGGAGGACGCTCAGGTGTGCGGTGGGATCCCGTCCGAGCTCACCCCAGCCCGGACGGAATTTCACATTGGCCCCAAGGTCCCGTACTTCCCGCGGGAGCCTGTGCCCCACAACCTGAGCCGCCTCCGAAATTTTAACTTTGTTTCGTTTAGGGAGGTGAACAGGAGAGCCCTGTACAGACTGCTGCTGCACACCGTCCACCTCTTCTCCCTCATCCACCGTCCGGACACGCCTTGGCGTGCCCATTTGCCACCGGGCGGTGGGGATCCCCAGTGGAGGGCTCTCTACGCGGGAGTCCTCCCCCTTTCTCTCGGGGATCTGGGGTGGAGGGTGCTGCACGCAGCAGTCCCCTGCAACCGCAGATTGCGGTGGTTCACGGACTCCCAGCCCAACTGCTTGTTCTGTGGCGCTGTGGAGTCCGTGGACCACGTGTATATTGGGTGTGGGCGTTTGCACTCCCTTTTTGATTTTCTGAAAAACCTTCTCCTCTGTTTTTGGCTGCACTTCAGTCCCACGCTCCTGATCTTTGGGCACCCGGTACGGAGGAAGGAGGGCAGGTCTGAAGACCTCCTCGTGGGTCTGCTCCTGGGCCTGGCCAAACTGGCCATCAACAGGTCCAGGCAGCGGGCCGTGGAGGGGGTCGTTAGGGCCGACTGCCTGCCCCTCTTCCGCGGTTACGTTAGAGCCCGGGTGTCCTTGGAGAAGGAGCACGCGGCGTCGACCAACACCCTGGAGTTGTTCAGGGAGAGGTGGGCGCCGCAGGGAGTGGAGTGCATCATTTCTCCCTCCAATTCTATTTTGATTTAGTCCCTACCCTCCCCTTCACTGTTTTGATCACACAGCACTGTCCTTTGATGTGAAGGGCAGTGTTTGTCACTGGCCACCCGGGTGTTTTCCTGTCTTCCTGGTGGTGGAAACTGAATAAAGATTCGTGCACTTTGTGTCTTTCACAGTGTCTTACACCTGCACACACACACCATGGGTGCTGGGGATAAAATAAGCACTACCGCAGTTAGGTGGAAAAAAAAAAAAAAAATAAATAAATCCCCCTCGGTCTCTCTGGGGAAGAGGCACCGGCCCTTGGAGGGGAGGGACTTTCCAGCAGCGCGCCGGCGGTGCTGCTCCTCTCCAGGGGATGAACCAATGGTGCCCCTTGACTGTCCCGCACCGTAAAAAAAAAAAAAAAAGAAGAGAAAAAAAAAAAAAAAAAAAAAAAAAAAAAAAATAAATCCCCCCCGGTCTCTCTGGGGAAGAGGCACCGGCCCTCGGAGGGAGGGACTCTCCTGCAGCGCGCCGGCGGGAGTGAGTGACTGTCTGTGTGCTGGGACTCTCCTCCGCTATCGCCTCACACAGGAAGGGAGAAAGGAGGAGGAGGAGAAGAAGAAGAAGAAGAAGAAGAAGAAGAAGAAGAAGAAGGAGAAAGGCAGGAGGTGGGAGCCTTTTTGGTCTGGCTCCTGTTTTTGGAGCTGCGGCCTAGGCCTCGCCACTGCAGGTCTCTGGGGCTCTGCTCGGACCTGTCTCGGCTGTTGCTGCTTGGGGCCTGCCTCCAATACAGTCTGGGACTTGCCTTGGGGCCCCTCGCGGGACCTCCACCGCTGCTGCTGTGGTCTGAGGCCTGCCTCCGCAACTGCTGCCTGGGACTCGGCTTGGGGCTGCCTGGGACTTGCCTTGGGGACTCTCTCCAACAGGTCTGCCCCCACCACTGCAACCGAGGGGACTTCCCAGGACTCGCCAGAGGCCTGCCTCCACCGCTGCTGCCTGGGACTCGCCTTGGGCCCATCTCCACCACTACTGCCTGGGACTCGACTTTGGGGCTGCCTGGGACTTGCCTCGGGGACTCTCCCCAACAGGTCTGCCCCCACCACTGCGACCGAGGGCTTACCTTGGACTCGCCCGAGGTCCGCTTCTGCCACCGCTGTCGCTGCCTGGGACTTGCCTCTGGCGACTCGCCTCGGGCCCCTCCACCACTGCTGCTACCAGGGGCCCACCTCCACCGCTGCCTGGGGCCGAAGTACAAAGCGGCAGAATATGGCGAGCCCCAAAGTCGCCGGGCCCAGCCGCACCTACGCCGGGGTAGCCGCTGCCTTGGGCCCGGCTCCCACAACCCCGGCTGCGACGTCGACCCCCTTCAGGCACCTGACCAAACGCCTGGGGGTCAAGGCCTATCCCCACCCCAACATGACCATCGAGGCCTGCAGCAAGGCCATGGCTAGTGTGGTCGGCCCACTGGCCATCGTCGCTGCGGCCCGCATGTACGGGAAGGCCGTATTTTTCCTGAGGACCGAGCAGGCGGTCCACCTGGCCGTGGAGAGGGGGCTCGCTGTGGGCGGGACACATTTGCCCGTCGACCCTCTGGAGGTTACGGCCCAGAGGGTCGTGATCTCTAACGTCCCGCCCTTCATTGCCAGCGAGCTCCTCCTCCCCCACCTCAACACCCTGGGGGAGATCCGGTCGGGTGTCCAGCCGCTCCTGCTCGGTCTGAAGGACCCTGCCCTCCGACACGTTTACTCCTTCCGGCGCCAGGTGTTCATTTGCCTGGCCCGGGAGGAGGTCACCGAGGGCTCATTTACTGTCCTCCATGAGGGCGCGGCCTATCGCGCCTTCTGGACGGCGGACGGCGTGCGGTGCCACCTGTGCCGCGAGGTAGGGCACATACGAAAAAACTGCCCCGCCCAGAAAGCCGCCCAGCCCACACCAATGGCTGACGGTGGTGCCGCCGCACCCACTCCCCCTCCCCCGAAGTCAACACCACAGGCCCCGGCACCGGAGGCTAAGCCAGAGGCTCCCAATGCTCCAGCCTCTGGCAGGGAGGGGGGTGAGCGTCCGGCAGGCCAGAAGGCGCAGAGAAAGACGCGACGCGTCAAGCCCGCCCATGGGGAGACCACCCTATCCCCTTCCCCGGAACCTAGCCCACGACCTACCCCGCCCCGGCACGACAATGCCCCTGCGGCCGTGCCAGCGTCGCCCCGGCGCGGGACCCCTGACCCTCAAACCCCCGAACCTGTACCTGACCCTGACCCCAATGACACTACACCCACTCCCCACCCCGATGGAGAAACCCCTCGGGCTTTAACACCTGGCCCGGGGGCCCCCGAGCCCGAGCCCTGCCCAACCCAGCCACGCCCTGGCACTAACCTGGGGGAGGCCACCGCTGTTCCGCCTCCTGCAACGGCCGTGTCTCCGGGCCCCGGAGAGGGAACTAGGCCCCTGCCCCGCCCACCCTCACCTGATAAACCGGGGGTGGGGAAGGAAGTGACACGGCTGGCCCTCCCCACCCTGGCCACGCCCCCTGTCTTCCCCCAGCCATTCGTATTCCGGGAAAGGCTGGGGGGAGGGACCCCGGGCCCCATGACCACCGAGGCGGGCGGGGAGGGGAAGGCCCAGAAATCCCCCCCGGTCTCTCTGGGGAAGAGGCACCGGCCCTTGGAGGGGAGGGACTCTCCTGCAGCGCGCCGGCGGCGCTGCCCCTCTCCGGGGGACGAGCCAACGGTGCCCCTCGACTGTCCCGCACCGCGGCCCGACTCGCCCAAACCCCTGGGGGCTACAGCAGGGCCTCCTGCTGCCTTGACTCCTCCGGCCCCTGGGGAGGACCTCGATGACCACGAGGGCCGTGGTGCGGGCGACGACGGAGGACCCTCTGCTGGGTCGTCGAGCGGTGGAGGGGAGGAGGGTGTTATCCTCGCTCCTCCCTCCCAGACTGTTTTTCCGGGGGCCTTGGCCCTGGGGGATGACCTTTTCCTGGGGGATGACCTTTTCCCCGAGGAGCCAGGCGTCCCGGTGTCGGGAGAGGAGCGGGGCCCCGAGCCTCTGCCGCCCGACGACCCGAACTCGGGGCGTTCCGGGAAGGGGTGCGTCGAGGAAGGTACCGCCGGTGACCCTGGGGGTGGGGTCGCCGGGGGTTTGAGGCCGGTTGGCGGCGCCGGACCAGCCCCCATTCTCTCGGTGGGGGAGGGGTCGGTGACCGAGGGCGACCTCCCGGAGGAGGGTTCGGGATCGGTGGCGGACACCGGGGACGACGCGGACTCCGTCTGCAGTGACTTTTTTGAGTCCCGGGTGCCCCCCACCGATCTCTCCCTCATCCCCCTCGAGGAACTCCGGGAATTTGTCGAGGAAACTCGGAGTCGCCGGGATAGAGCCCAACTGGCGCTCGACCGCTGGAGCTCTTTTGAGAAAGTTTACTGGTCGGCCCTCGCTGCCCGCCAGGCGCCTGGGCTCGATGTCAATGAGCGAAAGCGAGTCAGGAACTTCCTGGGAGCACTCCTGGTGAGGGCGAGGGACTTCAGTGCCCCTCCCTCGTCCTCCCTGTAAATATATACACGGGTTTGTTAATTGTACTGGTGGTGGTTGCACAACGCTTCCGACATGGAGACAACTATAGCCAGCCTCAACATCAACGGCAGCAGGGAGTCGCAGCGCAGATTCCAGACCCTCTCGGTCCTTCGGGACGGGAGGTATGCGGTGTGCTTCCTGCAAGAAACCCACACTACCCCGGGAGACGAAGCCACCTGGCTCCTGGAGTGGCGAGGGGGGGTCTACATGAGTCACCTCACCCGCAGATCTGGCGGGGTGGCTATCCTGTTGGCCCCGCATTTTCAGCCGGAGATCTTGGGGGTCAGGGAGCCAGTGCCAGGCCGTTTGCTTCACCTGACGGTTCGGCTGGGGGGCGCGGTGCTTCACTTGGTGAACGTCTACGCTCCCCCGGCCGGGCCGAGGCAAGCGAGCTTCTTCCAAGAAGTGTCCGCTCATCTCGCTTCCATCGACGAGGGCCAGTGCGTCGTCCTCGGGGGAGATTTTAATTGCGTCCTCGAGGGCAGGGACCACGGCGGTGCCCGCACTGACCGCGCGTCAGGGAAGAGGTTGGGGGACTTGGTCAAGTCCTTCGACCTGGTGGACGTCTGGCGGAATCTCCATCCCGACTCCATCGCCTTCACCTTCGTGAGGCCTGGGGTCGGAGTGTCCAGAATCGACCGCCTGTACGTTTCGCGGGCGTACGCCTCCTGTTTCCCGAAGGCCTCCATGCGGCAGGTGTCGTGCACGGACCACCACCTGGTGTGGGCGGAACTCCTTCCGTTCGGCGCCAGGCTCGGCTCCGCGTACTGGCACTTTAACAACCTGCTGCTGGAGGACGAGCGGTTCCGGGACTCGTTTCGTCGCTTCTGGGCCGGCTGGAGAAGGAAGCGGGGAAGCTTCCCCTCCCTGAGGCTATGGTGGGACGTGGGCAAGGCTCACGTCCGCGTCTTCTGTCAGGAGTACGCGAGGGGGTCGACGAAGAGGCGGAAATCCAGGATCGGGGAGTTGGAGAGGGAGTTGCTCGACCTGGAGTCACGCCTCGGTCAGCCCGACGCGGACCCGGCCCTGCGCGGGGTGTACGAAGAGAAGAAGGCCGCGCTCCGGGACCTGCAGCTCGTCGGGGCTCGGGGCGCGTACGTGAGGTCGCGGATCCAGCTCCTCCAGGACCTGGACCGCGGCTCCCCCTTCTTCTACTCGCTGGAAAAAAGGCGTGGCACCCGTCAGCAGCTCCTTGTGCTGCTGGCCGACGACGGGTCCCTCGTCTCGGATCCGGAGGGCGTCAGGGCCCACGTCCGAAACTATTACACAGCCCTGTTCTCTCCGGATCCGTCCAGCGAGGATGCTCGCAGAGTTCTGTGGGAGGACCTGCCGCAGCTCGGCCCGGAGGACGCCGGAAGGCTCGACGCTCCCGTCACTTTGGAGGAGCTGACCGGCGCCCTCGACCGGCTCTCGAGGGGCAAAACCCCGGGGCTGGACGGGCTGACTGTGGAGTTCTTCAGGGCGTTCTGGGACGTCCTGGGGAGCGACTACGCACAGGTCCTGGGGGAGTGTTTAAATGCCGGACAGCTGCCCCTTTCTTGGCGCAGGGCGGTCATCGTCCTGCTGCCAAAGAAGGGGGACCTTCGTTCCTTAAAGAACTGGCGTCCGGTCTCCCTCCTCGGCACGGATTACAAAATCTTCGCCAGGGTGTTGTCTTCTCGCCTGGCCTCCGTGCTGGCCCACATGATCCACCCGGACCAGTCCTACACGGTCCCGGGCCGGAGGATACACGATAACGTCCACCTGGTCCGGGACCTGATCCATTTCTGTCGACGGGCTGGTCTGCCGAGCGCCTTCCTGTCTCTCGACCAGGAGAAGGCGTTCGACAGGGTCGATCACGAGTACCTGCTCGGGACTCTGCGGGCATTCGGGTTCGGGGCGCAGTTCGTCGCCCGGATCCGACTTTTGTACGCCGCCGCAGAGTGTCTGGTTAAAGTTAACGAGTCCCTGACGGCGCCCCTTCGCTTCGGGAGAGGAGTGCGTCAAGGCTGCCCCCTGTCCGGCCAGCTGTATTCCCTGTGCGTGGAGCCTTTCCTGCGCCTCTTGCGGAGGAGGTTGTCGGGGCTGGTTCTGCGCGGCGCGGGCACGGGGGTGGTCCTCTCGGCCTACGCCGACGACGTGCTCCTCACTTTCACCGACCCGGCTGACCTGGGGAGGATGCGCGAGTGCCAGGCCGTGTACTCGGCGGCGTCTTCCGCCAGGATCAACTGGGCCAAATGTTCCGGACTACTGGTCGGCCCGTGGCGGGTGGACTCTCTGCCGGAGGAGTTACGGGGGTTCAGCTGGAGTACCACCCATCTCCTCTACCTGGGGGTCTACCTCAGCCCGGCTGAGGAATCCTGGCCGGCCAACTGGCAGGAGCTGGAGGCCAAAGTCTCGGCTCGCCTAGGCCGCTGGACAGGACTGCTCCGAGTGCTATCTTACAGGAGTCGAGTGCTGGTCATAAACCAGCTGGTGGCCGCCATGCTGTGGTACCGGCTGGTCACTTTGGTCCCTCCTCTTGGCTTTGTCGCTGGCATCCAGAGAACGTTGGTCGATTTCTTCTGGGACAAAAAGATGCACTGGGTCGCCGCGCAGGCTCTGAGTCTCCCTATTGAGGAGGGCGGTCAGTCGCTGGTGTGCGCCCGCACCCAGGTCGCGACGTTCCGCCTTCAGACCTTGCGGCGATACCTTTACGTCGAGCCTCCTCCTAGATGGTGCGCCCTGGCGACGTATTTTTTCCGCCAGGTGCGTAACCTCAACTACGACACGCAGCTCCTGTTCGTCGACCGTGACGGTTTGCAGGTCGCCCTCAAGACGCTGCCTGTCTTTTACCAGGACCTGATCACTGTCTGGAACATGGTCGAATCGCGTCGCGCCTACCCTCCGGCTGGAGTAGCGGCTGTCGTCAGGGAGCCGTTGCTCAGGAATCCGCACCTCCGTACTCGCGGGTTCGAGTGGCTGTCGGAGGGGAGGGACGCGGCGGCGAGGGTGACCAGGGTCGGGGACATGCTGGGTGCCGGGGGCCTGAGCTGGACGCTGCCGCAGGACATAGCAGGCAGGGCAGCGGTAGATGTCCAGTACGTGGCCACCGCCATCCGACGCCTCAAAACGGCGGTGATCGGACCCGACGTAGTGCACCAGTTGGAGGATGCTCAGGTGTGCGGTGGGATCCCGTCCGCGCTCACCCCAGCCCGGACAGAATTTCACATTGGCCCCAAGGTCCCGTACTTCCCGCGGGAGCCTGTGCCCCACAACCTGAACCGCCTCCGGAATTTTAATTTCGTTTCGTTTAAGGAAATAAAAAGAAGAGCCCTGTACCGACTGCTGCTGCACACCGTCCACCTTTTCTCCCTCATCCACCGTCCGGACACGCCTTGGCGTGCCCATTTGCCACCGGGCGGTGGGGATCCCCAGTGGAGGGCTCTCTACGTGGGAGTCCTCCCCCTTTCTCTCGGGGATCTGGGGTGGAGGGTGCTGCACGCAGCAGTCCCCTGCAACCGCAGATTACGGTGGTTCACGGACTCCCAGCCCAACTGCTTGTTCTGTGGCGCTGTGGAGTCCGTGGACCACGTGTATATTGGGTGTGGGCGTTTGCACTCCCTTTTTGATTTTCTGAAAAACCTTCTCCTCTGTTTCTGGCTGCACTTCAGTCCCACGCTCCTGATCTTTGGGCACCCGGTACGGAGGAAGGAGGGCAGGTCTGAAGATCTCCTCGTGGTTCTGCTCCTGGGCCTGGCCAAACTGGCCATCAACAGGTCCAGGCAGCGGGCCGTGGAGGGGGTCGTTAGGGCCGACTGCCTGCCCCTCTTCCGCGGTTACGTTAGAGCCCGGGTGTCCTTGGAGAAGGAGCACGCGGTGTCGACCAACACCCTGGAGTTGTTCAGGGAGAGGTGGGCGCCGCAGGGAGTGGAGTGCATCATTTCTCCCTCCAATTCTATTTTGATTTAGTCCCTACCCTCCCCTTCACTGTTTTGATCACATAGCACTGCCCTTTGATGTGAAGGGCAGTGTTTGTCACTGGCCACCCGGGTGTTTTCCTATCTTCCTGGTGGTGGAAATTGAATAAAGATTTGTGCACTTTGTGTCTTTCACTGTGTCTCACACCTGCACACACACACACACCATGGGTGCTGGGGATAAAATAAGCACTACCGCACTTAGGTGGTAGTGTGGGGGTTAAAAAAAAGGGGAAAAAAATAAATAAATAAACAGGTGATATTTCTCCCTCCAACTCTATTTTGATTTAGTCCCTACCCTCCCCTTCACTGGTTTGATCACGCAGCACTGCCCTTTGATGTGAAGGGCAGTGCTTGGCACTGGCCACCCGGGTGTTTTCCTATCTTCCTGGTGGTGGAAATTGAATAAAGATTCATGCACTTTGTGTCTTCCACTGTGTCTCACACCTGCACACACACACACCATGGGTGCTGGGAAAAAAAAATATATGATACGCACTACCACACTTAGGTGGTAGTGTGGGGAAAAAAAAGAAAAAAATAATCAATAGAAAAAAAAAGTAATAAAAAAAGAGTATATGTTTTCCTGTCTTCCTAAAAAAAACGAAAAAAAAAAGGAATGCCAGTTAACAAACTGGCTAAATAATTCAGCCAGTTCAGGAATCAGGGTTCCCCCTTCCAAAAAAGAGAAGCAGAAACTAACAGTAACATACTGACTGTAATACCAGCCAGCACAGAGTCAGTCCACTAAACTGAGAAGACTCTGAATCTCCTGTTTATTTTTATTTCTTTCTCTTTTTCTTTTTTTTTAATATTAACCCCCACACTACCACCTAAGTGCGGTAGTGCTTATTTTTTCTCCAGCACCCATGGTGTGTGAGTACAGGTGTGAGACACAGTGAAAGACACAAAGTGCATGAATCTTTATTCAATTTCCACCACCAGGAAGATAGGAAAACACCCGAGTGGCCAGTGACAAACACTGCCCTTCACATCAAGGGGCAGTGCTGTGTGGTCAAAACAGTGAAGGGGGGGGGGGGAAGGGACTAAATCAAAATAGAATTGGAGGGAATAATCACCTGTTTATTTCTTTTTTTTTCTTCTTTTTTCTTAACCCCCACACTACCACCTAAGTGCGGTAGTGCTTATTTTATCCCCAGCACCCATGGTGTGTGTGTGTACAGGTGTGAGACACAGTGAAAGACACAAAGTGCACGAATCTTTATTCAATTTCCACCACCAGGAAGATAGGAAAACACCCGAGTGGCCAGTGACAAACACTGCCCTTCACATCGAGGGGCAGGGCTGTGTGGTCAAAACAGTGAAGGGGAGGGTCGGGACTAAATCAAAATAGAGTTGGAGGGAGAAATATCTCCTGTTTATTTATTTATTTTTTATTTCTTCCTCATTTTTTCTTTCACCCCCATACTACCGCCTAACTGCGGTAGTGCTTATTTTTTCCCCAGCACCCATGGTGTGTGTGTGCAGGTGTGAGACACAGCGAAAGACACAAGGTGCACAAATCTTTATTCAATTTCCACCACCAGATAGGAAAACACCCGAGTGGCTAAATCTCTGTGTTTTTTCCTTTTTTCTTTTTTTTTAAACCCCACACTACCACCTAAGTGCGGTAGTGCTTATTTTTTCTCCAGCACCCATGGTGTGTGTGTGCAGGTGTGAGACACAGTGAAAGACACAAAGTGCACGAATCTTTATTCAAATTCCACCACCAGGAAGATAGGAAAACACCCGGGTGCCCTTCACATCAAAGGGCAATGCTCTAACACTCCTGTTTATTCATTTTTTTTCTATTTCTTTTTTTTTTCTTTATTTTCCAAGCCCTGATCCCTGTCACCTACCACTTCTTATATTCTCTTTTATTAACACCCCCCACACTACCGCCTAACTGCGGTAGTGCTTATTTTTTCCCCAGCACCCATGGTGTGTGTGTGTATACAGATGTGAGACACAGTGAAAGACACAAAGTGCACTAATCTCTATTCAAATTCCACCACCAGGAAGATAGGAAAACACCCGGGTGGCCAGTGACAAACACTGCCCTTCACATCAAAGGGCAGTGCTGTGTGATCAAAACAGTGAAGGGGAGGGTAGGGACTAAATCAAAATAGAGTTGGAGGGAGAAATATCTCCTGTTTATTTTTTTTCTTCCTTTATTTTTCTTTTTTTTAAATTTAACCCCCACACTACCACCTAAGTGCGGTAGTTCTTATTTTTTTCCCCAGCACCTATGGTGTGTGTGTGTGCGCAGGTGTGAGACACAGTGAAAGACACAAAGTGCACGAATCTTGATTCAAATTCCACCAGCAGGAAGATGGGAAGATATTCCATGATTATATATTTTCTTCTTTTTCTTTTTTTTTCTCCCCAGCACCTATGCTGTGTGTGTGCAGGTGTGAGACACAGTGAAAGACACAAAGTGCACGAATCTTTATTCAAATTCCACCACCAGGAAGATAGGAAAACACCCGGGTGCCCTTCACATCAAAGGGCAATGCTCTAACACTCCTGTTTATTCATTTTTTTTCTATTTCTTTTTTTTTTCTTTATTTTCCAAGCCCTGATCCCTGTCACCTACCACTTCTTATATTCTCTTTTATTAACACCCCCCACACTACCGCCTAACTGCGGTAGTGCTTATTTTTTCCCCAGCACCCATGGTGTGTGTGTGTATACAGATGTGAGACACAGTGAAAGACACAAAGTGCACTAATCTCTATTCAAATTCCACCACCAGGAAGATAGGAAAACACCCGGGTGGCCAGTGACAAACACTGCCCTTCACATCAAAGGGCAGTGCTGTGTGATCAAAACAGTGAAGGGGAGGGTAGGGACTAAATCAAAATAGAGTTGGAGGGAGAAATATCTCCTGTTTATTTTTTTTCTTCCTTTATTTTTCTTTTTTTTAAATTTAACCCCCACACTACCACCTAAGTGCGGTAGTTCTTATTTTTTTCCCCAGCACCTATGGTGTGTGTGTGTGCGCAGGTGTGAGACACAGTGAAAGACACAAAGTGCACGAATCTTGATTCAAATTCCACCAGCAGGAAGATGGGAAGATATTCCATGGTTATATATTTTCTTCTTTTTCTTTTTTTTTCTCCCCAGCACCTATGCTGTGTGTGTGCAGGTGTGAGACACAGTGAAAGACACAAAGTGCATGAATCTTTATTCAATTTCCACCACCAGGAAGATAGGAAAACACCCGGGTGGCCAGTGACAAGCACTGCCCTTCACACCAAGGGCAGTGCTGTGTGATCAGAACAGTGAAGGGGAGGGTAGGGACTAAATCAAAATAGAGTTGGAGGGAGAAATGATGCACTCCACTCCCTGCGGCGCCCACCTCTCCCTGAACAACTCCAGGGTGTTGGTGGACACCGCGTGCTCCTTCTCCAAGGACACCCGGGCCCTAACGTAGCCGCGGAAGAGGGGCAGGCAGTCGGCCCTAACGACCCCCTCCACGGCCCGCTGCCTCGACCTGTTGATGGCCAGTTTGGCCAGGCCCAGGAGCAGACCCACGAGGAGGTCTTCAGACCTGCCCTCCTTCCTCCGTACCGGGTGCCCCAAGATCAGGAGCGTGGGATTGAAGTGCAGCCAAAAACAGAAGGTTTTTCAGGAAATCAAAAAAGGGAGTGCAAACGCCCACACCCAATATACACGTGGTCCACGGACTCCACAGCGCCACAGAACAAGCAGTTGGGCTGGGAGTCCGTGAACCACCGCAATCTGCTGTTGCAGGAGACTGCTGCGTGCAGCACCCTCCACCCCAGATCCCCGAGAGAAAGGGGGAGGACTCCCGCGTAGAGAGCCCTCCACTGGGGATCCCCACCGCCCGGTGGCAAATGGGCACACCAAGGCATGTCCTCACGGTGGATGAGGGAGAAGAGGTGGACGGTGTGCAGCAGCAGTCTATTCAGGGCTCTCCTTTTCACCTCCTTAAATGAAACAAAAGTAAAATTTCGGAGGCGGCTCAGGTTGTGGGGCACAGGCTCCCGCGGGAAGTACGGGACCTTGGGGCCAATGTGAAATTCCATCCGGGCTGGGGTGAGCGCGGACGGGATCCCACCGCACACCTGAGCGTCCTCCAACTGGTGCACTACGTCGGGTCCGAGCACCGCAGTTTTAAGAATTCCGACAGCCACTCGAACCCGCGAGTACGGAGGTGCGGATTCCTGAGCAACGGCTCCCTGACGACAGCCGCTACTCCAGCCGGAGGGTAGGCGCGACGCGATTCGACCATGTTCCAGACAGTGATCAGGTCCTGGTAAAAGACAGGCAGCGTCTTGAGGGCGACCTGCAAACCGTCACGGTCGACGAACAGGAGCTGCGTGTCGTAGTTGAGGTTACGCACCTGGCGGAAAAAATACGTCGCCAGGGCGCACCATCTAGGAGGAGGCTCGACGTAAAGGTATCGCCGCAAGGTCTGAAGGCGGAACGTCGCGACCTGGGTGCGGGCGCACACCAGCGACTGACCGCCCTCCTCAATAGGGAGACTCAGAGCCTGCGCGGCGACCCAGTGCATCTTTTTGTCCCAGAAGAAATCGACCAACGTTCTCTGGATGCCAGCGACAAAGCCAAGAGGAGGGACCAAAGTGACCAGCCGGTACCACAGCATGGCGGCCACCAGCTGGTTTATGACCAGCACTCGACTCCTGTAAGATAGCACTCGGAGCAGTCCTGTCCAGCGGCCTAGGCGAGCCGAGACTTTGGCCTCCAGCTCCCGCCAGTTGGCCGGCCAGGATTCCTCAGCCGGGCTGAGGTAGACCCCCAGGTAGAGGAGATGGGTGGTACTCCAGCTGAACCCCCGTAACTCCTCCGGCAGAGAGTCCACCCGCCACGGGCCGACCAGTAGTCCGGAACATTTGGCCCAGTTGATCCTGGCGGAAGACGCCGCCGAGTACACGGCCTGGCACTCGCGCATCCTCCCCAGGTCAGCCGGGTCGGTGAAAGTGAGGAGCACGTCGTCGGCGTAGGCCGAGAGGACCACCCCCGTGCCCGCGCCGCGCAGAACCAGCCCCGACAACCTCCTCCGCAAGAGGCGCAGGAAAGGCTCCACGCACAGGGAATACAGCTGGCCGGACAGGGGGCAGCCTTGACGCACTCCTCTCCCGAAGCGAAGGGGCGCCGTCAGGGACCCGTTAACTTTAACCAGACACTCTGCGGCGGCGTACAAAAGTCGGATCCGGGCGACGAACTGCGCCCCGAACCCGAATGCCCGCAGAGTCCCGAGCAGGTACTCGTGATCGACCCTGTCGAACGCCTTCTCCTGGTCGAGAGACAGGAAGGCGCTCGGCAGACCAGCCCGTCGACAGAAATGGATCAGGTCCCGGACCAGGTGGACGTTATCGTGTATCCTCCGGCCCGGGACCGTGTAGGACTGGTCCGGGTGGATCATGTGGGCCAGCACGGAGGCCAGGCGAGAAGACAACACCCTGGCGAAGATTTTGTAATCCGTGCCGAGGAGGGAGACCGGACGCCAGTTCTTTAAGGAACGAAGGTCCCCCTTCTTTGGCAGCAGGACGATGACCGCCCTGCGCCAAGAAAGGGGCAGCTGTCCGGCATTTAAACACTCCCCCAGGACCTGTGCGTAGTCGCTCCCCAGGACGTCCCAGAACGCCCTGAAGAACTCCACAGTCAGCCCGTCCAGCCCCGGGGTTTTGCCCCTCGAGAGCCGGTCGAGGGCGCCGGTCAGCTCCTCCAAAGTGACGGGAGCGTCGAGCCTTCCGGCGTCCTCCGGGCCGAGCTGCGGCAGGTCCTCCCACAGAACTCTGCGAGCATCCTCGCTGGACGGATCCGGAGAGAACAGGGCTGTGTAATAGTTTCGGACGTGGGCCCTGACGCCCTCCGGATCCGAGACGAGGGACCCGTCGTCGGCCAGCAGCACAAGGAGCTGCTGACGGGTGCCACGCCTTTTTTCCAGCGAGTAGAAGAAGGGGGAGCCGCGGTCCAGGTCCTGGAGGAGCTGGATCCGCGACCTCACGTACGCGCCCCGAGCCCCGACGAGCTGCAGGTCCCGGAGCGCGGCCTTCTTCTCTTCGTACACCCCGCGCAGGGCCGGGTCCGCGTCGGGCTGACCGAGGCGTGACTCCAGGTCGAGCAACTCCCTCTCCAACTCCCCGATCCTGGATTTCCGCCTCTTCGTCGACCCCCTCGCGTACTCCTGACAGAAGACGCGGACGTGAGCCTTGCCCACGTCCCACCATAGCCTCAGGGAGGGGAAGCTTCCCCGCTTCCTTCTCCAGCCGGCCCAGAAGCGACGAAACGAGTCCCGGAACCGCTCGTCCTCCAGCAGCAGGTTGTTAAAGTGCCAGTACGCGGAGCCGAGCCTGGCGCCGAACGGAAGGAGTTCCGCCCACACCAGGTGGTGGTCCGTGCACGACACCTGCCGCATGGAGGCCTTCGGGAAACAGGAGGCGTACGCCCGCGAAACGTACAGGCGGTCGATTCTGGACACTCCGACCCCAGGCCTCACGAAGGTGAAGGCGATGGAGTCGGGATGGAGATTCCGCCAGACGTCCACCAGGTCGAAGGACTTGACCAAGTCCCCCAACCTCTTCCCTGACGCGCGGTCAGTGCGGGCACCGCCGTGGTCCCTGCCCTCGAGGACGCAATTAAAATCTCCCCCGAGGACGACGCACTGGCCCTCGTCGATGGAAGCGAGATGAGCGGACACTTCTTGGAAGAAGCTCGCTTGCCTCGGCCCGGCCGGGGGAGCGTAGACGTTCACCAAGTGAAGCACCGCGCCCCCCAGCCGAACCGTCAGGTGAAGCAAACGGCCTGGCACTGGCTCCCTGACCCCCAAGATCTCCGGCTGAAAATGCGGGGCCAACAGGATAGCCACCCCGCCAGATCTGCGGGTGAGGTGACTCATGTAGACCCCCCCTCGCCACTCCAGGAGCCAGGTGGCTTCGTCTCCCGGGGTAGTGTGGGTTTCTTGCAGGAAGCACACCGCATACCTCCCGTCCCGAAGGACCGAGAGGGTCTGGAATCTGCGCTGCGACTCCCTGCTGCCGTTGATGTTGAGGCTGGCTATAGTTGTCTCCATGTCGGAAGCGTTGTGCAACCACCACCAGTACAATTAACAAACCCGTGTATATATTTACAGGGAGGACGAGGGAGGGGCACTGAAGTCCCTCGCCCTCACCAGGAGTGCTCCCAGGAAGTTCCTGACTCGCTTTCGCTCATTGACATCGAGCCCAGGCGCCTGGCGGGCAGCGAGGGCCGACCAGTAAACTTTCTCAAAAGAGCTCCAGCGGTCGAGCGCCAGTTGGGCTCTATCCCGGCGACTCCGAGTTTCCTCGACAAATTCCCGGAGTTCCTCGAGGGGGATGAGGGAGAGATCGGTGGGGGGCACCCGGGACTCAAAAAAGTCACTGCAGACGGAGTCCGCGTCGTCCCCGGTGTCCGCCACCGATCCCGAACCCTCCTCCGGGAGGTCGCCCTCGGTCACCGACCCCTCCCCCACCGAGAGAATGGGGGCTGGTCCGGCGCCGCCAACCGGCCTCAAACCCCCGGCGACCCCACCCCCAGGGTCACCGGCGGTACCTTCCTCGACGCACCCCTTCCCGGAACGCCCCGAGTTCGGGTCGTCGGGCGGCAGAGGCTCGGGGCCCCGCTCCTCTCCCGACACCGGGACGCCTGGCTCCTCGGGGAAAAGGTCATCCCCCAGGAAAAGGTCATCCCCCAGGGCCAAGGCCCCCGGAAAAACAGTCTGGGAGGGAGGAGCGAGGATAACACCCTCCTCCCCTCCACCGCTCGACGACCCAGCAGAGGGTCCTCCGTCGTCGCCCGCACCACGGCCCTCGTGGTCATCGAGGTCCTCCCCAGGGGCCGGAGGAGTCAAGGCAGCAGGAGGCCCTGCTGTAGCCCCCAGGGGTTTGGGCGAGTCGGGCCGCGGTGCGGGACAGTCGAGGGGCACAGTTGGCTCGTCCCCCGGAGAGGGGCAGCGCCGCCGGCGCGCTGCAGGAGAGTCCCTCCCCTCCGAGGGCCGGTGCCTCTTCCCCAGAGAGACCGGGGGGGATTTATGGGCCTTCCCCTCCCCGCCCGCCTCGGTGGTCACGGGGCCCGGGGTCCCTCCCCCCAGCCTTTCCCGGAATACGAACGGCTGGGGGAAGACAGGGGGCGTGGCCAAGGTGGGGAGGGCCAGCCGTGTCACTTCCTGCCCCGCCCTGGGTTTATCAGGTGAGGGCGGGCGGGGCAGGGGCCCGGTTCCCTCTCCGGGGCCCGGAGACACGGCCGTTGCAGGAGGCGGAGCAGCGGGGTCCTCCCCCAGGTTAGTGCCAGGGCGTGGCTGGGTTGGGCAGGGCTCAGGCTCAGGGGCCCCCGGGCCTGGTGTCACGGCGCCAAGGTCAGGCGTCAAAACCCGAGGGGTTTCTCCATCGGGGTGGGGAGTGGGTGTGGGGTCAGTGGGGTTAGGATCAGGTAAGGGTTCGGGAGTGTGGGGGTCAGGGTTCCCGCGCCGGGGCGACGCTGGCACGGCCGCAGGGGCATTGTCGTGCCGGGGCGGGGTAGGTCGTGGGCTAGGTGTCGGGGAAGGGGATAGGGTGGTCTCCCCGTGGGCGGGCCTGACGTGCCGCGTCTTCTTCAGCGCCTTCTGGCCTGCCGGACGCTCACCCCCCTCCCTGCCAGAGGCTGGAGCATTGGGAGCCTCTGGCTTAGCCTCCGGTGCCGGGGCCTGTGGTGTTGACTTCGGGGGAGGGGGAGTGGGTGCGGCGGCACCACCATCAGCCGTCGGTGTGGGCTGGGCGGCTTTCTGGGTGGGGCAGTTTTTTCTAATGTGCCCCACCTCGCGGCACAGGTGGCACCGCACGCCGTCCGCCGTCCAGAAGGCGCGATAGGCCGCGCCCTCATGGAGGACAGTGAATGAGCCCTCGGTGACCTCCTCCCGGGCCAGGCAAATGAACACCTGGCGCCGGAAGGAGTAAACGTGTCGGAGGGCAGGGTCCTTCAGACCGAGCAGGAGCGGCTGGACACCCGACCGGATCTCCCCCAGGGTGTTGAGGTGGGGGAGGAGGAGCTCGCTGGCAATGAAGGGCGGGACGTTAGAGATCACGACCCTCTGGGCCGTAACCTCCAGAGGGTCGACGGGCAAATGTGTCCCACCCACAGCGAGCCCCCTCTCCACGGCCAGGTGGACCGCCTGCTCGGTCCTCAGGAAAAATACGGCCTTCCCGTACATGCGGGCCGCAGCGACGATGGCCAGTGGGCCGACCACACTAGCCATGGCCCTGCTGCAGGCCTCGATGGTCATGTTGGGGTGGGGATAGGCCTTGACCCCCAGGCGTTTGGTCAGGTGCCTGAAGGGGGTCGACGTCGCAGCCGGGGTTGTGGGAGCCGGGCCCAAGGCAGCGGCTACCCCGGCGTAGGTGCGGCTGGGCCCGGCGACTTTGGGGCTCGCCATATTCTGCCGCTTTGTACTTCGGCCCCAGGCAGCGGTGGAGGTGGGCCCCTGGTAGCAGCAGTGGTGGAGGGGCCCGAGGCGAGTCGCCAGAGGCAAGTCCCAGGCAGCGACAGCGGTGGCAGAAGCGGACCTCGGGCGAGTCCAAGGTAAGCCCTCGGTCGCAGTGGTGGGGGCAGGCCTGTTGGGGAGAGTCCCCGAGGCAAGTCCCAGGCAGCCCCAAAGTCGAGTCCCAGGCAGTAGTGGTGGAGATGGGCCCAAGGCGAGTCCCAGGCAGCAGCGGTGGAGGCAGGCCTCTGGCGAGTCCTGGGAAGTCCCCTCGGTTGCAGTGGTGGGGGCAGACCTGTTGGAGAGAGTCCCCAAGGCAAGTCCCAGGCAGCCCCAAGCCGAGTCCCAGGCAGCAGTTGCGGAGGCAGGCCTCAGACCACAGCAGCAGCGGTGGAGGTCCCGCGAGGGGCCCCAAGGCAAGTCCCAGACTGTATTGGAGGCAGGCCCCAAGCAGCAACAGCCGAGACAGGTCCGAGCAGAGCCCCAGAGACCTGCAGTGGCGAGGCCTAGGCCGCAGCTCCAAAAACAGGAGCCAGACCAAAAAGGCTCCCACCTCCTGCCTTTCTCCTTCTTCTTCTTCTCTTTTTCCTTCCTTCCTTCGGCGATAGCGGAGGAGAGTCCCAGCACACAGACAGTCACTCACTCCCGCCGGCGCGCTGCAGGAGAGTCCCTCCCCTCCGAGGGCCGGTGCCTCTTCCCTAGAGAGACCGGGGGGGATTTATGGGCCTTCCCCTCCCCGCCCGCCTCGGTGGTCATGGGGCCCGGGGTCCCTCCCCCCAGTCTTTCCAGGAATACGAATGGCTGGGGGAAGACAGGGGGCGTGGCCAGGGTGGGGAGGGCCAGCCGTGTGACTTCCTGCCCCCCCCCCGGGTTTATCAGGTGAGGGCGGGTCAGGGGTCCAGTTCCAGTTCCATCTCTGGGGCCCGGAGACACGTCCGCCGCAGGAGATGGGCCAGCGGTGGTTCCCGCCAGGTTAGTGCCAGGACATGGCTGGGTTGGGCAGGGCTCGGGGGCCACTGGGCCAGGTGTCACGGCGCCAGGGTCGGGCGTTAAAGCCCGAGGGGTTTCTCCATCGGGGTGGGGAGTGGGTGTGGGGTCAGTGGGGTTATGGTCAGGTACGGGTTCGGGGGTTTGAGGGTCAGGGTTCCCGCGCCGGTGCGACGCTGGCACGGCTGCAGGGGCATTGTCGTGCCGGGGCAGGGCAGGTCGTGGGCTAGGTTCCGGGGAAGGGGATAGGGTGGTCTCCCCGTGGGCAGGCCTGATGCGTCGCGTCTTCTTCCGCGCCTTCTGGCCGGCCGGACGCTCACCCCCCTCCCTGCCAGAGGCTGGAGCATTGCAAGCCCCTGGCTTTGCCTCCGGTGCCGGGGCCTGTGGTGTTGGCTTCGGGAGAGGGGGAGTGGGTGCGGCGGCACCACCATCAGCCATCAGGGCGGGCTGGGCAGCCTTTTGGGTGGGGCAGTTTTTCCTTATGTGCCCCACCTCGTGGCACAGGTGGCACCGCATGCCGTCCGCCGTCCAGAAGGCGCGGTAGGCCACTCCCTAATGGAGGACGGTAAAATTGCCCTCGGTGACTTCCTCCCGGGGTAAGCAAATAAATACCTGGCGTCGGAAGGAGTAAATGTGTCGGAGGGCAGGGTCCTTCAGACCGAGCAGGAGCGCCTGGACCCCTGACTGGATCTCCCCCAGGGTGGTGAGGTGTGGGAGAAGGAGCTCACTCGAAATGAAGGGTGGGACATTGGAGATCACGACCCTCTGGGCCGTAACCTCCAGAGGGTCGACGGGGAGATGTGTCCCGCCCACAGTGAGCCCCCTCTCCACGGCCAGGTGGACCGCCTGCTCGGTCTTCAGGAAAAAGACGGCCTTCCCGTACATCCGGGCCGCAGCGACGATGGCCAGTGGCCGACCACACTAGCCATGGCCTTGCTGCAGGCCTCGATGGTCATGTTGGGGTGGGGATAGGCCTTTACCCCCAGGCGTTTGGTCAGGTGCCTGAAGGGGGTTGACGTCGCAGCCGGGGTTGGGACAGCCAAGCCCAAGGCAGCGGCTACCCCGGCGTAGGTGCGGCTGGGCCCCGCGACCTTCGGGCTCGCCATACTCTGCTGCTGGACGTTGGCAGGCCGCAGGCAGCAGCGGCAGAGGTGGGCCTCCAGCAGCAGCAGTGGTGATGGTGGGGGTTGTAGGGAGGGGCCAAGGCAAGTCCCAGGCAGCAGTGGAGGAGGCAGGCCTCAGGCGACAACAGCAGTGGAGGCAGGCCTCGGGCGAGTCCTAGGTTGGCCCTCAGTCACAGCAGTGGGGGCAGACCTGTTGGGGAGGGTCCCCAAGGCAAGTCCCAGGCAGCCCCAAAATTGAGTCCCAGGCAGCAGCGGTGGAGGTCCTGGGGAGGGGCCCAAGGCGAGTCCCAGGCAGCGGTGGTGGAGGCAGGCCTCAGACAACAGCATCAGTGGAGGCTGGCCTCTGGAAGGTCCTGGGCAGGCCCTTGGTCGCAGTGGTTGGGGCAGACCTGTTGGGGAGAGTCCCCGAGGCAAGTCCCAGGCAGCCCCAAAATTGAGTCCCAGGCAGCAGCAGTGGAGGTGGGCCTCTAGTAACAGCAGCAGTGGGGGAGGTCCTGGGAGGGTCCCCAAGGCAAGTCCCAGGCAGCAGCAGTGAGGTAGGCCCCAAGCAGCAACAGCTGAGGCAAGTCTGGGCGGGGTCCCAGAGAACAGCAGTGGGAGTGCTGGTCTCTCCTTCTCCTTCTCCTTCTCCTTCCTCTCTCTGTAGGGCAGCTGGTCTAGGGATAGTCGCCTTCAAGGAGAGTCCTTGCGCAAACACTCAAGTGGCCAGTGACAAACACTGCCCTTCACATCAAAGGGCAATGCTATGTGATCAAAACAGTGAAAGGGAGGGTAGGGACTAAATCAAAATAGAGTTGGCGGGAGAAATTATGCACTCTACTCCCTGCGGCGCCCACCTCTCCCTGAACAACTCCAGGGTGTTGGTGGCCACCACGTGCTCCTTCTCCAAGGACACCCAGGCCCTAACGTAACCGCGGAAGAGGGTCAGGCAGTCGGCCCTAACGACCCCCTCCACGGCCCGCTGCCTGGACCTGTTGATGGCCAGTTTGGCCAGGCCCAGGAGCAGACCCACGAGGAGGTCTTCAGACCTGTCCTCCTTCCTCTGTACCGGGTGCCCCAAGATCAGGAGCGTGGGACTGAAGTGCAGCCAGAAACAGAGGAGAAGGTTTTTAAGGAAATCAAAAAGGGAGTGCAAACGCCCACACCCAATATATACATGGTCCACAGACTCCACAGCGCCACAGAACAAGCAGTTGGGCTGGGAGTCCGTGAACCACCGCAATCTGCTGTTGCAGGGGACTGCTGCGTGCAGCACCCTCCACCCCAGATCCCCGAGAGAAAGGGGGAGGACTCCCGCGTAGAGAGCCCTCCACTGGGGATCCCCACCGCCCGGTGGCAAATGGGCTCGCCAAGGCGTGTCCGGACGGTGGATGAGGGAGAAGAGGTGGACGGTGTGCAGCAGCAGTCTGTACAGGGTTCTTCTTTTTATTTCCCTAAATTTCGGAGGCGGTTCAGGTTGTGGGGCACAGGCTCCCGCGGGAAGTTCGGGACCTTGGGGCCAATATGAAATTCCGTCCGGGCTGGGGTGACTGGCATTCCTTTTAGAGGGGCAGGCAGTCGGCCCTAAATCTCCTGTTGATTTTTTTTTAACTAAGCCAGAACATCATGTTGACACTCCTGTTTATTTTATTTTTTTTCTTTTCTTAACCCCCTCACTACCACCTAAGTGCGGTAGTGCTTATTTTTTGGCATTCTTTTTTTTTTTGAACATCATGTTGACACTCCTGTTTATTTATTTATTTTTTTTTCTTCTTCTTTTCTTAACCCCCTCACTACCACCTAATTGCGGTAGTGCTTATTTTTTGGCATTCCTTTTTTTTTCTTTTTCTTTTTTTGTGATCAAGAAATTCCTTTTTTTTTCTTTTCTTTTTCTTTTTTCAGTGAAAGACACAAAGTGCTCCCTCCTGTGTATTTTTTTTTCTTTTATGCACTCCACCTCCCTCCTGTGTATTCTCTTTTCTAACCGCCACACTACCACCTAATTGCGGTAGTGCTTATTTTTTGGCATTCCTTTTAGTGAGGACTGATTATTAAACTCCTGATGCACATAATGTGTTTCAGGTGTAACTCAGTTCTCATTAGGGGATTGTTGTTTCACTGGCTGGTTGCAGCCTGTGTGTTCCTCGCTCCTCTTTCTGAGAAAAGGACACTGTTAATTTTATGGTTGGGCTTGGCCCTTGGACTGTAGTTTTCTTTGTTTTTTTGTATGTGTCTTCACTTTTTAATTGGTGTTTGTACTGAGCCCTGTGGAAGACATACATTTTACCAGAGGAGCTGTTCCTGTGGTAAGGCCTAGCCCTGGGACTGGGCTTCTGAAGATTGAACACCTGTGTGTGTGCTGGGAGGTGAGCAGTTGCTGTATCCTGGAGTTTGGGAGAAGACCTTGCCTTCAGGAGTGGACCAAACCCCTGTGAGTTAACTGCACCTGTACTATGTACTGTGTTCCTGTGAGTAGGCCTGGCTCTCCAAGGCTGGGCCAGGACTCCATGGAGACTGAACACCTGTGTGCTGTGCATTTGCTGCCTTTGGGAGTGGACTCTGCCCTTGGTTGTGGACTTTTTTAACAACGGACTCTGCAGTTTGGAGCGGACTCTAATTCTGGCATTGCACATTGTATACTGGAGTGGACTCTTCCTGGAAATGGATTCCATATCTTGAAGACTGTATAGATTTGGACTGTGTACCAGAAAGGACTCTCTCTTTTTTTGGTAACTAACTGGTGTTTCCTGGGTCTATCACTCACACTGTCGTGTGTGTCCCTGGGTCTGGCAGGCCTTGCTGTGAGCTGGGAGGCTCATGGGTCATCTTGAAAGCTGTCACCCTGAGAGCCGGAGGGTGAGTCGGCCATCCCATGAATCTGAAGGTTGGTAGGCTGTCCCAAAAGCTGGAGGGTGGGTAGGCCACCCTGATGCCAGTTGCCCCGAGAGCCAGATGGTTGGTAGGCTGTACTGAGCACTGTCGTCCCGATAAGGGGTAATCGGGACAGGTTGTCCTAGAGGTGGTCGAAAGGTGTCAGAGCAGCCGAGAGCCAGAAGGCACGTAGGGGCGGGCTGAGATCCGCAAGGCTTGTGGGCTACCCTACACGCTGTCGTCCCAGGGAAGGGGATGGGCTGTCCTAGAGGTGGCCGAAAGGTGTGCCAGGATAGCCCACTGGTCGGAGGTGCAACAGGGTGGGTGAGAGCCCAATGGTACGTAGGGGCAGACTGAGAGCCAGAAGGCGGGTAGCCGTCCTCAGCGCTGTCACCCCGGGCAGGTACCGCGGCGGGCTGCCCCAGAGGTGGTCTGAAGGTGCTGAGGGTGGTTAGTGAAGCCGGAAGGTGGGTATACCGTCCTAACTGCTGTCATCCCGGGCGGGTACCGGGGCGGGCTGTCCTAGAGGTGGTCAGGGCGGACCGAGAACTGGAAGGGGCATGAGGTGGACTGAGAACCGAAAGGTGGGTAGGGGCGGGCTGCCTTAGAGTGGTTGGAAGGTGGGAGGGGTGGGGGCTTCCTGGATCTGTATTGTCTGCACTTTTGTATGTAACAGTACTGTGTAATGTACAACTGTCACTGCTGTTGTCTCTTTATATCTTTGTGAAACTGGGATTTGAGGTTTGTCCTCATGTCCCTGTAAACTGTTTGAATGGTAGGGTTTGGGGCCTGGCTTTGCTGCTCCTCTCCCTTGTAAACTTGCTGTCTCTTGTATGCAGCTGTAAATGTAACTTTGTTGTAAACTGTTTTTGTAATTTGTTTAATAAAATTTAAAAAAAAAACAGGAGATTGAGTCTTCTCAGTTTAGGGGACTGACTCTGTGCTGGCTGGTATTACAGACAATATGTTACTGTCCCCCTTTTTTTTTGAAGGGGGAAACCTGATTCCCGAACTGGCATTCCTTTTAGTGAGGACTGATTGTTAAACTCCTGATGCACATAATGTGTTTCAGGTGTAGCTCAGTTCTCATTAGGGGATTGTTGTTTCACTGGCTGGTTACAGCCTGTGTGTTACTCTTTTCTCCTGAAAAAAGGACAATGTTACTTTTTGTGGTAGGGCTTAGCCCTTGGGCTGTAGTTTTCTTTGTTTTTTGTATGTGTCTTCACTTTTTATTGGTGTTTGGACTGAGCCCTGTGGAAGACATACATTTTACCAGAGGAGCTGTTCCTGTGTCTCCAAGGTTGGACCAGGACTCCATTGAGAGTGAACACCTGTGTGCTGTGGGGTGTGCATTTGCTGCCTCCAGGAGTGGACTCTGCCCTTGGTTGTGGACTGTTTTTAACAACGGACTCTGCAGTTTGGAGTGGCCTCTACTTCTGACATTGCACATTGTATACTGGTCTATCACCCGCACTGTCATGCATGTCCCTGGGTCTGGCAGGCCTTGCTGTGAGCTGGGAGGCTCATGGGTCGTCCTGAAAGCTGTCACCCCGAGAGCCAGAGTGTGGGTAGGCCATCCTGTGAATCTGAAGGTTGGTAGGTCACCCTGATGCCAGTTGCCCCGAGAGCCAGATGGTGGGTAGGCCATTCTGAGCGCTGTCATCCTGAGAAGGGGTAATTGGGACAGGCTGTCCTAGAGGTGGTCAAAGTGTCAGAGCAGCCGACCACCAGAAGGTGCGTAGGGGCAGGCTGTGATCTGGAAGGCTTGTGGGCTACCCTGCATGCTGTCGTCCCAGGGAAGGGGACGGGAGAGAGCCCAATGGTATGTAGGGGCAGACCGAGAGCCAGAAGGTGGGTAGGCTGTCCTGCCTGCTGTCAGCCTGGGTGGCTACCAGTGTGGACTGTCCTAGAAATGGTCAAAAGGTCTCCGTGTGGACCGAGAGCCAGAAGGTGGGTAGGGGCAGGCTGCCTTAGAGTGGCTGGAAGGTGGGAGGGACAGCGGCTTGCTAGGTCCATATTGTCTGCACTCTTTTTTTTGTGTAACTGGATTGTCTTATGGGAAACTGGGATTTGTGGTTTGTCCTCATTTCCCTGTAAACTGGTTGAACGATAGGGTTTGGGGCCTGGCTTTGCTGCTCCTCTCCCTTGTAAAATTGCTGTTGTATACAGCTGTAAATATTAACTGTGTTTCATATTTTTTAAACAAATTACAAACAGGAGATTAGCTAGCTGACTCTGAAGAGCTGGACCAGTGTCAAGTAAATTAGATTAGATTACAGTGTGGAAACAGGCCCTTCGGCCCAACAAGACCACACCGACCCGCCGAAGCGCAATCCACCCATTCCCACACATTTACCCAACACTACGGGCAATTTAGATGACCAATTCACCTGACGTGCACATCTTTGGACTGTGGGAGGAAACCAGAGCACCCAGAGAAAACCCACGCAGACACGGGGAGAATGTGCAAACTCTACACAGTCAGTCGCCTGAGTCGGGAATTGAACCCGGGTCTCTGGAGCTGTGAGGCAGCAGTGCTAACCACTGTACCTCCGTGCCGCCCATGCAAGTACTATGCAAATATAAATAAAGGTGATGGGATACCAGCCTTTGTGGTGTTATTTCAGGTTTAAAAAATACAGGAGCATCCACTGGCTGGACATGCCTGGGTGTGTCCATTTGCCACAGGGCACTAGGGATCGCCAGTGGAGGGCTTTCTACACAGGAGTCCCTCCCCTTTTCTCTCAGGGATCTGGGGTGGAGGGCACTGCACTCAGTTCATGGATTCACAGTACAACTGCTTGTGCTGTGGAGTCCATGGACCATGTGTAGATTGGATGTGGGCATTTGCACTCCCTTTGTGATTTTTTTTTAACCACCTCCTCTGCTTTTGGTTGCATTTCAGTCCTAAGCTCCTGAGCTTCAATCACCCAGTACAGAGGAGGGAGGGCAGATCTGAAGACCACCTCATGAGTCTGCTCCTGGCCAAACTGGCCATAGAGGTCCAGGGAGGGGGTTGTTAGGGCTGACTGCCTGTCCCTCTTTTGCAGCTACATTAGAGCCTATGTCAGTGGAGAAGGAGCATGTGGTCTCCACCAACACTCTGGAGTTGTTCAGGGAGTGGAGTGCATTATTTCCCCCTCCAACTCTATTTTGATTTAATCCCTTCCATTCCCTTCACTGTTTTGATCACACAGCATTGCCCTTTGATGTGAAGGGCACTGCTTGTCACTTGGTGTTTCTTTTCTTCCTGGTGGTGAAAATTTGGATAAAGATTTGTGCACATTGTGTCTTTCACTGTCTCACACCTGTGCACACACACCATGGGTGCTGGGGAAAGAATAAGCACTACCACTATTAGGCAGTAGTGTGGGGAAAGAAAATTTTAAGTGTCTGGGTTCTGAGGGAGCTGGATCAGTGTGTGTGCAAGGACTCTCCTCCTTCTCTGCATCTGAGAGGAAGGGGACTGTCCCTGGACCAGCTGCCCCACACTGAGCTCTGAGAAGAAGGAAAGCGTCAGAGGAGGGAAGAAGAGGAAGAGGTGAGAGCCTCACCCAGGTCAAGAGAGTGTTGTTGCTGTCCTGGGGCCCACTCCCACTGCTGGTCTCTGGGACCCCACCCAGACCTGCCTCACTTCTGCTGCCTGGGACTTGCCTTGGGCCCCTCCACCCCTGCTGCCCAGACTAAATTTTGGGGCTGCCTGGCTCTTGCCTTGGGCCCTTCTCCAGGATCTCCACCACTGCTGCGACAAGAGGCCTACCTGGGACTTGCTTTGGGACCCTCCCAAGACCTCCACTGCTGTGACCTGAGACTTGCCTCCACCTGTTGCTGCTGCCACTGCCTGAGGCCTCACCTGGACTTAACAACACAGCTGGTTCCTGGGACCTACCAACATTCAGCAGCACAGTAGGGTGAGCCCAAAGACCACAGGGCCCAGCCACACCCACACCGGGGTAGCTGCTGCCTTAGGGGTGGCGGCTACAACCCCGACCCCCTTCAGGCACCTGACTAAACACCTGGGGGTCAAGGCCTATCCCCACCCCAACATGACCATCGAGGCCTGCAGCAAGGCCAGAGCTAGTGTGGTCAGCCCACTGGCCATTGTCGCTGCGACCAGGATGTACGGGAAGGCCGTCCTTTTCCTAAAGACTGAGCAGGCGGTCCACCTGGCCATGGAGAGTGGTCTCACTGTGTGCGGGACACATCTGCCCATTGACCCTTTGGAGGTTACGGCCCAGAGGGTTGTGATCTCCAATGTCCCGCCGTTCAGTGCCAGTGAGCTCCTTCTTCCCCATCTCAACAGCTTGGGGGAGATCCAGTTGGGTGTCCAACCGCTCCTGCTCGGTCTCAAGGACCCTGCCCTCCAGCATATTTACTCCTTCCGACGCCAGGTGTTCATTTGCCTGGCCCGGGAGGGAGTCACAGAGGGCTCTTTTACCCTCCTCCACGAAGACGTGGCCTACCACATTTTCTAGATGGTGGCCAGCGTGTGGTGCCACCTGTGCCATGAGGTGGGGCTCATTAGAAAAAACTACCCCACTCAGAAGGCTGCTCAGCCCACACCAACGGCTGAGGGTGGTGCCGCTGCACCCACTTCTTCCCCCCCCCCCCCGAAGTCAACACCACAAGCCCCGGCAGCAGGGGCTAAGCCAGAGGCTTCCAATGCCTCAGCCTCTGGCAGGGAGGGGGGTGAGCGTCTGGCCGGCCGGAAGGCACTCAGGAAGACTCAACGTGCCAGGCCCGCCCACGGGGAGACCACCCTGTCACCTTCCCCTACAACTAGCCCACGACCTGCCAGGGCACGACGATGCCCCTGCGGCCGTGCCAGCGTCACCCCGGCACGGGAACCCTGACCCCCAAACCTGTACCTAATCCTGGCCCTGCTGCACCCACTGACCCCACACCCAACCCCCGCCCTGTTACAGAAACCCCTGGGGCTTCAACACCTGCTCCTGGCTTAGGTGCCCCTGAGCCCGAGCCCTGGCACTAACCTGCAGGGAACTGCTGCACCTCATGCAGCAGCTGTGTCACTGGGCCCCTGCCCCACCCTGCCCACCATCACCTGATAAACCCGGGACAGGGCAGGAAGTGACACAGCTGACCCTGGCCACACCCCCTGCCTTCCCCAGCCAATAGTATTCTGGGAAAGGCTGGGGGGGAGGGACCTCGGGCCCCATGACCACCAAGGCGGGCGGGGAGGGGAAGGCCCATAAATGTCCCCCCTGCCCCCTGGGCAGAGGTACCGGCCCTTGGAGAGGAGAGACTTGCTAGCAGCACTGCCCCTCTCCAGACGATGAGCCTACGGTGTCTCCTGCACTGTGGCCTGGCCTGACCTGACCTGCTCAAACCCCCAGGGGCTACAGCAGGACCTTCTGCTACAATAACTTCTCCGGCCCCTGGGGAGGACTTTAATAACCACACGGGCCGTGGTGCGGGCGACAACGGGGAACCCTCTGCTGGGTCGTCGAGCGGTGGAGGGGAGGAAGGTGTTATCCTTGCTCCTCCCTCCCAGACTGTTTTTCCGTGGGCCTTGGCCCTGGGGGAGGACCTTTTCTCCGAGGCGCTGGGCCCCGAGCCTCTGCTGCCCTAAGACCCGAACTCTGGGCATTCCAGGAAGGGGTGCGCCAAGGAAGGTACTGCCGGTGACCCTTGGTGTGGGGTCGTCAGGGGTTTGAGGCCAGTTGGCAGCGCCGGACCAGCCCCCATTCTCTCGGGGGAGGGGTCGGTGACCAAGGGCAACCTCCCGGAAGAGGGTTCAGGATCGGTGACGGACATTGGGGACGCGCGGAGTCTGTCTCCGGGGACGCGCGGAGTCTGTCTCCAGCGACGTTTTTGAGTCCCAGGTGCCCCCCCACCGATCTCCCCCCTCATCCCCTTCGAGGAACTCTGGGAGTTTGTTGAAGAAACTGAGTCGCGGGATATAACCCAACTGGCGCTCGACCGCTGGAGCTCCTTCGAAAGAGTTTACTGGTCGGCCCACGCTGCTCGCCAGGCGCCTGGGCTCGACGTGTACGAGCGAAAGTGAGTCAGGAACTTCCTGGGGGCACTCCTGGTGAGGGCGAGGGACTTCTGTGCCCCTCCCTCGTCCTCCCTGTAAATGTGTATATAGGTTTTTAACTGTACTGGTGGTGGTTGCACAACGCTTCCCACATGAAGACAACTATAGCCAGCCTCAACATCAACGGCAGCAGGGGGTCACAGCGCAGATTCCAGACCCTCTCGGTCCTTCGGGACGGGAGGTATGCGGTGTGCTTCCTGCAAGAAACCCACACTTCCGCGGGAGACGAAGCCACCTGGCTCCTGGAGTGGCGAGGGGGGGTCTACATGAGTCACCTCACCCATAGATTTGGCGGGGTGGCTATCCTATTGGCCCCGCATTTTCAGCCGGAGATCTTGGGGGTCAGGGAGCCCGTGCCAGGCCGTTTGCTTCACCTGATGGTTTGGCTGGGGGGCGCGGTGCTTCACTTGGTGAATGTCTACGCTCCCCTGGCCGGGCCGAGGCAAGCGAGCTTCTTCGAAGAAGTGTCCGCTCATCTCGCTTCCATCGACGAGAACCAGTGCGTCGTCCTCGGGGGAGATTTTAAGGGACCACGGCGGTGCCCGCACTGGCTGCGCGTCGGGGAAGAGGTTGGGGGACTTGGTCAAGTCCTTCGACCTGGTGGACGTCTGGCGGAATCTCCATCCCGACTCCATCGCCTTCACCTTCGTGAGGCCTGAGGTCGGAGCGTCCAGAATCGACCGCCTGTACGTTTCGCGGGCGTACGCCTCCTGTTTTCCGAAGGCCTCCACGCGGCAGGTGTTGTGCACGGACCATCACCTGGTGGGGGCGGAACTCCTTCCGTTCGGCGCCAGGCTCGGCTCCGCATACTGGCACTTTAACAAGCTGCTGCTGGAGGATGAGCGGTTCTGGGACTAGTTTCGTCGTTTCTGGGCTGGCTGGAGAAGGAAGCGGGGAAGCTGCCCCTCCCTGAGGCTATGGTGGGACGTGGGCAAGGCTCACGTCTGCGTCTTCTGTCAGGAGTACGCGAGGGCGCCGACAAAGAGGCAGAAATCAAGGATCGGGGAGTTGGAGAGGGAGATGCTCGACCTGGAGTCACGCCTCGGTCAGCCCGACACAGACCCGGCCCTGTGCGGGGCGTACGAAGAGAAGAAGGCCTGCAGCTCGTTGGGGCTCGGGGCGTGTACGTGAGGTCGCAGATCCAGCTCCTCCAGGACCTGGACCGCGGCTCCCCCTTTTTCTACTCGCTGGAAAAAAGGCGTGGCACCCATCAGCAGCTCCTTATGCTGCTGGTTGACGACGGGGCCCTCGTCTCTGATCCAGAGCATATCAGGGCCCAAGTCCAAATCTATTATACGGCTCTGTTCTCTCCTATCAGTCCAGCGAGGATGCTCGCAGATTTCTGTGGTAGGACCTGCCGTAGCTCGGCCCGGAGGACGTCGGAAGGCTCGACACTCCCGTCACTTTAGAGGAGCTGATCAGTGCCCTCAACCGGCTCTCGAGGGGCAAGTCCCCGCGGCTAGATGGGCTGACTGTGGAGTTCTTCAGGGCGTTTTGGGATGTCCTGGGGAGCGACTACGCACAGGTCCTGGGGGAGTGTCTAAATGCCGGAGAGCTGCCCCTTTCTTGGCGCAGGGCGGTCATCGTCCTGCTGCCAAAGAAGGGGGACCTTCGTTCTTTGAAGAACTGGCGTCTGGTCTCCCTCCTCAGCACGGACTACAAAACCTTCGCCAGGGTGTTGTCTTCTCGCCTGGCCTCCGTGCTGGCCCACATGATGCACCCGGGCCGGAGGATACACGACAACATCCACCTGATGCGGGACCTCATCCATTTGCTGGTCTGCCAAGCGCCGTCCCGTCTCTCGACCAGGAGAAGGTGTTTGACAGGGTCAAAAACGAGTACCTGCTTGGGACTCTGCGGGCATTCTGGTTCGGGACGCAGGTCGTTGCCCGGATCCGACTTTGTACGCCACCGCAGAGTATCTGGTTAAAGTTAACGGGTCCCTGACGGCGCCCCTTCGCTTCGGGAGAGGAGTGCGTCAAGGCTGCCCCCTGTCCGGCCAGCTGTATTCCCTGTACGTGGAGCCTTTCCTGCGCCTCTTGCGGAGGAGGTTGTCGGGGCTGGTTCTGCGCGGCGCCGACACGGGGGTGGTCCTCTCTGTCTACGCCGACAATGTGCTCCTCACTTTCACCGACCCGGCTGAGCCAGGGAGGATGCGCGAGTGCCAGGCCGTGTACTTGGCAGCGTCTTCGCCAGGATCAACTGGGCCAAATGTTCCGGACGACTGGTCAGTCTGAGGTGAGTGGACTCTCTGCTGGAGGAGTTACGGGGGTTCAGCTGGAGTACCACCCATCTCCTCTACCTGGGGGTCTACCTCAGCCCGCCTGAGGAATCCTGGAAAACCAACTGGCAGGAGCTGGAGGCCAAAGTCTCGGCTCGCCGAGGGCCGCTGGACAGGACTGCTCCGAGTGCTATCTTACAGGAGTCGAGTGCTGGTCATGAACCAGCTGGTGGCCGCCATGCTGTGGTACTGGCTGGTCACTGGTCCTTCCTCCTGGTTTTGTCGCTGACATCCAGAGAACGTTAGTCAACTTCTTCTGGGACACAAAGATGCACTGGGTCGCCGTGCAGATTGAGTCTCTCTATTGAGGAGGGCAGTCAGTTGCTGGTGTGCGTCTGCACCCAGGTCGCGATGTTCCGCGACCTTTATGTCGAGCCTCCTCCTAGGTGGTGCGCCCTGGCGACATATTTTTTCCGCCAGGTGCATAACCTCAACTATGACACGCAGCTCCTGTTCGTCGACCGTGATGTTTTGGAGGTCGCCCTCAATACGCTGACTGTCTTTTACCAGGACCTGATCACTGTCTGGAACATGGTCGAATCGCGTTGCGCCTAACTTCCGGCAGGATTAGCAGTTGTCGTCAGGGAGCCGTTGCTCAGGAATCCGCACCTCTGTACTCGCGGGTTCGAGTGGCTGTCGGAGGGAAGGGCCGTGGCAGCGAGGGTGACTAGGGTCGGGGATGTGCTGGGTGCCGAAGGCCTGGGCTGGACGCTGCCGCAGGACATAGCGAGCAGGGCAGTGGTAGACGTCCGGTACATGGCCACCGCCATCTGACGCCTTAAAACGGTGGTGCTCGGACCCGATGTGCACCAGTTGGAGGACGCTCAGGTGTGCGGTGGAATCCCGTCCGCGCTCACCCCAACCCGGATGGAATTTCACATTGGCCCCAAGGTCCCATACTTCTCGCGGGAGCCTGTGCCCCACAAACTGAGCTGCCTCCGGAATTTTAATTTTGTCCCTTTCAAGGATGCAAAAAGGCAGGCCCTGTATAGACTGCTGCTGCACACCGTCCACCTCTTCTCCCTCATCCACCGTCCGGACACGCCTTGGCGTGCCCATTTGCCACCCGGGCACTGGGGATCCCCAGTGGAGGGCTCTCTACGCGGGTGTCCTCCCCCTTTCTCTCGGGGATCTGGGGTTGAGGGTGCTGCACGCAGCAGTCCCATGCAACCGCAGATTGCGGTGGTTCACGGACTCCCAGCCCAACTGCTTGTTCTGTGGCGCTGTGGAGTCCGTGGACCATGTATATATTGGGTGTGGGCGTTTGCACTCCCTTTTTGATTTTCTTAAAAACCTCCTTCTCTGCTTTTGGTTGACTTCAGTCCCAAATCCTGATCTTCGGGCATCCGGTATGGAGGAGGAAGGGCAGGTATGAAGACCTCCTCGTGGGTCCAGGCAGCGGGCCATGGTGGGGGTCGTTAGGGCCGACTGCCTGCCCCTCTTCCGCGGTTACGTTAGAGCCCGGGTGTCCTTGGAGAAGGAGCACGCAGTGTCCACCAACACCCTGGAGTTGTTCAGGGAGAGGTGGGCGCCGCAGGGAGTGGAGTGCATTATTTCCCCCTCCAACTCTATTTTGATTTAATCCCTACCCTCCCCTTCACTGTTTGATCACACAGTATTGCCCTTTGATGTGAAGGGCACTGCTTGTCACTGGCCACTCGGGTGTTTCCTTTCTTCCTGGTGGTGGAAATTTGAATAAAGATTTGTGCACCTTGTGTCTCTCACTGTGTCTCACACCTGCACACACACAACATGGGTGCTGGGGAAAAAAATAAGCACTACCACTGTTAGACAGTAGTGTAGGGATAAAAACACACAAAAATTTTTTTTTTTAAATGAAGAAAAAAAGAGGTGTTGCTGAGAGCTGGCTCTGAGGAAAAAAAAATAAACAGGAGATTCAGAGGTCTTCTCAATTTAGGGTACTGACTCTGTGCTGGCTGGTGCTACAGTTAGTGTGTTACTGTTGGTTTCTGCTTCTCTTTTTTTTGGAAGGGGGAAACCTGATTCCTGAACTGGTTGAATTATTTAGCCAGTTTGTTAACTGGTATTCCTTCAATGAGGACTGATTACTAAACTCCTGATGCACATAATGTGTTTCAGGTGTAACTAGGTTCTCATTAAGGGATTATAGATCATAGAGTCATAGAGATGTACAGCATGGAAACAGACCCTTCGGTCCAACCTGTCCACACCAACCAGATTTCCCAACCCAATCTAGTCCCACCTGCCAGCACCTAGTCCCTCCAAACCCTTCCTATTCATATATCCATCCAAATGCCTCTTAAATGTTGCAATTGTACCAGCCTCCACCATATCCTCTGGCAGCTCATTCCATACACACACCAGCCTCTGCGTGAACATGGCGGCTGGGGAAAAAAATAAGCATTACCAGAGTTATGTGGCAGTTTTTTTTTGTATGTGTCTTCACTTTTTTGGTGTTTGGACTGAGCCCTGTGGAAGACATACATTTCACCAGACGATCTGTTCCTGTGGGGAGGCCTAGCCCTGGGACTGGGCCTCTGAAGATTGAACACCTGTGTGTGTGCTGGGAGGTGAGCAGTTGCTGTATCCTGGAGTTTGGGAGGAGACCTTGCCTTCAGGAGTGGGCCAAACCCCCTGTGAGTTAACTGCATCTTTAAAATGTACTGTGCTCCTGTAAGTGGCCCTGGCTCTCCAAGGCTGGACCAGGACTCCATGGAGACTGAACACCTGTGTGCTGTGCATTTGCTGTCTTCAGGAGTGGACTCTGCCTTTGGTTGCGGACTCTGTTTTTAGCAATGGACTCTGTAGTTTGGAGTGGACTCTATTCCTGACAATGTACTTTGTATACTGGAGTGGACTCTGTTCTTGGGAAT
The DNA here is from genome assembly GCF_037043375.1 of Chiloscyllium plagiosum. Lineage (NCBI taxonomy): Eukaryota > Metazoa > Chordata > Chondrichthyes > Orectolobiformes > Hemiscylliidae > Chiloscyllium > Chiloscyllium plagiosum. Next base: position 55,400,155 of record NW_028270153.1, on the reverse strand, counting down.
GTACTCTACATCTTGAAGAACACTTTATGGTAATGGACTCTATGTACCACAAAGGACTCTGTTTGTTGATAATTAACTGTCATGCTTGTTGGGTCTATCATCTGCACTGTCATGTGTGTCCCTGGGTCTGGCAGGCCTTACTGTGAGCTGGGAGGCTCATGGGTCGTCCTGAAAGCTGTCATCCTGAGAGCCAGAGGGTGGGTAGGCCATCGAGTGAATCTGAAGGTTGGTTAGCTGTCCCGAAAGCCCAAGGGGTGGTTAGGCCACCTGATGCCAGTCGCCCCGAGAGCCAGATGGTGGGTAGGCCGTTTCTGAGTGTTGTCATCCCGAGAAGGGGTGATCGGGACGGGCTGTCCTAGAGATGACCAGAAGGTGTGTCAGAGCAGCCGAGAGCCAGAAGGTGCGTAGGGGCAGGCTGAGATCCGGGAGGCTTATGGTCTGCCTTGCACATTGTCGTCCCTGGGGAAGGGGCGGGCTGTCCCAGAGGTGGCTGGAAGATGTGTCAGGGTAGTCTACGGGCCACATGCTGCATCGGTGTGGGTGAGAGCCCAATGGTATGTAGGGGCAGACCGAGAGCCAGAAGGCGGGTAGGCCGTCCTCAGTGCTGTCACCTGGGTGGGTACTGGGGCGGGCTGCCCTAGAGGTGGACGAAAAGTGTGTCAGAGCGGACCGAGAACTGGAAGGGACATGGGGTGGACTAAGAGCCAGAAGGTGAGTAGGGGTGGGCTGCCTTGGAGTGCCTGGAAGGAGGGAGCGATGGGGGCTTGCTGGGTCTGTATTGTATGCACTGTTTTTTATGTAACTGGATTGTCCTTTTATGTACAAATGTCATTGTTGCTGTCTTGTCATGCTTGAAACTGGGATTTGAGGTTTGTCCTCATCTCCCTGTAAACTGGTTGAACGGTAGGGTTTGGGGCCTGGCTTTGCTGTTCCTCTCCCTTGTAAAATTGCTGTTACTTGTATACAGCTGTAAATGTTAACTGTTTTTGTAAACTGTTTTGTAATTGTTTAATAAAACAAAAAAAAACAGGAGTGTCACATAACCTGTTTACTCAAGAGCTGGTTCTGAGGGAGCTGGATCACTGTCAAGGACTTCCCATGCATGAATAAATGTTGACTTGGTGACAGGGTACCTGCCTATGTGGAGTTTTCTCGCAAATGTGGATCTTATAGCCTCTCAACCATCATACCATCAATAATAACATGGTTTCCAGTTCAACTCATTTTTCCTGATTAACCTTGTTTTCCAACAACACCTTAGTGTCTAAAAATCTGTTAGTCTGAGTCTTTAATATTCTCAATAACTGAGGATCCAGTTATTCAATTTCAAAGACATATGACACACTGAGTGAAGACATATTTCTTCATCTCAATCTAAAAGTGATGTCTTCTTATCCTAAAAAGTGAGAGGTTGTTCCCAAGATAGCAGTCAGCAGTATCTAGAGGGGTAGGTGAGCTGAGATCCTGAGACAAGCATTTTGAAGGAAGCAATGAAGAGGGAAAGGGAAGGGCATTGTAAAGTGATTAGCTGACAATGATTTACACCAACATGGAGCCTGGGTACCATTTAGTAGAGTATCAAAATTGAAATCTGAAGGGGCAGGGTTCACGTCTCGACCAGGGTGTTCATTTTGGGCAGCATGGTGGCTCTGTGGTTAGCACAACTGCCTCATAGCACTAGTGACCCAGGTTCAATTTAGCCTCTGGCAGCGCTCTGTGTCTGTGTTGGTTTCCTCTGGGTGCTCCAATTCCCTCCCACAGTCCAAAAATGTGCAGGTTAGGTGGATTGGCCATGCAAGATTGCCTGTAGAGTCCAGGGATGTGCAGGACAGATGAATTAGCCATGGGAAATGCAAGTTTACAGAGATAAGGTAAGAAGGTGGGTCTGGGCAGGATGCTCTTCAGAGCAATGTGTGGACTCGATAGTCTGAATGGCCTGCTTCTACACTGTAGGGATTCTATGATTTCCAAAACATAAGTAGCACAGTTTCAATCAATAGGTCAGAAACCAAAAGCTTTCCAAACAAATTTGGAGTCAGGCAGGTCTGCTGTCTCTGTCCCCAGCCCTTTTGTGGATATTTTATGTAATGTTTTGCTGAATTCATCAAGAAAAGTGTGAGCATAAAATGGGGGACTTTCCTGGAGAATGGGGTCATTCAGGTGAAAGTCTCCCTATAAATGGGCAGCAACATTGTCTTTTGCTCAGATTCCCTGTCTGTGTACAGACTGTTAGCATCTATGTCCCCAGTTTGAACTGGCCTCAAGAGCCAAAGTCAATTGAGGCCACAAGTGAGATCAAGTTATTTATGAACAGGGCTGACTGATACTTTCTTCCTTTCACTGTCATGTCAGATGATTGGAAGGTACTGGATGTAATTTGGAGAGGCCGGGAGCATGCTAAATGCTGGAAAGCATGAGTGTGCATGTTCCAACAAGAAATGAGTGTATGAGACTGACGCCAACCCTCCACTATAGGCAAAAACTCAGCCAGCTGGTGCAAAGTGCCTTTATTTTTGCTCTGGCCCATTCCTCATTCCTGCACCATAGCAATCACCCAATCCATCTTGCTCCTTATCGGTAAGTCACAGACGTTAGTTTTTATTGGTAGAGGGATTGAGATTCGGAACCATGATGTTATGTTGCAGTTGTACAAAACTCTGTTACGGCTGCACTTGGAGTATTTCATATCGTTCTGGTCAGCACAGAGAATGTTGAAGCTTTGGAAATGGTGCAGAGGAGATTTACGAGGATGTTGCCTCAAATGGATGGAAGTTCTTATGAGGGAAGGCTGAGGGACTTGAGGCTCTTTTTGTTAGAGAGGAGAAGGTTTAAGATGTGTCTTAATTGAGACATATAAGATAATCAGAAGGCGAGATAGGGTGGACAGGGAGAGCCGTTTTCCTCAGATGGCTAGCATGAGGGGACATAGTTTTAAATTGAGGGGTGATAGATATAGGACAGATGTCAGAGGTAGTTTCTTTACTCAGAGTCATAGGGGTGTGGAACACACTGCCTGCAACAATAGCAGACATTGCATTGAAATGGTCATTGGAGAAACATGGATGAAAATGGAATAGTGTAGGTTACAGGGGCTTCAGATTGGTTCCACAGGTCGGTGCAACATTGAGGGCGAAGGGCCTGTACTGCGCTGTAATATTGTCTGTTCTATATTCTACGTTCTATGCCATGTTCATAGGAACACAATGTGCAGATATATAGACTATATGGGAGGAAACATACCCAACATTTACCTTGTCTTGGCAACCTTTGTGTGCAGTTGCTCTAAGCTGTATGGAAACCCTCAGTATGCATCACTACACACTGAGATTCTTCCTGTCCACGGTATTATGAAGAATGTGTCTGGCCATTTTGCTGTTGAATATTTCAAGTAGTTGAACCATGCCATATCCACCTGCACAAAAAAAGCCTTTGGCCACAAGTCCATCAGGCATTGGCCAGCGTGTAATGTAATAGGAGATGGGGACCCTGTCGGTTGGTCCCTTGAGCAGAACATCAAAGTCATTTGGCAGAATGTCTCATCACAGATCTTAAAAAAACCCACCAAGACAAAGCATGGTTTGTGGTGAGAAAGGTTCTTCTTGTCACATACTTCCTACAGGCCTGCAGTCTTACACCTTTGGCACGTTGTCTTTAAGGTAGCTGTCCACCTTCTTATGAGATGTGCACAAAAAGAGTGAGGAAGAAAACTGATGATTGCACAGTGGGCTCAGCAGCAGCCATCAGCAATACAGTCAAGCAGTTCAGAAACAGCAAATGGGAATAACACATACCTTTTCAGATTGGTATATGGTCACCAGACCAGGACAATTTATCAAAACATCAAAATGAGATATTGAAGTTTAAATTGCTTAGCTTGTTAACTCAGTTTTACCTGTTTGCTTGATTGACAATGTATGCTTATGTTCAACAGTATATATCTGTTTGGAATTCCTTTTTTCTTTTGATAAAGGAAGATGTGTTATGTCTCACAGATGGTATGCAATATCCCTTTAAGAGATATGCTCATGATATCATTATCATCACATTATCGTGGCATGTTAGCTGATGGTACAAAAGTCTCAGACTCCATCTAAGTGGGTCCACTTACGTCATGACGTGCTGAGTGAAGTACGCAACAGTTTATAATTGAATCACCTAGTAATGCAATTAGATACCAGAAGGTACAATAAAAGTAAATTGAAGTTACAGCACAAAGTTGTCTATATTTATTAACCATACTAACCTAAGTATTCCCACATCTGGTACAAGTACCCAGCTGGTGGTTAAAAAGCCCATCACTGTACCTGTAGTGGATTGTAATGGGAGATCAGATCTCACACTGACCATTATTGAACAAGCTCCAGGGCTGACCATGGGTTTATCTCTCAGGCTAATTTGGCAGGACAGCCTGCCTGCCTCTCCAGTGTATTCACAGCATCCTGATTGCAGGTACATCAATCACTGGACACCTTGCACTTGATCTGAAGGAGTAAGCGTGGTCCAAACCCCAGTTGGCAAAGGTATATATCCCCACAGTTTAATAAGATCAAGCCTTACGTGTACTGTAACCAACTTCCTGTAGTGTGATTAGAAAAGTCCCTTGACTGACACCAATCAACCTGATGCCTGTTGTTCCCCCTTAATCCCATGAAGGATTGTTTCTTTTTAACTTTCAGCCAAAGTCAGTTGCTTGAAGCACATGCAATGCATTTGCTAACTAAACCAATGGAATATGCCTGTAGGTCTGATGTTGTATTGCATTATGTTGAACAGTGACATGTCCTTCTCCTCTCTGACTGACAGATCAAATGTTCACTGCTCTCCACCATTAGAAGCTGTCTGCCACTCCCTCTGCCCTAAAAACAATGCCAGCCACATTGACTGGAAGCTGGTAATTGCACTGAAGAAACCATGTACTAAGAAAGAAATCTGACACACATAGAGGTTGAGAAGCTGGAAATCACTGCTGATTTCAGTGAGTGAGCATAAAGATAGCAAACTAAGAGCCGTAGGATGGTATCCTGTGTAGACGCCTGAGATAGATGTGTTACCCTGACTGCACAGTTTCCCTGAAGCACTTGTATCCAATTCATTGGTGTCCCTGAGCTCCAAATAAGAGGTAAAACATGGTGTGAGTTGCCCAAGAGCAATAATGATGGTGTGATGAGCCTGATGATTTGCTGATGCTGATTTGTGTGAACAAAAGTTTGAGAAGGCCATGGAGCACAAATGCTTGTGAAAGAAGCATTTGCATAATAGCCAGGATACACTCTCAATGAGCTGCTGGCTATCATGGGCACAGTGGTTAGCACTGCTGCCTCGCAGCGCCAGAGACCCGGGTTCAATTTCCGCCTCAGGCGACTGACTGTGTGGAGTTTGCACGTTCTCCCCGTGTCTGCGTGGGTTTCCTCCGGGTGCTCCGGTTTCCTCCCACAGTCCAAAGATGTGCAGGTCAGGTGAATTGGCCATGCTAAATTGCCCGTAGTGTTAGGTAACGGTAAATGTAGGGGTATGGGTGGGTTACGCTTCGGCGGGTCGGTGTGGACTTGTTGGGCCAAAGGGCCTGTTTCCACACTGTAAAGTAATCTAATCTAATCCTTCTTTTGTTAAGAAGAACTGATATCCTTGAAGGTGAATAAATCATTAGAGTTCAATGGACTGTATCTTAGACTGTTACAGGAAGCCAGGGAAGAACTCACAGATGCCGTGAGAATCATTTTCCAATCCTCCCTTGATACAGGTGGGGAACTGAAGGATTATAGTTTGGCTAATGTTGTACCATTGTTTAAACATTGTGCAAGGATAGTTCAAACAACTACGGACCAGTCAGTCTGACCCGGGTGGTGGGATAATATTTGAACCAGTTTGAAATGGCAGGATAAAAACGTCACTTAAAAAGGAACAGATTAGTCAGGGATAGTCAGCATAGTTTGTTTGAGGTCACACCATGTCATGTGAATGTAATTCAACTTTTTATGGATGCAACAAAGAAATCTGCTGAGGAGAGGCTGTTGGCTACATGGATTTTAGTAAGGCATTTGACAAGGTTCCACATAGCGGACTAGTCAGAACGACAAAAGCTGATGGGATATCGAGAATGTGGTGAGTTAAAACCAAAATTGAGAAATTTGGAGGATTGAGGAAAGAAAGGGTCATGGTAAAAAGATATTTTTGTGACTAGGAAGTGGTTGTCCATGGCATTTTGTGGAGCTCAGAGCTGGGTCCCTAGCTTTTGTTCTGTTTATTAGTGATTTGGATTTAAATGTCGGAGGCATTGTGTGCAAAGTTTCAGATGACCCCACAGTTGGACATATAGTAATGACGATGATATCTGTTGACTCCAAGATGATATTTGGTTTTTGGCATAGAAAATGGAAAATGAAAATCAGTGAATTGTGAGGCAATGCATTTGGGGACAGCAGATAAATTTAGAGAATTTGCAATAAACATGTAATGAAGACAGCATTTGTTGCCCATCCCTAATTATCCTTGAACTGAGTGATGTACTGGTCCAGCTCAGAGACCAGTACACCAGTACATTACAGGTGTCCAGTCAGAGATGTTTGCCAAGGAGGTTATCTGCTCAATTAATTTGAAAGGATCACTAGCATTTTACAAAAGGCCATGTGTCTGAAGTCTCTGGAACCCAAAGGGGACATGTCAAGGAGGAAACACAGCCTCCATGGTCCCAAAGATCCCCTATGATTCTACAGAATGGTGTAGCAATTCCTGGCTCCTATTTCCTCTACTCTGATGAGTGTGCCCTACGACTGGCACGGCCTTCTCCCTCAGACATTTTGAAGGGCTTTCACCTTGCAGATTTTTGGAGGTCTCTGAGCTGCCTTTGTGGGTCCACCCCTCCTGGCGATGTGGCTGAGGACTCCACATTACCACCTCTTTGATTTGGCCAATTAGAAGGTAAAATTCTGGTAAAATTTGCCAGCCTTCTTGCTGCCAGCTCAGAGGCTTCAGTTACTGTTTACCTCAGGCTCACAAAATTTGTGGCAAATTCGAGTGCGTGCCCTTCATTCCGAATGCAATGTGTAATTTTATACATCCTAGAATCAATCTAGTGAATCTTTGATATCTTCCTACTGTGGCAAGTATGTTCGGGCTTAGATAAGGAGATCAAAAATTGTACACAATCCTCCAGGCATTGCCTCACCAAAGTACAAGTGCAGCAAGATTTTCCAATTTGCTCAGTATTGAGCATCTTGGACAATATCACATTGTTGTCAGGCTATCTTGGTAGTACTCCGTCTTCTCTCTACCTCATCTCTTGAATGGTAGAGTTATCTTTGCTAACTCCCAGTCTACAGGGATCATCCTCGAGATTAAGAAATTGTGGAAGATCAATGCCAATGCTTCTGTGGTTGCCTCTTTTAGAACATAAGATTGTAGACCATCAGATTCAGATGTTATGATGTGGCTTAGTCCCATTAACATCCTCAGATTTCTTTTTCTTTTTTAAATATTAACTGCTTGCAGTTCCTCATTCTCATTAGACCCTAGTTCTTCTCAATTTCCTGGATATGTTCTGCATTTTCAACTATTAAGAGAGATGCAACAGAGTTGTTTAACATCTTTGTTTTCTTAAAATTCCCCATTATTATTTCTCTTGTTCTGACCTTGGATGGACTTGCTTTGTCTGTCTATCTGCCTTGTTTGAATCTCAGCTGGTTTCCCAACTGGAAATATTTCAGAGATATCAAAAGATGCCTGGATTGAAATCTGCCACATTCACATCCTCAGAACACAGAAATGACAGCATTGTCAGTGGCTGTGAAGGTGAACTTTACACATTTAGTTCCTTCCAGTCGGGAGTATGTGGTCTTTGAAACATTTCCCAGTTTGTCACCCACTATTGTATTAGGGAGGCCACTGAGGCTCTGCACTTCAGGAGAGTTGAGAACATTACATTTTGCCTTTCATTAAGATGGAGCGAGCATCAGGCTTCAGAGTGTTGCATCCTAGCCCAGATTGCAATGTGACATTTTCTGCCTGCAGGATTGATGGAGGGACTGCTGACTGGTCAGAGATAGGGAAGTGATGCTACAAATAGTAGTGCAGTTGGAGATATATAATATTTAAACATGGGTTCATGAAGTCACCTTGCAGTACTGTATCCTGGTTCTAGGAGCTAGACTTCTGAAATTGACTACCATTGGTATTCGGTTCCACTGTTTTTGCAAAGTCTGTCTGCATGGCCTCTGTGGCATTTCTCCATTTTTGTTCTTTCCACACCAAAGATTCTAATAGAGCACCAAAAATCTTGGTATCTCCGCTCTGTCACATATTGTCATTACTTGTGTATTTCTCAAATTAACTTCATTTTATAAAATAGCAGAACCTACAAAATGCATCTCCCCTTTAAGAAGTGCAGGTTCATTTGAAGCAGTGCAGGTTGGTTTTAACTCGTGTAAGCCTTTTATGGTTTGATACCACCTGCTGCGCCTTTGGCCATGATCTTTGTGTCCTCACTGTCCACTGGTGCAGTACGAGATGATTGGAGGGTGGCAAATGTTATTCCCTTGTTCAGGAAAGGGATAACCCTGGAAATTACAGACCAATTACCAATCAGGCTGGTAACTGATGCCTGATTGAGTGAATGGATATTGTTCAGACTGTTCTGATAGCTCTCGGTTCCACTTTCTTCTATGTTTTCCCCTAACCTTTGATACTTTACTGATTAAAAACCTAACGATCTAGCCTTGAAAATATTTAACAATCCAACCTGAACAGCACTCCACAGTTAAGAATTCCAGAGATTCAATAGTCTCTGAAGAGAGGTTCCACACCCTCAATTTTCAAATTCTTTCTGAGCTGCACAGACCAATTCGCCATGTCTGTGCCAAGCTGAAGTAATTGGACATCATTCTTGCAGTGTGAAGGGTAAACAAGATTAATGGCTAAAAAGGTATACCCTGAGCACTCATACATTCACTGTGATTGCCATTCTTGCCAACAGAATATTGATACATCATTAGTCAAATTGTCACTGAGAAGATTGTTGGGGTTTCAAAGGGTCTGTTTCTGTATGATTGCATAGGAAGGCTGATGCAGTCAAATACTCTGCTGTTTTGCTGTGCACTTGCAGAAAGAAATGGAAATAGATTTCCTCGATATACAGGTAGATTACAATGGAGACTGATCTGAGACTCAACCTAATGAAGACCTTGACTCAAAGGAGATTACTATTCTGCCTACTGTGGAAATTTGTAGGGTGGATTACACATTCTCCAATTGAATCTTCTTTTTACTAAAGTCCAAGCACTACATTTCCTCAGGCAATGTGCCTACTCCAGCAGTGAATCCTGTGAGAGAGCAGCTGTCTGTGTTTTGCTAACAAACATACCACACTATCAGAATCAGACCACAGACGCTCTGAAAAATTAATCCAAACAGAATGTTCACATCTGCTTTGCTATAATTTTCAGTCACTATTTAATGAAAGGACTGCGGCTCTATGTTAATAGAGTTGTTTGTTCATTTGCAATAGATGCCCATTGGGATTGAGTTGACCCTTGTCTCATGACTTATAAGAAAGAATTTCTGAGTGTGTTATCATTTCTTGACTTCCCCGACTGCCTGAGGTGGATTGCTAGATGCACATTATGTTGGGTATAAGCGACTAGACCAGAGCATGTTAGGTGCTATTGTCCTAAGGTTGAATTGGCAGTGTCAATAATACGAAGGCAAGGTCCCTTGTTGTCCTGATTGGTGTGAGAGCAGATTTAATGGATATTGATTCTTCTGAACAGTTAATTTGTAGGGTAGCTCCAAATGACTGAAGGTACATTCAAAAATGGGTGGCATGGTGGCACAGTGGATAGCACTACTGCCTCAAGTGCCAGAGACATAGGTTCAATTCCTGCCTCAGGCAACTGTCTGTGTGGAGTTTGCACATTCTCCCCGTGTCTGCGTGGGTTTCCTCCGGGTGCTCTGGTTTCCTCCCACAGTCCAAAAATGTGCAGGTTAGGTGAATTGGCCACATTAAATTGCCGTAGTGTTAGGTGAAGGGGTAAATGTAGGGGAATGGGTCTGGGTGGGTTACTCTTCGGAGTGTCGGTGTGGACTTGTTGGGCCGAACGGCCTGTTTCCACACTGTAAGTAATCTAATCTAAACATTTCTGCCAAGCCTTAGGGCTTGTTTGTGCTTTTGGGTCATGTCTTTGCCAATGGTATCTAATCTTAATAGTCCATCATCTCTTTCACATGTGCATGCCCATCACTGGCATTGTATGCAATTAATTTTCTGGAACTAGCTTTGTAAGATTGAATGAAGGTATGCACGCAAAGGAAATGTCCAAATGACAGAGGTCAGGCAGATAAGAGTGAAACAGACTTAGTCACACAAGAGACTAGAACCATAAAGAACAGAAGAGTGAGTTCCACACATGGGGTTTCAAGTGGATGAGTTAAGCCCCCTTGAACTAGCCTGCTGTGCAAGATAACTTGTTATTCAATTTAGGAAAGTAAACAATTGGGAGAGTTCTGTGGCACAAAACCAGGAAGAAAATGTGTTGGTTCTCTTGCTTTATTTATCCTCATTGGTTCTAACATCGAACAAGTCTCTTCAGGTGAAAGGCCTGTCAATCAGTATGAATGTTATCTCTATCCACATGGCATAGGCAATGCGTTTGACTGGCATTTTTCTGTAATCTCAACAATCAGCTGCTCATGTTCCTTATTTGTCCCACACTGGAATTCTTTAGATCAGTTGACAACCCAATGTTTAAGTGCTAACTGCCTCCTGAAGCATGAGGCATTGGGTAATTCTGTACTTTGAACCCCAGGTCAGTCTTCAGGTCCTGTACAATTTCATGCCAATAAATTCAGCCTGACAATGGATTCTGCAGAACGTGGATCAAAGGTAAGTGTGACACCTCAGCGGGTGTGGATCTCACTCTGCTTTGTGAATATTTTCATCTGATTTTACTCATAATGGAAACTTGACCAGAAATTCAATCCATGATCTGGTTTATCTTCATGAAGAATGTCTGTGGCCTTTCATTGAAATTAACTTTCTGCGTGCAATGATGGAAATCAGGCAAAATGTGATAAGAATAATGACATGAGGAAGAGAAAACTTTTTGTCTCTCTGCATGTAATTGCACATAATTTATCCTTCCACAGAATGCTTTCTGACGCAGTTGAGTTCACACAGTCAGGACCGATTCCCTGAAATCCTCTCAAATTGTTTGGTAAACAGGTTTGTGTGCAATAAGTCAAATTATGATATTCATTGGGAAATCAGTAGTCTACTTGTTGAAATGAAAATGTGATGATGAAATAACTGATAATAAGATAACATTTAGTTATGACTTGTAATTTTTATTGTGTGGATTTCCACCAACTGAAAAGATGGGTCACAGACATTCTGGTGAGCACAGCTCAGACCATTTAAAAAATGGCTGCAGTATAAAATAGAATTAATTTCCCCATTGGGGAAACACTGCCACCAGAGTGCCCATTAGGAGTGTAGAGTTTGAAAATTGTTCACATTATTTCTGGGCTTCAAAAGAAGCAGCACAGTTATTCAGATCTTGAGTGCAATGTCGGAAATGATAATGGAAGCCTTTTCAATGGTGCCATTCAAAACGTAGTTGGCTTATTTACCTGATAAAGGAACAGTGCTAACAATGGAAAAACAGTGGGGGTGGAAATATGTAGGGTATGTTGGGAGATAAGGAGATTACATAATAACAGACAAAATTTAAACATTCTTATCTTCCACTGATGACTCCACTGTCCAACAAGAATCTACTTCTGCTTTAAAAATATTCAATGGCTCCTCACCCTTCACCTGTTAAGCCAGAAGGTCGCAAAATCGTATAACCTTTCAGAGAAAAACAAAATTCTCCATATCTTTGTTCCAAAAGTGCAACCTCTAGTTTTAAAACAGTTCCTCTAGCTCTGGACTCACCCAACAAGTTCAAACATTCTTTCCACATCCGTTTTGCCAAGATAACTCAGAATCTTATATACTTCAATCAAGTCACCTCTCACTCTTCTACATTTCGGTGGAAACAAGCCCAGTCTGTCCTATCTGCCTGCCCACTCATTCCAAGTTTCGATCTAATAAACCTGCTCTGAGTTGCATCCAATGCATTTGTATCCTTCCCTAAATAACGAGACAAAAATGACACACATTATTCATGACGTGGTGTCACCGATGCCCATTGTAATTGAAGCAGGATATCCTTACTTTTACAGTTTTCAATTCCTCTCATAATATGAAATAGATTTCATTAGCCATATTGATTATATGCTGCAAGCGTATATGAATTTTGTTGTGATACAGGTGCCAGAAAACCAAATCTCTCTGCACAATGGAATTTGGCAATCATTTTCCATTTAATGCTTCTTAAAAGTTTTTCCTGCCAAAACACAACTTAACATTTTCCTCCCAGTCTTAACACCTCTTTTGTTTGTTTATGTCTTTCTGTAAACGTGCATACTTGTTAGGCAGGCTGTAGAGTTTTAAGATGTACAGTTGCATGTCAACAGTTTATAGTTGTGGTTAGAATCTATTTATTTGTAATAAATGGTAATACTTGATTCGAGCAGAAACCTGGTGTCTGCTTTATGTTAATCAGTGTCGATCAGATCAGTGAATTTGGAAGTTTTGTGTGCATCAATAATATCTTTGACATGTGTGACGACTGTGGGGATAAAGGTGTTTTATCCCCGGTGCGCTACTCCAGTGATGAGTAACATTCCCCTCATCTATCAGGTCTCTACTTATCACAGCACATTTTTTATTCATGCTAATATGTTACTCCCCATATCGTTGGCTTCTATTTCTTTGCAGTATCCTTTGATATGGCATCATAGCAAATGTCTTCTGCGAATCCAAGTATGGCATATCTGCAAGTTGTCTTTAATCCATAGCTTGTTTCACTCCCTCAGAGAACTCCAATAACATGATTGTTTTTGTTAAAAATCACACAACACCAGCTAGTTACCTGATGAAGGAGCAGCGCTCCGAAAGCTAGTACTTCCACATAAACCTGTTGGACTATAACCTGGTGTCGTGTGATCTTGAACTTTGTCCACCCCCGTTCAATACTGGCACCTTTACATCATGATTGTCTATGATTTCCCTTTGGCAAAAGATGTTAACTCCTCCTGATTACTTTGGGTTTTTCTAAGTGTGCAGCCATAATATTTTTAACAATTGACTTTAACACTGCCCCTTTAAGAAACATCAAGCTAACTGGTCTATAGTTTCCTGTTTTCTGCTTGGCTCCCATCTTGAATAGAAGGGTTATACCTGCTACTTTCTAGTTCAATGGAATCTGGGAAACTTTGGAAAATGAACACTAATGCATCTACCAGCACATAAGACACATTTTTATGACTCTAAGAAGAATCCAGCAGGACATAGAGACTCATCACCCTGCAGTTCCATCCAGATATATTGCTTGCATCACTTCACTAATGATTGTCATTTTTCTGACTTCCTCTCTCATTTCACTTCCTGATTTATAAGCTATTACTGAAATGCTTTTTTTGTAACCTCTAAAGCGAGAACAGAGGGAAAGTATTTGTTCATTTTATCCTCCATTTCTGTATTATCTACTATTAGCACCCATTCTCACCCTCAAGAAGACAACCTCACACTTATTACTTTATCCCCCTTCTGAAAATATCTGTAGAAGGAATTGCTATTGATTTTTACATTCCTAGCTCACTAGTTTTCATGCTTCAATTTATTCCTCCTGATTAACCTTTTAACCATTCTCTGATTTCCTTTACATTCTGACCAGCCATTTGATCTGATACGTATCTTAGTGTACTTAGATGATTTTTCCTTGTTCTCAAAGTTCTTTAGTTAATCATGGATGCTAGGACCTCCATTTAGGATTTATCTTTGTACTGGGAATATGATTATTCTGTATAAATTGAAAAATGTCTGTAAATGTCTGCCACAGTGTCTCTATTCATCTGTCCTCAGTCTATTATGTCAGTTTATTTCAGTTTTCATATTATTTGGTCACCTTTATTTAGGTTCAAAGTATGTCCCAATCTTCTCCCTTTCAAAGCAAGTGTAATACTGAATCGCATTGTGGTTGTTGCTACCTAAGGTGCTCTAAATGAAATCATTAATTAATTCTGTTACAGTAAACAGTAGTAAGTCTCATATAAATTGCTGTCAGGTCAATTCCAAAATGTGTATCTCTAGGAAACTATCTCAAAAACATTCTATAAACTCTTAATTGAGGATATTACTGCCAAATTGATTATTCCGTCTGTGTATATTAAAGTCACTTATAATTATTGCTGTCCCTTTATCACAGGCACCCAATATTTGTTCTTGTACTCTTCATTTTCCATTATAGTTACTATTATAGGCCCTGTAGATCATTCATACTAGTGACTTGTTTCCCCTGTTATTCTTAATCTCCACCCAAACTGACTCTCTGTCCTGACCTCCTGAACTAAGGTCTTCTCTAACTATTGCACAAATGCCATCCTTGATTAACAATGCCACATCTCCAGATTTACCTAACTTAAATGTCATATTTTGTCTCAATATTCAGGACACAATCCTTGTCATCCTGAAGATATATGTCAACAATAGCTGTCATGCCATTTTTACTTACTTTAATGTGTATTTTCTATGAATGATATACACAACCAGATATGGAGTCTTTAGTTTTTGTTACCTTGGTAACATTTCAAACCTGAACAAAATCCACTTTGAGCTTGTAAACTTATGAATATTAATGCAATTAATTAATTAATAATACAGAGTTGAGAGGCAGATAATTGAACAGCTGTCTGGAAACAGGCCGGTTTTTGGCTGCTCTTTTTAGGAGGCTGAATGATTCTATTTGAACTAGCTTTTTCTCTCTGACTGAATTTGACTGAGATTCTTAAGCCTTGTATGAAAGCTATCTGAGGAATGGGTGTGTGACATGTTGAACCTATAATGTAAGAGCCTTTACAGCACTCCTATTGAACAGGAGGGTCATTTGCTACCTTGTTGGTTTTGGGCTCTTCAGCTCCTGGTCATCACCTTCACTGTGACTGGTACATATATGCACTGACAATCAATAACTTCTTCTAATACCTGTTTTAAAAAATTCTCAAGGTCAAGGACCAGGCTCGCAGGAAAGTAGTCTGACACAGAACAAACAGCCAAGAGGCGAGTCTGCTAGAATATAAGTGTTTTATTCCCCGCAGTGTCGCCACAACCAGTCTCGTACTTACAACGGGTCTGGTTTATACTCACCCTACGTGTTACCGGAACTGGAAGCCGTCAGTTCTCGTAGAGCGGTTGCCAACAACCCACGCTCGGCGGTTAAACGCAACCCCGGAGCAGACTCTACCGAACTGGAGACTTTTCCAGCTGATATACTCTTGTCCAGATATAAACATGCATGTGAACAGCAGAGCAAGGCTAAAAAACACATTCCATTCTGGTTACATACAGATAGGAAGATTCACACGGGAAGGTGTATAATAAGATTCACACGGGACTAAGCGACACCTTCCATTTTCGGTTAGATTCACACATGTATTGGGACACAATTTTAACCCTTTCACCACATTCCACTGCTTGGCCCAATACATGTGTTGCATAATGATTCACACATGTATTGGGACATAATTTTACACCACATTCCACTGCTTGGCCCAATACATGTGTTACATTATGCCCATATGTATTCTTTCTAACAAGCGCCTACGTACACGCCAAATATACAAGCAAGTCAGGACATCACAGCATGTTAAAATCACCAGGACCGCTACCAGGATCGACAAGGGTGGGAACAGGAATGTCCCCGCAGTGGAGGACATACCACTCAATATGTCCCACCAATGATGAGCTGACTCCACGTCCACTACACGGGCAGCATGTACTACCTCCTGTCCATGTATAAAGGTAGACACCGTAACCTTGGTGACATTGGTTTGATGCTTTCGTAATATCTGCTTAAGCTCCTCGGATCGGTCCAATGCTCGCTTAAACCGATCCAGGGAAATGTTCCAAGGATTCATCAGCACTTTCCACTGCACCTTGGTAAAGTGGCGAGCACTGCTATAAGTGGTCAACAAATAGGTGTGATTCTGCCAGTGCCACTGATAGACATTTGAGAGGCATCCCGAGAACGGTGCTGAGGGAAGCATAGGATGTGGATTATTGGTAGCCACACAGAGCGTGTGTGGCCCAATCTGCCACATCATGTCCCTTGGAGTCTCAACAGTCCATTCGCACAGGGCCGTTCCCTTAGTCAAGCAAGGGTCCCGATACCTGTCCATCAGTAGGCAAGTTTTCCCCTGATCAGTCTGTTCACAAGAGGACAGGTCATAGGTAATATTGGTATCTGGGCTAAACCACTGTCCCCTTGTCTTCAGAAAATAATATCCAGAAGATGTAATCACTGGTAATACATAATATCGACAGACCGTAACAGTGTGGGTTACATTCATGGTAACAAAGTATCCGTTACACATAGTTGCGTTACACCATGTTCGCTCTGGATGGGTTATCATCCACAATTTCTCAGATACATTCCATAGTCCCCTCCACGCCTGTACATTGGGGGATGTTACCACACGCAAAAAGCGTTCTTTCTGTATTTGAGCATGCAACATTTGAATATGACAGGCAGTCCAATTTAACTGAGCCGTAATGTTCTCAAACAGTTCCTGAGTGGCACCCCAGACATCCAGTTCCCATTGCAGAGATCGTATCATTATTTCAGCTGTCTCTCCTTGAGTCATCATTACGGATGGCATCCACCTTCCAATAGTATGTAGTCCTTGTGAGGTGGCCTGTCCCGTGTTAGATAATTTAGTACGGGTCATCTCAGAGTCAATGGCATTCGAGATACCCATAACAGTTCCTGCGCCTCCCAGCAGGGTGTCGTACCACGCTCGTCGCCGCCTCTTGGTATGACACTCGGGTATGAGGGGCAACTGTACCCGCCAATGAACATCAGTGTGCAGTACCGCCCGGGCCATCTGTTGACAAGTTGACATAATAGGGGCCAACTGTGTTCGATGCGACCGCACGCCCCCCGTGGCTGGCCCGCCCCGCGTGGGGTTTAATAACGCCTCAGACAGGGCGTTCGTCGAGGGTAGTACCATTATTAACCACATGAATCGATGACGATTCCGAATATCGGTGGCATTGCGCAGCCACAGATCTTCCCCCCGAGCTGTGACGCTCCAATGAGTCCCCGTTGTCCCGCATGTCTGGGTGCGTCGGTCCCACAAACACGTCTTGACTTGGGCATTTACCACCAGGGTGCAATTAGGCGGTATGAACGATACGTCATATTTTTCCCCATCCCGGCGCATGTAGCACTGTGCACACGTGTACAATTGACAGTCGCTGGTGAGAGTCAGAACAACGCACTGCTGACCGGGTTCACATGTAAAATTGTCCTGCGTCCGTCGCTGGCTACTGGCCTCCCACCGCACCTCATGGCGGGCGACCGGTACCAGTGTCCAGGCCGTGATACCGATGCCCTGGAGTGGCCATCCGATCGCGAACATCACCAATAGGAGTCGCAATCCCCATGACCACCCCATGTTCAAGGCGGAGGGCCAGCCTGCGGGTGCATAGCAATTACAACATTATTTAGGTCTCACGTAAGTAGCACTGGTTCGCCGGGACGTCTGCCGAGGTCGGGTCCCCGGGGTACATAATGGTGACCAGACTGTCCTTCCCCTGTGCTATGATTTCGGCCGGCCTGGGGGGGCCGGTCGTCTGGCGCACCCATACCTTGGCCCCCTTAGTGTCAGTAGACCCAAATCCCCCCATCCCACGCTCAGTAACCGTAACGGGAGCTCCCGTCTCTTCCACCGTTGTAAGGTTACATGGCTTAATGACCAATTGCGCTATTCTGTCCCCCTTCTGTATCACGTAAGGTTCAGCGGTGATGTTGACCAGGATCACCCCCAACTCCCCTTGGTAGTCTGCGTCAATTACGCCTGCCATCACATCAATCCCCTTTAGTGACAGTCCCGACCGCGGGAGGATATGCCCATAGGTTCCAGGGGGACAAATCAATCCTAACCCGGTCTTAATCACCGTAGGTTTCTGTTGGATCAAAGTCTGGGCAGTTAGTGCTCGTAGGTCCAGTCCAGCCGAAGCCGGCGTGGCCCTTACGGGAATATCAGCTTCCTCAGCGAATTTCCACATTTTAATAGGCTGAGTCTTTGGGGTATCACATACTCGTATCATCCTATTCAAGGGTGTTACCCCATTTCCTAATGGGCGGTTATTAATTTGTTTCACCACCCGAATTAGTTGCTTCCTCCAACCCGTTAAGTCATTGCAACCTCCTGCTTTTCGTAGTGAGGACTTCAGAAGCCCATTCATTCGTTCTATAAGTCCCGCAGCTTGTGGGTGATAGGGTACATGATAAACCCATTCCACGTGGTTATCGTGACACCACTGCTTTACCGCCCTTCCTGTGAAATGGGAGCCATTGTCACTCTGGACCTGTATGGGCAATCCATAAAATTGTTCAATCAAATCTAAACATCGCAAGGTAGCCTGTTGATTGTTGTGACGACAGGGATGGGCTACCAAAACCCCAGACATAGTGTCCACAGCTGTACATATGTGGTTACATCCTTGTGAGGAGGGTAAGGGACCCACAAAGTCCATTTGCCAGCTCTGTCCCGGACCTTCCCCCCGATGGATATGTCCCATCATGTGTTGGGGCACTCCCTGCCGCTGATGTTGACACTGCTCACACTGGTTTACTGCAGTCTTAACATCATCTACCATAAGATCTATTCCTCGGTCTCGAGCCCATTGCAAGGTTCCTTGCACTCCCCAGTGCCCAGCCTTAAGGTGTGCCCATCTAGCTAGGTCCACTGAGGTGCCCCTTTGCACCATCATGGTTCGGACGATACCATCCACATATCGGTTATGTAGAGCTTCCACATCATTTCGAGATGTATGGGCATCTACGTGGGTGATGTATATGACCAGGTATTGGGCTTTCTCCCATATATCTTCCCATAACTGTTTACCCCATACTTCCCTATTCTGGATCATCCACTGATTGGCCTGCCAAGTTGGCATCCATTGTGTCATGCCGTTAACCACTGACCACGAGTCAGAGAACAAACAAACTCCCATGACCCCTGCTTGCATGACTACCATATGCACTGCTTTTAATTCTGCCCACTGACTACTTTTTCCCTCCCCTAATTCTTCTAGGGTAGTGCCTTGTTTTGGGTTAAAGGCGGCAGCTTTCCATCTACGCTGTCCCGCTTTCCATTGGGCTGACCCATCTACGAACCAAGCCGTGGCTTGTTCATCCGGGGTCAGTTCATCATACCGTTTTCCCATCTTAACGGGTGATTCCTTGTATTCAATCACCTCAAACCGTTTTTCCCCTTCCTCAGGGGCCTCCGCCACTTGCTCATGTAGGACTGACACTCCTTTCTGTCCAGTCCGCACTCTCTCCGACACATACCATTTCCATTTAATGATGCTGCTCTCTTGGGCAGTTCCTATTCGGTGGGTAGTGGGGTCACTAAGTACCCACGGAAGAATAGGGATAGCTGTTCTCATGATCACTTCATGTCCAATGGTCAGGGCTTCGGTTTCCACCAAGCCCCAGCAGCATGCTAATAACTGTTTCTCAAAGGGGGTATACCGTTCCCCTGCCGGGGGTAATTTTCGGGACCAAAATCCCAGTGGCTTACGGGTTCTTTCCTGTTTTTGCCATAAGCTCCAATTGGCATAATCCCCCTGTGCTGAGACTTGCAGTTCTACAGGTCCTGACTGTATCTTTCCCAAGGATACAGCTTGCTGTATCGCTTGCTTGGCCATTTCAAATGCAGTTTGATGGACCTCCGTCCATTCGAACGCTGCCTTTTTCCTCGTAACTCGATACAAAGGTTTTAAAATTTGTCCTAAATGGGGAATATGCTGTCTCCAGAATCCGAATAACCCAATAAATTGCTGCACGTCCTTCTGGGTGTGAGGGACGGCAAAGACCTGAATCTTATTTTTAGCTTTCGCAGTGATTTCCCTTTCCCCCTTGTTCCACACGATTCCTAAGAATTTTACCGTTTGTGAGGGACCCTGGATTTTGGCTGGGTTGATCTCCCACCCATATCCTCGCATATGTTGAACCAGTTGGTCCAGCAATTCCTGAACCTGCTTCTGACTTGTCCCCTGTATCATCATATCGTCAATATAGTGCGAGATCATCACTTCGTCAGGCACTTTAAAGGCAGCCAAGTGTTCTGCAACTATCCGGTGGCAGATAGTAGGGCTATGCAGATATCCTTGGGGCAATCGCGTGAACGTGAATTGTCTACCCTCCCAAGTGAATGCGAACTGTTCCTGCCTATCTTCGGGAATAGGAATTGTGAAGAAGGCATTAGCCAAATCAATTACTCCGTACCACACCCCTGGATGATGTTGGATTCGTCCTATAATAGTGACGGCATCCGGGACCGCTGCCGTCAAGGCCGGAGTGTGACGGTTTAGTTGCCGATAATCTACCGTCATCCGCCATGACCCATCGGCTTTATGTACGGGCCATAAGGGGTTATTCCACGCCGTGGTGCATGTCCTAAGCACTCCCGCTTCCAAATAATCCTTAATTGTGGCGGATATTTCTTTATGTCCGCCGGGAATCCTATACTGTCTAAGACTTATTACGCGATCGGCGATCGGGATGGGGAAGGGGTCCATTTTAACCTTTCCCACTAACACCGTCCTACAGCGCAAAGCCATTTTCGTGATTCCAAATTCAAACTTCCCTTGTTGGAGGTGAAGTGTTAAACCGGCCAGAATGTCCATTCCCAGGATCCATTCTCTAACCGGTGTAATGATAATTGAATAAGTTTTAATGGGCATTGTACCTATCTTTAGGGGCAATTGTACTGTTTTTCCTTCAATCAGATTACCTCCCAGCCCAACCAGCGTGACT
Organism: Chiloscyllium plagiosum; assembly: GCF_037043375.1. NCBI lineage: Eukaryota > Metazoa > Chordata > Chondrichthyes > Orectolobiformes > Hemiscylliidae > Chiloscyllium > Chiloscyllium plagiosum. The sequence continues at coordinate 55,379,231 of NW_028270153.1, read as the reverse complement.
GGGGTTCCTTTAAACTTATGGGGCGTCCCATAGATTAAGGTGGCCTCCGCCCCTGTGTCCACTAGAGCCATAACGGTTTGGACGGATTTGCGCCAATAGATAGTCAATGATACATGAGGTTGAATGTCGTCTGCTGACCATTGGCTCGTTCGTGGGCAAACCCTTGGGGCTTGGCCCGATTCCTATTGTTCCTCCCATTCATCTTCCCCAGACAGCACTGGGTAAAGACGTTTGCCTCGCCCTTCTTTGTTCTTGCCTTTCTTACTAGGTTTCCGGCCACGCCTATCCACTTTATAACACTCTCGGAGGGGAGGCCGTACCTCCTCCTCCTCCTCGTCCTCCGAGGATTCCCACCGCTGGGAAGTGGAAGTTCTACCCCTTCGAGGCTCATTAACAACCGGACCCCGTGTCTGACATTTTTGTGTTAGTAATTCCACTAGGTCTTCCATAGTGGGTCGGGACTCCGTCTCTACCCGGGACACCTTCAGTCCCTTTCGTCTGCATAAGTCTTTTAATTCCGGTGTAGGTAGGCCATCAATCTCCGATGCTGGGACCTGCGCCCGTATCAAAGCTTGCCACAAAGCACGCCGTGAGAGGCCTTGGTTACTTCCTTGATTAGGGTTTACTTTTCCCCCTGCCCGAGCCTCAGGGCGACGCCCCTCCGTGCCCCCCTGAGAAGCACGGGTTGTGGGTCCCCAATCCCCCAAACCACCCATCTCCCTCATCATACTACGGGCATCTCCTAGGGTTTCTCCCCGTCCACTCAACATTATGGTTAATAACAGTGGTTTATAATGGGGGGGGGCAGTCTTCACTAGGTGGTCTCTAGTCTGTCTACTAACATTTGTGTTATCTACCTCGTCCAGCACTCCCAGCAACAGGGCATCCCGCACACACAAACGGGTTAGCCTCTGAACCCCTTCCTTAATCGTTGTCCAAGTTCCTTCCAAGGGGGGCCAATCGGACGGGAAGGGATACTGTTCGGCCACTGCCCTGGCATACATCCCAAATAGGGTCCCCATACTGCGATCTATTACCATATCCTTGGCTTGTCTGCGGTACCCCAGGTCTATGGCAGCATCCTTTGCTAATCCACCAAACTTGGGAGCATCCTGATAGTCTACCTGCACTTGTTGCCCCCCTTCCTCGAGGAGCCGAATTAGCCATAGCTCTAACGGCTCCCCAGGATTACGTCGGGTTTTCTGGGTGATAAACAGCACCTCATCGGTAGTGAAGTCTTCCGTTAATTCAGAGAATTCTGCGGGAGGCTGAGCCCGCGGTAATTCATGCATAATTGCCTCCCCTTGTTCATTCCGTATAGGGTTTCCTTCCTCATCTAACATTACCTCCCGTTGCACTGGGAGATGTCTCTGAACCTGCTTTCTCCTAACCACTGGTTTAGCTTGGAGTACGGGTGGGTCCTCTTTGTACTGATCATCTGAATCTCCCCAAATGTTCCCATCCCAATGATCGATATCCCACCGATCCCCGTTATTTAACTGGGCTACAAACGCCCGTACTTGTACCGGGTCCGGGGTTCGAGGGACCTTCCTTTTCTCTTTCCGTTTCTTAGCAGACAGATACATAATAGTTCGTCCTGCTAGTTCAGTTAATGCTGTCAATTCAGCTTTTAACTTCATAATTTCCTGCCTCAACATAGAGGCATCTCCCGAACTGAGTCCCTGCTCATGTTTCAGGAGGGCTAATTCTGCTTCAGCTTTTTGGCGCTTGTCTGACTGTTGTCTACAAGCCGCCGCACAGGCCCACATCCTCCGCTGTACCCCAGGCAATGGGTTCTTCGGCAGGACTGGGATCCTCTCAAGGGTGGACAGCAGCGACCCTGGGGTTCCTACGCCCTCGGCCTCCCAGTCCTCCGGTCGCCCCCCACCATTTCTCAAACAAACTGCCACGTCATGCCACGGCCCATGCCATCCCGGGACGGTCGGGACCTCCACAGTTTGTTCCTCTGGTTTCTTAGCCTTTTTCCAAAACATTGTTCTGTATCAAAATCTTTCCTCAATTGCGAATGATCCTGCCGGCTACGCCAAAATGTTTTAAAAAATTCTCAAGGTCAAGGACCAGGCTCGCAGGAAAGTAGTCTGACACAGAACAAACAGCCAAGAGGCGAGTCTGCTAGAATATAAGTGTTTTATTCCCCGCAGTGTCGCCACAACCAGTCTCGTACTTACAACGGGTCTGGTTTATACTCACCCTACGTGTTACCGGAACTGGAAGCCGTCAGTTCTCGTAGAGCGGTTGCCAACAACCCATGCTCGGCGGTTAAACGCAACCCCGGAGCAGACTCTACCGAACTGGAGACTTTTCCAGCTGATATACTCTTATCCAGATATAAACATGCATGTGAACAGCAGAGCAAGGCTAAAAAACACATTCCATTCTGGTTACATACAGATAGGAAGATTCACACGGGAAGGTGTATAATAAGATTCACACGGGACTAAGCGACACCTTCCATTTTCGGTTAGATTCACACATGTATTGGGACACAATTTTAACCCTTTCACCACAATACCCCAGCCATCATTTATCACCATCACTCCCTCATGCCATATCCTGATCCATCTGCTCTTCTGTTAGAACCCTTGAGCCACAGGCCCTTCTGCCAGACAAGCAACCAGTTTGTCAATCAAGGTGACTATTGGGCAGGCATTCAGGAAGTCTTTACATCTGCTTTCCTGGTTTGCAAATCCTCTTCCTGGCTCCAAGCACATGGCCTGGTAAACATTGAGTCATTAACTCCTTCTGTGAAAAAAATTGGAACAGACATGGTGGGCCAACAGATCTCCACCTTTGATGTCAGATTCTACAAGAACCAAAAATTCTTGCCCTGCAGATGACCGTTAGTTTTTTTTTAAATTCTGTGAACTGGCCCTTTCAATGGGAGCCAAGTTCTAATGGAGTGCAGGTCAACAACAGAATAACAATTTATGTGGCAATCTTTTGTTAAAAAGACTCAGGCAGTGTCATCCCAATCCTTCATAAGTGCAACTCATTCTGAGAAAATGAACCATAGAGCCCAAACAGATCAGAAGTTCACCACAAGTCTGTGCTATGTCAGCTCACTGCACTCAGGGTGTCAGTCAGGGGACATGCTTCTCTTAGCTACAGAATAAAAACGAAAAGAACTGCTGATGCTGGAAATCAGAATGAGAAACAGAAATTGCTGGAAAAGCTCAGCAGGTCTGGCAGTATCTGTGGAGAGAAATCAGACTTAGTGTTTTGGGTCTTCATAACTTAGCTGCAGAATGATTTAAAAAGCAAGAAATACTGAGGCAAGATCCTGAATGTTAATCACGACCCCATTGGAAAGTTTGCTTACGTAGATAGTGGACCTTGGCTCAGCTGTGAGATCTCCAGTGTTTGCAAACTCTCAACATTTAGCTCACTCGTGCAGATGGCTGGTGTCTGGGGACTTGCTTTGCATTGTGAACCAGTGCCTTTAGGAGTGACGAGAAAAGATTTGATTATTCCCTTGCTGTGTTGATGAAGCTACAGTTGAAAAAACTATCAAAAGGGCAGAACTGGATATAAGTTGCTTGAGGAAAAAAAGAGAAGAAAGGAAAGGGTGAGAGGTGACAGTATAGATGAAGCAAAACATGAGAGTGGCAGAGAGGGAATAGGGCCTAGAGAGTCAGGGAAAGAATTTACCCCAGAGATTTAAAACAAAAGTAGCACCATATGATGGGGTGTATTCCATGGGCCACAGTTTCATGGAAAGATGCAGAGGAGCAAATCTGCAAAAAAAATACAAATGTACAACTATGTTGGTTTAATTACAATGGGAATCTCTAATTATTCTAATACATCAGGTGGTAATGTTCAGGGAGAAGAGTTTTTGGAGTGGGCTAAGGAGACTATTTTGAAATAATATATTGCCAGGCTCAAGTGGAAAGAGGCAATGCTGGATCTGGTTCTGGGAAATAAGCTGGTTCCAGTGTCCATGGGAGAACATTTAGTGGACAGTAGCTGTAGTATTGGAGGTCTAGTTCAGCTACAGAAAAGGATGAGGAGCAATCCAGAATAAGAGATAATAATTGGGGAAAGGCCAATTTCAGTAAGAACAGATCCAAGATTGACAGTCAAAACTGCAACTGAACAGTGAACTGCCTTTAAAGAGAATATGGGTCAGAAAGAGTTGATGCTTATGCCCATGACATTTTGAGGTTGGACAAACGGCGGCACAGAGGCTCCATGGTTAGCACTGCTGCTTCACAGCACCAGGGACCCGGGTTCGATTCCTGCCTCAGGCGACTGGCTGTGTGGAGTTTGCACATTCTCCCCGTGCCCGCATGGGTTTCCTCCGGGCGCACCAGTTTCCTCCCACAGTCTAAAGATGTGCAGGTCAGGTGAATTGGCCATGCTAAATTGCCCTTAGTGTGAGGTACATTTGTCAGAGGGAAATGGGTTTGGATGGGTTACTCTTTGGAGAGTCGGTGTGGACTTGTTGGGCCGAAGAGCCTGTTTCCACACTGCAGAGAATCTAATCTAAACACAAACAAAGCTCTCTGTATGACAAATGAGAATAAGATGAAACGAAGAAAATGTGCCCAGGTCAGAGGTCATGTTGATAATTCAACGCAAGAGCTGCACTGGATGTAAGAATTTCGGAGGTGAAGTGAAAGAATTGATAAACCGATGAGAGGACCATATGACCATAAGAAATAGGAGTGGAAGTAAGGCCATTTGGCCCATTGAGTCCACTCTGCCATTCAATTATGGCTAATGGGCATTTCAACGCCACTTATCCCCACTCTCCCTGTATCCCTTAATTCCTTGCAAGATTAAGAATTTATCAATCTCTGCCTTGCAGATATTTAACTTCCCAGACTCCACTGCACTCTGTGGCAGTGAATTCCATAGGCCCACCACTCTCTGGCTAAAGAAATTTCTCCTCATTTCCGTTCTAAATTGACCCCCCCTCAACCGCATCTCCTCCACTTCCCGCTCCACCGCATCTCCTCCAATTCCCGCTCCACCGCATCTCCTCCACTTCCCGCTCCTCCGCCCTTGAGCCCCGCCCCTCCAACCGCCACCAGGACAGAACCCCACTGGTCCTCACCTACCACCCCACCAATCTCCATGTACAGCGCATCATCCGCCGTCACTTCCGCCACCTCCAAACAGACCCCAGCACCAAGGATATATTTCCCTCCCCTCCCCTATCAGCTTTCCGTAGAGACCACTCCCTCCGCGACTCCCTTGTCAGATCCACACCCCCCACCGACCCAACCACCACTCCCGGCACCTTCCCTTGCAACCGCAGGAGGTGCAACACTTGCGCCCACACCTCCCCCCTCACTTCTCTCCAAGGCCCCAAAGGAAACTTCCATATCCGCCACAGATTCACCTGCACCTCCACCCACATCATCTACTGCATCCGCTGCAGCCGGTGTGGCCTCCTCTATATTGGGGAGACAGGCCGCCTACTTGCGGAGCGATTCAGAGAGCACCTCTGGGCCACCCGGACGAACCAACCCAACCAACCTGCAGCACAGCATTTCAACTCCCCCTCCCACTCCACCGAGGATATGCAGGTCATTGGACTCATCCACCGCCAAACCACAACAACCCGACGGTCGGAGGAGGAGCGTCTTATCTTCCGACTGGGAACCCTCCAACCGCAGGGGATGAACTTGGACTTCACCAGTTTCTTCATCCCCCCTCCCCCCACCTTGTCTCAGCCGGATCCCTCCAGCCCGGCACCGCCTTCCTGACCTGCAGTCTTCTTCTTGACCTCTCCGCCTCCATCCTACTCCGACCTATCACCCTCACCTTGACCTCTTTCCACCTATCACATTTCCAACGCCCCTCCTCCAAGTCCCTCCTCCCTACCTTTTATCTTCTCCTGCTGAACACTCTCTGCTCATTCCTGAAGAAGGGCCTGTGCCCGAAACGTCGAATCTCCTGTTCCCTGGATGCTGCCTGACCTGCTGTGCTGTTCCAGCAATAAAGTTTCAACCCCTCTAATCTAAGGCTGTTCCCATGAGTCTTAGTATTCCCCATCTGATGGAAAGTTTCCCAGCATCCACCCTTTCTAAATCATGCATTATCTTGTAAGTTTCTATTAGATCTCCCCTCAACATTCTGCATTCTAATGAATACAATCCCAGGATCCTCAGCCGTTCATCGTATCTTAGGCCTACCATTCCAGGGATTATCTGCTGGACATGCTCCAGTGCCAGTATGTCCTTCCTGAGGTGTGGGACCCAAAATTGGACACAGTATTCTAAATGGGGCCCAACCAGAGCTTTATAAAATCTTAGTAGCACTTCACTGCTTTTACATTCCAACATTCTTGAAATAAATGACAATATTACAAATGCTTTCTTAACCACGGACTCAACCTGCAAGTCAACATTTAGAGAATCCTCGACTAGCACTCACAGATCCCTTTGTACTTTGGCTTTATGAATTTTCTCACCGTTTACAATATAGTCCTGGCCTGTGTTCTTTTTTCCAAAGTGCAAGACCTCGCATTTGCTCACATTGAATTTCATCAGCCATTTCACAGACCATTCTCCTAAACTGTCTAAATCTTTCTGTAGCCTCCCCACCTCCTCAGTTCTACCTGCCTGTCCACCTAACTTCATATCATCAGCAAACTTCGCCAGAATGCCCCCAGTCTCTCCAACCGGATCATTTATATAAAAAGTGAACAGCTGGGGCCCCAACACTGAACCCTGTGGGACACCACTTGTCACTAGCTGCCATTCCCAAAAATAACCTTTTATCCCAACTCTCTGCCTTCTATCAGACAGCCAATCCTCAATCCATGCCAGTAGCTCACCTCGAACACCTTGGCCCTCACCTTGCTCAGCAGCCTCCCATGAGGCACCTTATCAAAGGCCTTTTGGAAGTCTAGGTAGATAACACCAGTGGGTTTCCCTGATCTAACCTACTAATTACCTCTTCAAAGAATTCTAACAGGTTTATCAGGCATGATCTCCCCTTACTAAATCTCTTACTAGGATGCTGACAGCAAACTTGAAAAAGAAACCCCTAATTTTCTTACACTTTTCACTATCTCCTTATGATAGAGCAATCTTTTATTAAGATTAATAAGTTGTTGGATTGAGCGTCATGTAGATTTTTGTCAGAAACATTCTTCCTGATATGAAGTTTCAATGGAAGGGTCAAATTGGATCAAACTGGACTGAACATAAGCCTCAGTTTGTGATCATTCACTGAATTTTGTGTATAATTGTATCAGTAATATGCTACAACTTGCCAGTGTAATTGCAGGAATGTTCAGAAAATCCTGCAAGATATTTGATCTGAAGAAGTGCTCTTACATCAGTTGCAGTGACCTTCAGAACATATTAGAGAAAAATGCTACTATGCCTTGGTGGCTCCTGGTTTTAACAATCTTGAGATGAGTCACAATTATTTGCAACCTTAGGTATGAACATTCACAATTTTGTGTTTATTAAGGTTTTCTGGTGAATTGCGTGTAATTAAAAGAGTCTTAGTGTAGATTGTTACAGAACAGTATGCACTGCTTAACCCTAACACTAACATTATCTTAGTTGTTTTATAATCAGGTGAGCAGGGCAAATTGACTCCTTTTTTAAAAAATCTCCCCATAATGAAGGGTGCCATAACAAGGTTATTTTTTATTCTTTCAAAAAACAGCTATAAGCACAATTCAATCAAAACACATTTCAATCATTCAAAAATGAAGGAGCCAATTGCCAGTTTTTCTTGAGTGAAAGAAAGAGAAATTTTATTGGCTGCAAACCCTGAGAAAATTTATAAAACATATCATCAAATAGACAGAAATGCAGATATAAAAAAATCTTATAGTCTATCAGGTGTTTAATTTAACCCAAGAGTATGCTTGTTGGGTCAATGACTTGTATTCTCTGCAGCAGTGAAAGTTGTGGCTATATTCGAATTCTTCATGCATGGCTGTTTTTCTGATTTGTTTTACATAGGGTATTGTCATCTTTGAGTCTAAGATATATGGAGAAACAGAGAGAAAGACAGAAGTAGAGAGAGAGAGAGAGAGAGAGAGAGAGAGAGAGAGACAGCCAGCCAACCTTTCAGTTCTGCAGTTACAAATTCTTCATTGTTTTCTCTCTCTGCCCAAAAGTTGTTGGCTGAATGACAGGTCACTTGTGTATTCATTAGTCTGGCTTCATTGTTTTTTTCCATGTTGGATAATCAACAGGCAAGTACTTTATGCCAATGTGTTGGAAGCATAAATCAAACCAAAACTGCAGATCTATGTGACAGGTTTCAGTCATTTTGATGCCATAATCATTTCTTTTCAGACTAGATTATACTTATTGATGGTTTTATGAGTTTTGTTCAACCTAGTCCAATGATCATGGTGGCCATCTTAAGTTTTTTTTAAATCCCTTTTTTAGAAGCGTTTTAATCCATAAAAGTTTCCAGATATTAAAATTAAGATTTTTGAAATTGAAAATTGATAATCATTTTTAATCCACAATCATAGTATCAATGCAGTAATACTGCAGTGTGTCCCTCCATAAAGTACTGAGATTATTCCAGCTATTATATGAGATGTCCTGGATATTAGGGGTGCTGATTAGCACAGTTGGCTAGGCAGCTAAAATGTTTTTCAGAATAATACCAATATCATGGGGTTTGATTTCTGCCTCCTGTAGCAAAATCATGACAATAAGCCATGGTTTGGTAACCTTTCAATAATTGAGGATGCTATCAAGAGAAAAAAAGATTGGAGCCTAGAGAAGATCACATCAGAGGGTAACTTAAATAAGAGATGAATTTTTTATCTTCTAGATGATAGCACATTGAGTTGAATGGAAATAAAACTCAGAAGAGTTGTAAAATATACTATGAGTCATTGTTATCCACTTTGTTATGTTGTACAGTTTAAAAATCATTGTATTTGATATATCCAAGGGAATCTTGAAATAAATAAAGTATTTCTTTGACTATTATCATTATGGACAGTACAATTGACCTCTTTAATAAATGGGTTGAATATTTAATGAACTCAAAAGTTTACATTGCCATGAAAGTTAATGATTAAAATGCACAAGCTAGAATTATGGCAGATGTTGGCATTATATTGACATTGAACATCTGACACCTCACATTGTACATTCAAAAAATTATTTGAAATGTTATACATGGTTCAAACAAACCCAGATGCACTGAATAGCATCCTTTCTCACAGATTTAATTCACTGACTGATGTAAGACCAATGAAAAAAAGCATATTATTTCCTTGAATATTCTTCCAACCGATATGCCTTAATATTTGTGTTCTTTACTGTAGACTAAGGGATATCAAAACGTTCAGGTCCAAGTTATTGAATTTTGTTTTTTTTAGAGGTGAATGACACTTTATATCTCTTGGAAATGATTTGCCCATTTTGTAATCAGCTCACATGTCAGACAATATAACAGCTTGTTAAATTTCAGGATACACTGAAGTTCTCCTGTGTGATCAAGGTTAATGATATTATTCCTATCCAGGACTTGAATTCAAAAGTAGGTGTAAAGTCTTAGTGAGTTTTAAAAAGATTTGTAGCTCAGCTTGACGTTCTGGATGTAGGTTTGTTCACTGAGCTGGCAGGTTCATTTTCAGATGTTTTGTCACCTTACTAGGTAACATCTTCAGTGAGCCTCCAGACGAAGCACTGCTGATGATTCCTGCATATAAATAAATGATTTTTATTTATATGTTTGGGTTGGTGATGTCATTTCCTGTGGTAATGTCATTTCCTATGGTGATGTCATTTCCTGCTTTTTTTCTCAGGGGTGGTAAATGAATATCAACTAGCCACAAAACGACATGACCCTCTCTCACTAGTATCCTTACATATAGATAAGAAAGGTCACCACTTTGGGACAACACATCCAACCTAGGATAAGCCAAACAGAGACATACATGAGAATTCCCAGAAGCATAGCATTCCAACAAGAACTCTATCAACAAACACATTGAGTTGGACCCCAATTACCACACCCTCAGTAAAATAACAGGTAATGACATCACCATAGAAAATTACATCACCAACCCAAAGAAACCCAAACATATAAATAGAAAGCAAGAATCATCAGCAGTGCTTCATCCAGAGGTTCACTGAAGATGATACCTAGTATGGCGACAAAGCATCTGAAAATGAACCTTCCAGCTCAGCGACCAAGCCTACATCAAGGGGTAAATTTTGTTTGGCTTCTGCTCTGATGTCTGGTTAGCTCAGTTGGCTGGATGGCTGTTTTTCACTGTAGAGTGGTACTGAAAATGTAGGTTTAATTCCTGAACTGGCTGAATGTCTTCTTAACCTTGCCACTTGCCTGCTGTGTGGTGACCCTCAGGTTAAGCTCACTGCCAGTACTCTTTCTCCAGTAGGACTGTGGTAACTGTACCTTCACAGCCTCTCTCACTCGAATTTAACTTTCTTCTGAGGCTGATTCTACATATTTTCCTGCTTCCCCTCTATGTCTTCTTTGTGTTCTTTACGACATTTAACTTCAAAGATGCATTTATTTGGATTGAAAAGAAGTGACTAAGAATTTCCACCGACTGCAAAAGCACTGCCTGAGTGATTCAGCAACTCCTTCACAGTCCAGTGCTGTAGTTTGCTGGCTTTTCCACCCCTTATCCGACCTGGACCCCCAGAGGGAGCTCTTCTATGTAGCCTTGATAAAATATAGAGGGGGAAGAGAAAAAAAACTTAATTCATTGCCTCAGTGAGCCTTTAATTTGCATAGGTCAGCTGTTGCTCTTTGTAGGCTTGTTATTCTTTAGATTTACGAGAAGGGGTGGATTGGGTTGGCTATAAAAGTTTTGCAACGGGACGCTCTGCCTGTAGAGTTGGAGGGGGGACGTTGCCTGGTGTGAAACAGCGGAGTGCGAGCGAACATGGCACAAGGTCAGAAGCAATTAACCTGCTGGAGTGCACGAATGAAGTTATTGTAGCAGCAAAAGTGTGTGTTCGGGGAGAAGATATGAGGGGTTTTCCTCCAATGTACAGAAAAGTCCTCCAAAGTTACTCTAGTAGTTTAATATTCTGAAATCTGAACTGACTGACTCAAGTTAGGCTATTAGAAATTGTGTTGTACATTCAAACGAAATGGATCGAATAATTATTTGTGAATTGTGAAGATGGGTCTGAGGTTCTCTTACTGTCATTACTTCTTCTGCTTGCTCCCTAGTTATGAGACTAGCATCCACAGATTTTCACTGCGATGTTAACAACAATGCCCACAGGACAGCAGATTTCGGCTACTCCAGGCTGATTGTGAGACGCGGGGATCGCTTCACCGTCACCCTCACATTCTCCGGGCGGGGATATGAGTCCAAGCGGGATCAGGTCTGCCTGAGTGTGGAAACAGGTAACGGTTCAATGAATTCCAACACCGCTTCCCCGTGTCGTTGTAGAAAAGTCATAAATTCAACAAAAGGATGTAGCCCCAGGTTCTCCCAAAGTCTCGGCATGCAGCCAATTTCCGCGCAGCAACCCACCCATACACAACAAAGTGAAAATACCGAGAGTGCCCACGGATTCTGGAAATTTCAAATAAGGGCAGCAACGGGGGGAGGAGAAAATCTCAGCAGGTCAGGCTGTAGTAGAGTTCATGAACGTTAACACTATTTCTCTCCACTTATGTTTAGCTAATTGAGAGACAAGGGTTGGCCAGGCCATTGGGGGAGAAATTCCCTGCTCTCCACCAAAAATAATTGCCTGGGAGATGTCTTATATCCAAATTAGATGGGGTAATGTTGTAAAGTCTTACTGGAAAGGTGTTTTATATAATAACTATTGTCAGTGATGTTAGGTTAGAACATTTAATGGACTTCAGTTTAAATTGGTCAAATCGTTTAATAAAGCAGCAGAGAGGGATATCTGATATGAATGTTTGCAGCAAGGTGGCTCAGTGGTTAACACTGCTGCCTCACAGCACCAGGGTCCCAGGTTTGATTCCAGCCTGGGGTGACTGTCTGTGTGGAGTTTGCACATTCTCCCCGTGTGTCTGCGTGGGTTTCCTCCGGGTGCTCCAGTTTCTTTCCACAATCCAAAGATGTGCAGGTCAGGTGAATTGGCCATGCTAAATTGCCCATGGTGTAAGGTGCACTAGTCAGAGGGAAATGGGTCTGGGTGGGTTACTCTTCGGAGGGTCGGTGTGGACTTGTTGGGCCGAAGGGCCTGTTTCCACACTGTAGGGAATCTAACCTCAATTTTTTTTTCCCAATTGCTCATGTCAACTTATAGATGATGTGCACCATCAATGTTATTAAGCTAGTTGTATTTAGAAGGATTCCTGGAGAAATATAGATGTAGAGTGCTCATGTTCACAGAAAAAACTCTCCCTAAATTCCCAACATTGCACTTCATCAGACTGGTGTTAAGGACAGAGCATTCAGATTGCAATAGATCAGCCTCTCCTCTACACTTTAAAACTGAAAGTGAAGGTCCCTCCACACTATCCCCATCAAATACTCATGGGACAAGTAATAAACAGAATTGTATACAGAGTTTAGCGCCAACTGCTCTATTAAACTGAAGGTAAAAATCTCTTGATACTGTCCATATCGAACATTCCCAGGGCAGAAACCGCATAAGGTTAGATTCAAAGTAAGACTCCCTCTATTGTTTTAAACTGGAAGTAAACTGAGAGTAAGTCCAGAACGAGAGGGCATAGGTTTAGGGTGGTGGTACATGTATGGAATGAGCTGCCTGAGGAAGTGGTGGAGGCTGGTACATTGAAAAGGCATTTGATTGGGTATATGATAGGAAGGGTTTGGAGGGATATGTGCTGGGTGCTGGCAGGTGGGACCAGATTGGGTTGGGATATCTAGTTGGCGTGGACAGGTTGGGCTGAAGGGTCTGTTTCTGTGCTGTACATCCCTATTACTCTATGACTAAAGCTCCCTTGACACTGTCTTCATTAAACCCACGACAAGATCAAAATTCTCACAACACCAGATTATGGTCCAATTTGAAAACACTGCTTTCGAAGCGCTGCTCCTTCATCAGGTACTAGTGAGAGAGGAAGACCTTAGACACAGAATTTATAAGGAAAAGATGGAAGGGTCATACAACTCATGTGAATGAATTGAACATGTCAAAGCTGACTCTTTGTTGGTATGGAGGTGCAGGTTTCGATTGATTAATATGCAAATCCCAAGGCCTCTGTAATTTCCCTTGAGATTTACCTTTTTGAAGGGGTTTCTGAGCTGAAGTTCCCTTGAGTTTGTTAGTGGCAGCATTAGGAGCCATTCACTTTGCTCCGTAGAACAGTCTGCATTGAGCCAAATAATAAGGAGCTCCCTTCTGGGACGTTGCTGGGCCAGTCTCCCTCCCTGCAGATATGGGCTTGGGCTTTCAGACATTGGAGTTTCAAAACCTGTAGGGAAATTCTACCTTCCAGTCAGGAAAATGAACATTGTATGTTGTGCCTTGTTTAAAAAAAACATGCCTACAGGTTGTTCTGTCATACTGTGCATTTCATCAATGCAAATTCGCTGTAACGCAATTGACAAATTGGGATGCTGTTTCTACAAGGCGAACTTTTAAAACATGCACTGGCTGTACACGATTACAGCACCAACACTTTAATCACTGATTCGAAAGCATGATTTTTCTGTAATGTGTGGTTACTCAAGGAGTAGTGTAGCACTTACTAACTATATCTCTTATGTTCACATCCGAGTCATTTATATAAATGACAAAAAGTAGAGGACCCAGCACCGATCAGCAGTGGTAGGAGTCAGTGTAGCTCAGCAACACTCAATTCAGAAATCAAGTTATTCAATTGAACATGTTAGTATTCGTGTGTTTTGTGCCATTAACTCATATTGTAAAAATGACTTGAAAATAATCTTTTATTTGTTATCAACCACAAAATTGACTGATTGTGTTTAATTTATGATTCTGTAACAGTTATGCTTTAAAAACTGGAGGAGATCCTGCAAAGCCTAAATATAGAATAGACCAAACACAAGTTGCAGAAATACCAGACAAATTGACAAATTACTGTATTTTAAAAACAGCATATTGATGCACACTGCTTTGTTATATCCTGCTCTTTGTGCCGGGTGTTATAAAATGTAAGTTTACTTCTTTCTTTAATGTCAAAACTGCTTTGGTTTTGTTGAGTAGAAGTGGTATGTTTCTTTAAATTATGCATGGGAAATCATGTCTCATAAGCTTGATTGAGTTTTTTTGAAGAAGTAACAAAGAGGATTAATGAGGGCAGAGTAGTAGACGTGATCCATATGGACTTCAGTAAGGCATTCGAAAAGGTTCTCCATGGGAGACTGATTAACAAGGTTAGATCTCATGCAATACAGGGAGAACTAGCCATTCAGATACAGAACTGGCTCAAAGGTAGAAGACAGAGGGTGGTGGTGGATGGTTGCTTTTCAGACTGGAGGCCTGTGACCAGTGGAGTGCCACAAGGATCGGTGCTGGGTCCTCTACATTTTGTCATTTATATAAATGACTTGGATGTGAGCATAAGAGATATAGTTAGTAAGTTTGCAGATGACACCAAAATTGGAGGTGTAGTGGAAAGTGAAGAAGGTTACCTCCGATTACATCGGTATTTTGATCAGATGGACCAATGGGCTGTGGAGTGGCAGATGGAGTTTAATTTAAATAAATGTGAGGTGCTGCATTTTGGGAAACCAAATGAGAGCAGGACTTACATGCTTAATGGTAAAGTCTTGGGGAGTGTTGCTGAACAAAGAGACCTTGGAGTGCAGGTTCATAGCTCCTTGAAAGTAGAATCACAGGTAGATAGGATAGTGAGGAAGATGTTTGATATGCTTTCCTTTATTGATCAGAGTATTGAGTACAGTAGTTGGGAGGTCATGTTGCAGCTGTCCAGGACATTGGTTAGGCCACTGTTGGAATATTGTGTGCATTTCTGGTCTCCTTCTTATCAGAAGGATGTTGTGAAACTTGAAAAGGTTCAGAAAAAATTACAAGGATGTTGCCAGGGTTGGAAGATTTGAGCTATAGGGAGAGGTTGAACAGGTTGGGGCTGTTTTCCTTGGAGCTTCGGAGGCTGAGGGGTAACCTTATCGAGGTTTATAAAATCATGAGGGGCATGGATAGGATAAATAGACAAATTATTTTCCCTGGGGTGGAGGAGTCCAGAACTAGAAGGCATAGGTTTAGGGTGAGAGAGGAAAGATATAAAAGAGACCCAAGGGGCAATTTTTTCACGCAGAGGGTGGTACGTGTATGGAATGAGCTGCCAGAGGAAGTAGCGGAGGTTAGTATAATTGCAAAATTTAAAAGGCATCTAGATGGGTATATGAATGGGAAGGGTTTGGAGGGATATAGGCCGGGTGGTGGCAAGTGGGACCAGATTAGGTTGGGATATCTGGTTGGCATGGACGGGTTGGACCGATGGGTCTGTTTCCGTGCTGTTCAGAGGGAGGAGCAACATTTCAGAACCAACTGAAACCTTGATGCAGATATTACAGTAGCTCACAAGTGTGCATCATGGTTGGTGTTTCTTGAGTGTTACAAATTACATGGGGCAAATTTTGAGAATTTATGATAGGGTAACGTTAGCAACAAATTGAAGCTCAATTATACATCTCCTGTGATTTTTACGTCTGTAGAATCATGTTCAAGTTCAGCAATTATTGGAAAGGCAAATGGACTAATGCTCTACTTCAAAGGAATGGAATATAAAACTCCAGAGGTCTTCTCAAAACAAAGAAGGCACTAGTTAGATCACATCTGTGAACTGTGAACAGGTCTGGTCCCATTACGTAAGAAAACTTTATACTGGCATCAGCAGCAGTCCAGAGAAGTTTAACTCGGTTGAATTGAATCAAATTTATTATCATGTGTACCGAGGCACAGTGAAAAGCTTTATCTTGCGAGTAATACAGGCAGATCACACAGTAAGTAGCATAGATATTAATTAATAGGTAAACAGCGGCAAAAACAAAAACACAGATACAGACCAATGTTAAGAGTTTGTGAGTGCATTCAGTATTCTAACAACAATAGGGTAGAAACTGTTGCAAAACCAGCTGGTGTGTGTGTTCAGGATTCTGTACCTTCTCCCCAATGGTAGAGGTTGTAGAAAAACATTGCCAGGGTGGGATGGATCTTTGAGAATGCTGGTGACCTTTCCTTGACAGCAGACCTGGTAGATGGATTCTCTAGATGGGAGGTTGGCCTTTGTGATTGTCCGGGCTGAGTTCACCACTCTCTGTAACCGTCTTGAATGGTACAGTTGCCATACCAGGTAGTGATACATCCAGACAGAATGCCCTCAATGGCACACCTATAAAAATTGACAAGGGTATTCGCCATCTTGCCAAATTTCCTCAGCTGCCTGAGGAAGAAGAGACGTTGTTGGGCCTTTGTAACCAATGCATCCACATGAAAAGTCAAGAAAGCTTGTTGTGGATGACCACTCCCAGGAGCTTGACACTCTCCACTCATTCCACCTCTGTGCTGTTAATGTGTAAGGGAGCAGGCGTAACATCCCAGCGAAAGACAATAATGAATTCCTTGGTTTTGCTGGCATTGAGAGCTACGTTGTTCTCAGTCCACTATTTTTCCAGGTCTTCCACCTTCCATCTGTAGTCTGTTTCATCGCCATCTGAGATTCGATTGACCTAGGTGGTGTCATCAGCGATCTTGTAAATGGCATTAGTCTGGTCCCATCGCTTTCCTTGGATTCACATGAAGGAAAACTGATAAGACCTCTTATGCAGTTACTGTTGGGATAGGTTCATTAGAACTTGTCAGAATAAGTGTTTCCTCTCTGCCGAAGATCTGCTCAAAGCTAGCATAGAAAGTGTTGAGATGATTTGGGAGGGATAGGTCATCATTGCTATCTTGCACTGTCTCTTTTAAGAATCTGTGATGTCATTCAGTCCTTGCCATAGTTGCCAGGTGTCTGTCTGGGTCTCTAGTTTGGATCAGTATTGGTCCTTAATTGTCTTAATGGCTCTGCGAAGGTCATACTTGGATTCTTTATATTTGAGTGGTCTGCTGATCTGAAGGCCTCACGCCTGGATTTTAGCAGGTTCCGTATATCCTGATTCATCCAGACTTTCCTGTTGGGGAACACCCAGATTGAATTCCTCAGTATGCAGTCTTCCACACACTTGCTGATAAAGTCTGTGACGATGGTGGCGTACTCGTCCAAGGTACCTGTGGACTGTTTGAACACGGTCCAATCAGCCGATTCCAGACAGCACCGGAGTTGATCCTCTGCCTCCTCCGACCAGCACTGGGCCTGTATCCGCAAGGAGGTCTCCTGCTTGAGCTTTTGGCTGTAAGCCGAAAGAAGAAGCGTAGCATTGTGGTCGGAGTTCTCGAAATGAGGGTGGGGTATGGAGCAGTAGGCATCCTTCACAGTGGTGTAGCAGTGGTCTGAAATGTTCTGTCCCCTGGTGGGGCAGGTAATGTTCAGGTTGTGCTTGGGCAACACCTTCCTTAGATTCTGGATATAGAAAGACTTTAACTCATCTCCACCTACCTCGATACTGTCCTACTTCCATTGGTCCAGGAACTCCCCACATACATTCGGGATACCACTCACACCCTCCACCTCCTTCAAGACTTCCATTTCCCTGGTCTCTAATGCCTCATCTTCACCATGGACACCCAGTCCCTCTACACCTCCGTCCGCCATGACCAGGGCCTCCAAGCCCTCTGTTTCTTCCTCTCCTGATGTCCCCACTAGTACCCTTCCACTGACACTCTTATTTGTTTGGCTGAGTTGGTCCTCACCCTCAACAATTTCTCCTTCGAATCCTCCCACTTCCTCCAGACAAAAGGGGTGGCCATGGGCCCCAGCTATGCCTGTCTCTTTGTCAGCTATGTAGAACAGTTTATCTTCTGAAGTTACACTGGCACCACTCCCCACCTTTTCCTCCACTACATTGATGACTGCATCGGCGCCACCTCGTGCTCCCATGAGGAGGTTGAATAGTTCATCAACTTCACCAACACATTCCACCACGACCTTAAATTCACTTGGACCATCTCTGACACCTCCCTCCCCTTTCTGGACCTCTCCATCTCCATCAATGATGACCGACTCAACACTGGCATTTTTTACAAATTTACTGACTCCCACAGCTACCTGGATTACACCTCCTCCCACCTACCTTCTGTAAAAATGCCATCCCGTATTCCCAATTCCTCCGCCTCCACCGCATCTGCTCCCAGGAGGACCAGTTCCACTGCAGAACACACCAGATGGCCTCCTTCTTTAAAGACTGAAATTTCCCCTCCAACATGGTTGAAGATGCCCTCCAACAACATTTCATCCATGTCCCGCACCGCCGCCTTCAAACCCCACCCCTCCAACCGCAACAAGGACAGAACCCCCCGGTCTTCACCTTCCATCCCATCAACCTCTGGATAAATCACATCTTCCACCAACATTTCCGCCACATCCAAATGGACCCCACCACCAGGGATATATTTCCCTTCCCACCCCTTTCTGCTTTCCGCAAAGACCGTTCCCTCTGCGACTACCTGGTCAGGTCCACACACTCCTTCAACCCACCCTCCCCTCCTGGCACCTTCCCCTGCCACCACTGGAATTGCGAAACCTGCATCCACACCTCCCCTCTCACCTCCATCCAAGGCCCAAAGGAGCCTTCCATATCCACCAAAGCTTCACCTGCACTTCCACACATGTTATTTATTGTATCCATTGCTCCCGATGCAGTTTCCTCTATGTTGGGGAGACCGGACGCCTTCTCACAGAGCGCACCAGAGAACCCCTCCAGGACACCCACACCAATCAATCCCACTGCCCCATGGCTGAACATTTCAACTCCCCCTCCCACCCTGCTGAGGACATGCAGGTCTTGGGCCTCCTCCACCGCTACTCCCTCACCACCCGATGCCTGGAGGAAGAACACCTCATCTTCCGCTTCGGGACCCTTCAATCCCATGGCATCAATGCGGACTTCACCAGTTTCCTCATTTACCCTCCGCCACTTTACCCCACTTCCAACCTTCCAGCTCAGCACCATCTTCAATACCTGTCCGACCTGTCAATCTTCCTTCCCACCTATCCGCTCCACCCTCCTCTCTGACCTATCACCTTTACCTCCACCTCCATCCATCCATTGCAGTCTCAGCTACCTTCTCCCCAGCCCCAGCCCCCTCCCATTTATCTCTCCATCCCGGAGGCTCCCAGCCTCATTCCTCTAGAAGGGCTTTAGCCCGAAACTTCGATTTTTCTGCTCCTCAGATGCTACCTGACCTGCTGTGCTTTTCCAGCACCACGCTAATCAAGACTTTAACTCAGTTGATTCTGGGTATGGAAAGAAAGGATGGGCATGTGCTCACTGGAGTTTCAAAAAATGAGATGAGACGTTATTTAAATATCTAAGATTCTTAGGGAGCATGACAGGGTAGGTGTGGAAATGCTGCTTCCAACTGCTGGAGACCGCAGGATGAGAGTGAATAATCTCAGAGTATGAGGCCACCATTTAAGACAGCTATAAGGAGAATTTCTCTCAGTGAATCTGTGGAATTCTTTACTGCAGAGGGCTGCTAAGGCTGAGGTTGTTAAGAGTATTCAAGGCTGAGGGAAAAAGATTATTTTTAATTAGTAAGGGAATCAAATGTTAAGGAATAAGGTGGGAAAGTGGAGTTAAGAATTGTCAGGTCAGTCATGATCTTATTGAATGGTGAAGGAGACATGATGGGCTGAATCGCCGACTCCTGCTCCTATGGTTTCTGGTCTTATGAAGTCATCATGACATGTTTTGCACACAGTCAAATTTTGCTTGATCTTAAAATTATTTGCCAGTGGAATTCAACGTGAAATGATTGAAAAATAGCTGAAGTGTTGGTGGCCCAGTTAATCTCAAGTAGTTTGTCGCTAATCCTTTCTAATGTCACAGGTTGTCAGTTCTATACTTAGGACACATTTGAAGCTGCATTTTGTTTTTGCTACCTTTTTTTCTCCTCTGAGTATTAATTCAATTCTCTTTTGAAAACTACTATTGAACCCTAGCTGGCAATGTATTCCAAATTGTATCCACTCAGTGTTTTCAAAACGTTCTTCCTCCGGGTACCTTTTGTTTTGAAGATCATCTTAAGTCTGTACAATCGGGTTCCTGGTACTTTAGCCATTAGTAACATTTGTTTAACTTTGCCTGAACCCCTCTTAATTTTAATGTTTCTTTGTTCTACTCTAAGGAGAGCCAGTTTTTTTCCAGTCTATCTACATAACTAATCACACCACCGGAATTATTCTTGTAAATCTCTTCCATATCATCTTTCAAGCCTATATCAAACAAATTATGTGAGCCCTGGTTCAGCTATTTTGATCGGTTCAAGCAGCTGTTCACACCTCATTAAAGTGTGCTTCCTGTCCAATTATGGTTGTTTGCTTGTCCCCTTCACAAGTTCCAGTCTCTGTTTTACAGTCCAGGCTAACTTTAGTGCTTCATATATACAAAATATGACTGTTGGCAGAATCTGTATTGGTAAAGAATGAATATCCCGACAGGGTCACAGCGTGTTGATGGTCTGAAATATCAGCAATGCTGACGACTTCCACAAGAGGAGGTAATAACTTGTTTCTGGTTTTGAAAAGGTGAAAGCGAGTAAGTCATCTGTAATGAACATCACACTGAAACAGTGAAAAACAACTAACCTAAGAAAGTAGTGTGAAAATACATAAACATGGTGGAGTAATTTCATAGGAAAGCCCACATGAAAGATGTAGGAAAAATAAAATGAAACGGAAAGTTGTGTTAACTTGTCTCATACAGCCTAGCCTTTCCCAACTTTCTACATCAGCCAAAAGCACCCAAACACTAAACAGATTCAGGGAGACTGCATTTGTGGTCACATGGTTAAGATGATGAATTTGAAATCCATAGGGATTTCCCAACATGGGTTCAATTTTGCTGACTATTCTATAAAAGGTCTTTTTGGCATGAGGTAGTATTCCTAATTGGAGCTTGGAAGATCTGGGTTCCAGTCCCTCCTCAAGATGAGAATGTAATGAACGTTGGCCATGATCCATTTGGATGAAAAGGAATCTGGTATCTCTGATCTTGTAACTGTTATGTAATACACAATTTGTGAAACATATTTCATCAGTAAGATTATTTGGACTGAGTTGAAATACATCTGAAATGTTTCATTGTTTTCGGTATCACTACTTTATTAGAAGTGACATGTGGTGAATTCAAGCAGAACTACCTCAAACAGGTGAAAAATGTTTTACCCCTTTATTTCGCTTTATCATAACCGAAAGGAAATCATAGCCAAGAGGTACTAGTAAACAATTTTAAACATTAACAGAACTGAGAAGTTATGCTTAGATAGATTGAATAGTTTCAGTTTCTTTCTGTAGAAAGAAGTTTGAGGAGTGGTCTAATGGAGGTACAGAGGAATTTAATGGGGTAATTGATGAGAAATGCTTCCACTGGAAGTAGAAGGACACCAAAGCAAGGGATAAAAAATATCAGGTGGTCCTTAATATATGTTATTGAAAAAAAAACAGAAGAAATCTCTTTGCCTAGAGAGGTTAAAATGTGGCATTGAACCATGTGGAGTATTTGAGAAAAGTAGTGTAGGTGTCTTTAAAAGGAACCTACAGATCCATGCAAGGAAGAAGGAGGAGAAAGGATAAGCAGTTAGGTGAAATGGAATTAAGATTGGAAAAAGCTGATGTGCAACATTAACACAAACAATGGCTAGCTGGACAGTCTGGTTGCTTCTGTGCTGTAGATTTTATATAATTCTGTGTAATTTAAATATAAATAAGGTAGATAAATAACAGGACAAAAAGATTTAAGTACTTTCCATTTTGACAGTTTGAAAATAAATTGTTTTAGTTTTGCTTTAGCAGAGACATTAAAATGACATGTCTCAGCCAGTGCTGTAAACCGAACATATTACATAAACAGAAAACAATCAATCGATTCCTGGTGGGAGTCCCTGCAGTAAAATGCTCTCATTAACTAAATATATGGTTTTAATCTTCTAGTTTGTTGTTTGCTGCCGAGAAAACGAGCCCATTACATTTAAATATATGTTGCTAACATTTGCTTTCAATAGTTCCTACTGAAACATTTGGGCATCCATTCAGTTGTAGATGTTTCAGCTTTGGCATAAAACAAGCATTATTTCAAATGGAAATTAAAAGGAAAGTTGGATAAGGTACGTAACAGACAATCCATTGCCAATGCAAAGTTCCCCATGGTGATTCCGCTATTCATCATCCTAAATGGGTTTTAACACCTCCATTAAAACAGCAGACAGCGGGCGTATTAAAAGTATTATGAATCAATACGTTAATAGAACAAAGGGTATTCTGATTCTTATGTTGTTCAATTACATAGATTAGACAGATTGTGCAAACTACACGACATATCACATATCCTGTGTTTGAATCCTGCCATGTCAGATGGTGAAATTTGAATTCAATAAATATGTGGAATTGAGTCTAATGATGAGCATGAATCCATTGTCAATTGTAGGGGGAAAAAAAACTATCTGGTTAATTAATGTCCTTCAGGGAAGGAAATTGGCATCTTTAATGTTCTGGCCTATATGTGACTCCAGACCCACAACAATGTGGTTAACTCTTAACTGCCTACTGATAATTAGGAATGGACAATAAATGTTGGACTAGCCAGCAACACCCTCATGCCATAAGTTTTAAAAATCACAAAATCAGTTTTATACTAGTGTACTGTCCGTTCATACTGTCTGTATGGAGTTTGCACATTCTCCCTGTGTCTGTGTGGGTTTTCTCTGGGCGCTCCGGTTTCCTCCCACAATCCAAAGATGTGCAGGTTAAGGGAATTGGCCATGCTAAAATTCCCATTGTGTTCAGGGATGTGTAGGTTAGGTGCATTAGTCAGGGTTAAATGTACAATAGTAGGGTAGGAGTGGGTTCCTCTTCGGAGGGTCAGTGTGAACTTGTTGGATCTAATCGCCTGTTTCCACACTTCAGGGATTCTATGATTTCTATGATCATGGGTTCTACTCCCAGAGATATGACCCTATCTAAGGAGAAGTTGTTGGTGTAGTGAACCAATACTGTGACAATGGTTTGCAAAAATCTGCAACTGATGATTCAATGTTGTTTTGTGTGGATAAAATGCACATATATAGCTATACACATACTTAAAGTGAACAACTTAACATAGAAAATGGGAATTTGCTGCTTCAATTATTTATTCCACAAACTTTGCATGTTAAAGGACTTCTGATTTAGAAGCTCAGGCTGGAATAAACTATGAGGATGAATTAACTGAACCTTGATTTCATACTGAGACTGAAATGAAAGAGTCTTGGTTACTAAATAGGCATTTTATTTTGATATGTTTGTAAGCAGAAACAAGCCACAAACACAACAGTTTTGTTCACACATTCAATGAAACTAAGAGACATTTGTTTATTCAAACAATAATGGTAATTTGGAACTCACCGCCCCAAAAACGGTTGTGGGTGCTGAGACAATTGAAAGTTTAAGATTGAGATGAACAGATTGGTGTAAGGTTAACAGCATGAGGTGACATGAAACAAAAGCATATAACTGGAGCTGAGATACAGATCAACCATGATTTAATTCAATTGGCAGGACAGACTTGAAGTCTGAACAGTCAGAACTGTTCCTTAATTTAAGAAGTAAAACTGAAAAGATTGGAGTACTCTGTGCAGTTTTGATTCCCTTATTTGGCAAAGGATATAGTTGTAATTCAGAGGAGGTTCACTGCATTGATTCAAGTGATCAGGCATTTGGCTTATGAAAGGAGATTGAGCAGTTTAGACTTATATACTCTCTGGAGTTCAGAAGAATGAAAGGAGATCTGAATGAAGTCAATAAATGCGAAAGGGGCTTGACAAAGTCAACGTGGAAAGGATGTTCCTCCATTTGGGGCAATCTCGAATGAGTAGTGATCGTTTTAAGATAATGGGTAAGAGATTTAAAACAGAAATGAGGAAAAGTTCTCTTTAAGGGTTGTGAATCTGCGAGGTGATGCATTTTGGAAGGGCCAATGCAGGAGGGAAGTATAAAGTAAATGACAGAACCCTTCGAAGATTTAACATACAGAAATCTGTAGGTGTACAGGTCCACAGTTCTGTGAATGTGATAACGTGTGTGGATAAGGTGGTTAAGAAGGCATATGGTATGCTTGCATTTATCAGTTAGGGCCATAGAGTATAAAAGTTGGCAAGAGCTGAAAATGTGTTGCTGGAAAAGCGCAGCAGGTCAGGCAGCATCCAGGGAACAGGAGAATCGACGTTTCAGGCATAAGCCCTTCTTCAGGAATCTGCTTCTGTGCAGAGGAGATGACCTGAGGGGTGCAGTGAGAGAGGGACTCACTGAAATCTTTGTAGAGGGAGGAAGAGAGCTTCTTCAAGGAAGGCATCCTTGTAAGAGGATTCGCAGTAGGTTAAAATCTTTGAGGAGAAAGTGAGGTCTGCAGATGCTGGAGATCAGAGCTGAAAATGTGTTGCTGGAAAAGCACAGCAGGTCAGGCAGCATCCAGGGAACAGGAGAATCGACGTTTCGGGCATAAGCCCTTCTTCAGGCTTATGCCCGAAACGTCGATTCTCCTGTTCCCTGGATGCTGCCTGACCTGCTGCGCTTTTCCAGCAACACATTTTCAGCTCTGATCTCCAGCATCTGCAGACCTCACTTTCTCCTAAAAGTTGGTAAGTCATGTGTAGCTGTACAGAGGGAGAAGGTGAGGACTGGTAATCAGAGTCGAGAGTATGATGCTGGAAATTCCTGATGAAGGGCTTATGCCTGAAACATCGATTCTTCTGCTCCTTGGATGCTACCTGACCTGCTGTGCTTTTCTAGCACACACTCTCGACTGCAGCTGTAGTTAGGCCACATTTGGAATATTGTGTACAGTTATGGTTGCCAAATTACCTGAAGGATGTGGAATTTAAATTCCACCAACAGCAGTGGTTAGATCTGAACTCCTGCCCCAGAGGACCTGGACCTTGAGGAGTCCAGTAACATTACCAGCAAATGCAATGGAAAATGCTGGTGACTTTCAGGAGGTCAGGTAGTATCTGTGGAGAGAGAACCTGAGTTAATGGGCCGTGTTTTACAGGGGTGTGGACTGTCCACCCTGTGCCCCCTGAAAGAAAGTTGGCTGGTTGCTGTTGTGCCCGACAGAAGCCTTACCCACAATCTGAGTGGCCGGCAATAGTCCCAGTGCCAGAACTCGGACCGCGGGCAGGAGCATGAAGGAGAAGGTAGCTGTCCAAAGCATGAACCAAAAACAAATTTTCTCCCCTGCAGGTGTAAAGGATCATAAATTCCATTCGCTGTTGAGTAGCAACGTTCCTTGAGAGCAGCCTTCGCTGTTCTGATTAAAGATCATTGGTCAGCAGTGTTAGGCGGCTTCTCTTTGCACAGATGCTGTCTGACCTGCTGAATATTTCCAGCATTTTATATTTTTATTTCAGATTTTCAGCATCCAGAGTTTTGCTATCATTCCAGAACTCTGGATTCAGACAGCCCAGTCTGAGGGAGGGGTGTGCAAGTTCCATGATTATTCCATGCACAGTGCAAATGTATTTTGAGAGAGTTAAATGCAGTTTCATGGTCTATAACTTATAACAAAAGAGATTCCATTACATATGAATCTGTGCTTGCATTTATGAAGAATTTGTGTGGTAAATATTGAAATAAAAAAAATCTTTCAATTCATGCTTGATTGGATGGAGTGTGCAATTCCTCTGAAATTGGTGTGAAACAAAGGAGAGGGGACTTTACTATAAATGTGTCTTAATTTCCCCAATCTCCTAGTCTCTTGAAATCCTTGGCAGTGGCCTGATTGCTCTCACCATACTGTTGCTTCATTGGCGTGTATTTTGATTATTCATTCTCATTGGAAACTTTGCCCAGTCTGTCCAGGCCACTTTTTTCTTCAATGTCTCTACCTTTTCCAAGTCTAAATGCCTGTATTTGCCCTTGACATCACCAAATTAGCCCAAGCCCTATTGAAAACATTGGCCTACAATGTCTGAGCATAAGGCTTAAGATGTCCTGCACCAGCATGACTAATACATCAAGAGGTCACATTAAACAAACAGAATGGCTTAGCACACAGCCACACTTCATTCATGCTGGTGAACTGTAATGGCTTTTATCCACCTGGAATCTCATGGCAAACCTGTACAAGAACATGTAGCATCCACAGTATAAGGGTATCACACGAATGAACTCTGAGTTTCAAAAGGACTTTCTTCTTTGTGAACAGTTTTTTTTCCTATGTTGGAACTGTTCAACTCAGACTGCCAGTCTTTGTTTGATCCCTGGCCCATGTTTTGTGAATCAGTGGTTTGAGTTAAAATAAGCTGTAAGCATCCTTCTGCTTGAGTCTACTGCTTGCAGTTTGTGCCTGTCATGTTTATTCTGTCATTGAGCCACCTTAGATCTCTTTGAGGAGAAAGTGAGGTCTGCAGTTGCTGGAGATCAGAGCTGAAAATGTGTTGCTGGTAAAGCACGGCAGGTCAGGCAGCATCCAAGGAACAGGAGAATCGACGTTTCGGGCATTAGCCCTTCATGATGAAGGTCTTATGCCCGAAACGTCGATTCTCCTGTTCCTTGGATGCTGCCTGACCTGCTGTGCTTTACCAGCAACACATTTTCAGCTTAGATCTCTTGTCAACTTAACATGCTAAAAGAGATCAAGACGACAACAGCAAGTAATAATCAGAAGTTTAAGCCTGAATCTTTGCTCCTGGGTCCGAAGCACAGAATAGGCACAGTTCCTGCCTCACCAATTCTGTGAACTTTATATCCAAAAATATTGCTCTGGTGCTTTGAATATTTGTTGGCCTCAGTGGGGGAGGAGCTGTGTGGTGAATTTTGTGGGAGTCATGGCAGGCAACCCCTGAATGAATGCAAACTGGACGTAAAGTCTGCCTCAGTGCACTGACAGTTTGTTGAAGTTCTTTTCAAAATAAATTGCGCAGTAGCTTTGCAGCCCTTTGACCTTCCATCACAAAGTTCCCAAGCCTCATCTATGCCATTTTATGCCCCCACCTCCATTCTGAAGTCTCAGAACTTCCAAGTCAACCTGCCCACCTCCTTACCATTATAGACTCTGTGCTAATGTAGTGTCAATCTATGCCCCTTCAGCATTTCTGCTTACAGTTACAATGCCAATTCATCAAGCATCCATCATGGGAAGTCCTCAGAAACCATGCAGAAATTTGATAAAGTAACATTCTCAGATGTCTATAGAGGAATTTGCTTACTTAAAAATATCTGCATGAACGAAAAACCACTCATTGCATTTAACTTCTTTTAATCCATTCTAAAAACAAGTTTTGGAATTCACCATACTATACCAAAACTACTACGACTAGTTACCATTATAACCCCTTGGAGCTGTGGATTAAACTGTGAAATGAGAGAAACAACCCTCTGAGAATGAGAGGTTTTGAAATCAGTCATACAGGCACTAGCCCTGTAGTGATAATCCTCAGGCTTATGTCAGCATAGAGTAAAATAACACTTTTTTTCAAATAGTTAAAGAGCAGAAGTTTTAAATGGCTTGACAGCTTATTTTGCCTATTTCTTTTGACACCAAATTTTGGCAAACTTTTTTGACAGTTCTCTCGACAATTCTAGTGAATTAATGCATTTTTTGTGCTCAGTTGTGTGTCTATTTTGAACAACCCCACACAATGTCATACCTCTCCCAAAGAGTACCTGACATCAGTCAAACCTGAACTGGGACCATAACCCAAAATGATGTCAAGCAACTCCACAAAATTTATGACTTGCTCCTTCCCGGCCTAATCTACTAATGTTGTCCTAGTGGTTGTTAATAAGACATGACTGGAGACAGTCGTGGCTTGGTCTCCGTGAACCACGGGTTGACAAATGCTGACCTGCTTATAATTCACTGTCCCACTTCCCACACACCATAAAAATGGTGGTGGCTGTGTTTGTGAGTGGAACATATTCCAGTCTCCTGAGCCATTCTAGCAAAAACTGAGGGGCATCATGAAAATGTTGGGCTGAGGATATAAAATGGGGACTGTCTGTGTCTTGTGGTGACAGGTGACTGTGGCACCAGAATCTTCTTACTTAGATTTAAGATGAACTTGACTGAATCTTAGTATGGATGGTCTGCTTTACCCTATGCATTGATAGATTTAAGATGACAATTTGACTGGCTGGAATCTCTCTCAACATGGTTATGAGATTAGATTAAAATGTGCTCGTGTTCAGTTCAGAATGCAGGTAATCTGAAAAAGCCTGGGAGGATGAGAAACAACAAAGTAACATAACAGGTAGATGCAAAGTGTCTGTAACTGTCACAAATGCAGGTAAATGTTTCCATCAATGGAGATTGTTGCATCTAAACACAAAGTGGCCATTTTGCCCACAGGAATTTCCACATTCTGTGAGACACAATTGACCAAGTACAATTGCTGATACGTATAGGCAGGATATTTTGCCATACCACTAGAAAACTGCCTACATTAATTTAAATAGTTCAGTTGAATCTTCAAACGTTTCCTGATCCACCAGAACCTCAGATAAAAGTTACTCATTTGGAGATAGTGGAGTATCTAATGAAATGGTATTTTTGGAGTGCTACTTTTCAAAAGTCAAAAAACATTTCCATTCTGGATATCTAGACTTTAATTTAATTCAGTTTTGGATAATGTATCTTCAATGATCCATTAGCTGGTCCTGAGGTCCCTCAGCCGATTTGTTAGTGCATCTTGTAGGCCTTTGGTACCTCATCCTGGAGATTAGCCATTGAGCAGAAGATAGATAAATCAGCTTGCAGAATCATGTCTTTCCCTTTGTGAGTTCAGTGCTTAAGGCACTTTATAAACACACTGGTCACTTCTGATGGCTGGAGCCATAAACCACAGCTTTTAGTGAGGGAAGGCCTGGTCACTAAATTGAAGAAAACTGACTACCCCCATAACACTGTGGGCGGTATTGTCTGAGAGCTGTCAGCCTGTTGGTAGAGGCAAAAAACTTTTTTTAACCCAACTTCTGAAAGACATTTTTCTGCTGAACGTTAATGTGTAAATGTTCATTATTTCTAAGCAAATCCTAAGTTATCCAAAACACTCCTGTGGATCCCCTTGCAATGCCTTGGTCTATTAAAATTGTACTTCATATGATATTATAAGACAGATTCTGCTGTACATTGAAAACGTGTTGTTAGTTCACATCATTTAAATCGCAAGATCCTTTCTTGCTTTGAATATTGCCAAGTGTATTAATTTCAACAGAATTGTGAAATATGGCAATTTATTTTATTTAAATTGATTGTACCATTGTTCAACAGTGGTTGGTTTGTTTTTCTGGTGATGTTATCACAGCAGATGTTTAGCTCACGCCTTTCTTGTGACTCCTACACCCATTTGAGAGGCAAAGGAGGCCTCCGTTCTCGATCTGAAAGATGACATCTCTGAAAGTGCAGATTATTTTCTCAAATCTCTGATGGAGGGCTTGAACCTGCAATTGTGTGACGCAAAGATGCAACTACCACCCTGAGCCAAAGCCAATGTATTTTAGAAGTACCTGACTGGAAGAAATCTATTGAAATTAGTGAGAGAACGGAGCAGGAGAATAACTAACTAGTTTTACAGGGTGACATCAGAAATAGCTAGCCCATGGTCTTTTCACTTTTTTTCTCAAAGGAAGATCACAAAATGGTCCACAGCTGGTACTGGTAGACATCTCATGAGAAAGATAAAACTAATTTGAGGTGACTTAACAAAAATCATTTAATAATGCACGGTCATTATATCTCATGTGACAAACCAGTGAATGCAGCCAAGTTGTCAGAAGAGACTTCGATCAGAGGTAAACCATTTTCTCAAATTCAAGGCAGAGAGTTGATGAGTGAATTATATTGGAGCAATTTGCCAGTATTGAGTTCTCAATTTCTGAAGATCAGATGGCTGAAAGCTCATAACTTATCTGCTCTCTTGTCTGCAGTCTGATTGTACATTCAATTTCCCTTTTTCTCATGTTTCAATGTTACAAAGGAAAAATGAAAAACAAGGTTTCTAAAGCATTTATACAGGAAAATAATTTATGAGGTAATAATCATCGATAATAAAAACTTAGAATTATTAGTTGATGAGTTTAGTCACATTTGACCGTAGGAGAAAGTGAGGACTGCAGATGTGGAGATCAGAGTAGAACAGTGTGATGCTGGAAAAGTACAGCCGTTCAGGCAGCATCCAAGGAACAGGAGAGTCAACATTTCAGGCTTAGGCCCTTCCTGATGAAGGGCTTATGCTTGAATCATCAACTCTCCTGTTCCTCGGATGCTGCCTGACCGACTGTGCTTTTCGAGCACCAAACTCTTTAACATTTGACCATAGACCTAAATCCCTTTAATAGTTACAAGATAAACTCACAGTGATGACAGTTCTGCTAAGAATCTAATTCATGTTCTGAATGTTAATAAAATTCTGTCTTTTATTTCAGGTTGGATACCTTCAGAAACAGCTGGAACGAAAGCCCAGATGTCACTGTCAAATACACTGGTTGCAAATAAATGGAATGCTGCTCTTGTAAGCAATGTTGGGAACAAGCTATCCCTGTCCATATGTTCACCTGCCAATGCCAAGATTGGGCTTTACACTCTAACATTGCAGTGCACAACACAAGGCCAATCTGCATGGTTTGACCTTGGACAAATCATCTTGCTCTTCAATCCATGGTGCCCAGGTATGATACTTATTGAAAGATCCTGACATAACGTCTGAGCTGTGTGATACATAAGTGTTATGTTAGCCAGAAGACATGTACATTCTGAGAGCAAATAAGAAAGCTTGTTAGTTCGTATGTGCTGAGTTATAATGAGAGTTTCCTAGTTGTACTAAAACAAAGAACTGTGGTTGCTGGAAATCTGAAACAAAAGCAAGCATTGCTGGAGAAACTGAGCAGATCAGGCAGCATCTGTGGAGAAGGAAACAGAGTTAATGTTTCAGGTCCAGTGAAGATACATTTCTTGAGAATGTATCAATCGTTAAATAAAATGGTTTTGAGCAATTGTATGGTTACAGCCCTCTGTGTATAATTCCTCATATTTTAAAGTGAGATAATCTTTATTGAGATAAGCAATGGCCATTTGGGGGAATAAAACATTTTTCTTCTTTCTTTAATTATTCTTTTTGCTATGACGTACACCCAGTATCAGCATTGGTATGGGCCAGATGAAGTATCCTTTCCCTCCTTAGTAGTTCAATTGCAAACTCAGAGGAGGAATTCCTATGTATGTTTCTTGTCTCAAGATTAGGCATCCTCTGTAATTTCAGATTCTCAAATTGTGCAGAATGATTATCATTTTGTGTTAAGGACAATATTCAATAGTATTTAGATCATATTTACTTCAGTTTATTGAATTCAGATCAGCATCTGAATTTACATTGCAGTAGTCCTAATCATTACTGGATTCAAATCAAGATCCTTAAGAGAAAGGGCAGTGAAAAACATCTAATTCCCTTAACTTGTAAGGGTACTCCATGCCCATAAGTTTGTGTTTGTTTGACCAACATCAGTAGGAGCTGTTATTAAGTTGGTTGACTCACTAATGTTGGCAGTTGTTATACTGTTTGTTAGTTATTGTGACTTTACAATGGCTCATGAAAACTATGCCCCAGAAACTCCTCTCAGTCAATCTCAAAGTATCCCTCATAGGTTTGATTACCATGACTATTTATATTGGACATTTGAATTGGATTGCCTGTCTTTCTGTTATTGTCTACATCCAGCTCCAAAAGGGGACTCATCCTGCTATCTGTTTTACCTTTGAAGTTTACAGACTGTAACTGCAAGTATTCCTGGAATGGCTAACCTCCTCGAGATTCTTGTTTCAAATTTTCAGATGATGCTGTCTTCCTAGACGATGAAAATCAAC
Organism: Chiloscyllium plagiosum; assembly: GCF_037043375.1. NCBI lineage: Eukaryota > Metazoa > Chordata > Chondrichthyes > Orectolobiformes > Hemiscylliidae > Chiloscyllium > Chiloscyllium plagiosum. Next base: position 55,347,355 of record NW_028270153.1, on the reverse strand, counting down.
GCAAGGAATATGTACTGAATGATCAGGGTTTGCTCTTTCAAGGTTCAAAGAACCACATTGTAACCATGGCTTGGAATTTTGGTCAGGTACTGAAGAAGTTAACTTTTTTTTTCGTCAGCTTCAGTGAAAAATTAGCTGAGAAGAATAAGCATAGACACGCACACAGACGCACATAATTAATCAAGTCTGATTTTATCCTCATTATTGCTGCACATGTTATTGTTGATTCTTGCTTTCAGTTTGAACATGGTATTGTGGATATTTGCTTGAAATTACTGGATAACAGCTTGAACTTCAAGAAAAATCAGGAGGAGGACTACTCCTGCAGAAATGATCCCGTTTATATCAGCAGGATTGTGACAGCCATGGTAAGTACTGAAACCCAATGCCTTCTGCTTCTATTATAATTTAATTATCTCAGTAGGGAGGAAAGTAACTGTTCTATATCTGTTTGTCCACTGTTATCTTTCCAAAGATCATCATACAATTTTTATGAAAAGAAGTGAAATAATAGGATTCATGAATCCACTTTGAATATTCCAACTGGCAAAATCTATGTTACCGGAGTTGGTGATGCTTTAGGTGACACTGTAAATCTATACTAATCACTGATAACCAAGTAAAGGCGAACAGAGATTAAATCTCCTCCAGTACTTTATGATAAGGAACTGTCTGCGGGGTATGCTGATTTCAGTCTGCAGAATGGACAGATTTGAGTTCATGTCCTAAGACTCCAATGAACTGAATTCACAAAGCCAGATGGCATGTCGTAGGTGACTGCACATCCCTGTAACAAGTGAAGAATAAGAATATCAAGCACCCTAATGGGAACAGCTGGGACCCAGAAACAGCTGGCATTCCATATTGATTTGGGAAGGGAGGTAACTGAAAATATTAGCATTCTTAAGGAAAGTCCAGAAACAATTGTGTCTTACAGGTTGTCTTAATGATGGTGATAACTGAATGAATCAGAGACCCACCCAGATTGCAGAGTGATTCTGCATCTACTGGTTTGGTAGATATTTATGGTCTAATTTGAAATGACTCACGCAGCAAGTGGCTGCACATTAACAATCTCTTTAATGTCTAAGTTGTGATCCTGTATCTCCTATAAATATCTAAAATAAATATACTGACCAATTATAGATTTCATGGAGTTGTACAGCTTTGAAACAGACCCTTCAGTCTAACTTGTCCAATCTGATCAGCCATCCTAAGTTAATTTGGTCCCATTTGCCAGCATTTGGCCTATATCCCTCTAAACCTTTATTATTCATATATTAATTCAGATATCTTTTAAATGTTGCAATTTTACCACTTCCTCGGGCAACTCATTTCATACATGCACCACCCTCTGCATGAAATATTTGTCCCTTAGCACCCTTTTAAATCTGTCCTCTCTCACCTTAAACCTATGCCCTCTAGTTTTGAACTCACGTACCCTGGGAAAAAGATCTTGTCTGTTTACCTTATCCACACCCTCATGATTTCATAAGCCTCTGTAAGGTCACCCTCAGTCTCTGATGCTCCAGGGAAAAATAGCCCCAATATCTGACCTAAAGCAGGGAGACCAGAAGTGAACACAGTATTCCAAAAAAAGGCCTAACTGATGTTCTGTAAGCCGTAACATGACATCCAACTCCTGTACTCAACGCACTGACTAATAAAGGCAAGCATACCAAACTCCTCCTTCACTATCCAGTCTACCTGTGACTCCACTTTCAAGGAACTATGAACCTAAACCCCAAGGTGTTTTTGTTCGGCAACATTCCCCAGGACCTGCCCATTAAAGTCCTGCCCTGATTTGTTTTACCGAAATACAACATCGCTCTTATGTTAAGGATGTGGCTGTCACTTATTATTGAAAGACTGTTTGTTTGTCTATTTTGTTTTAGAATAATGCAACACAACTGTGAAGCCTGTTGATTGATTGTCAGTACCAATTGCCAGGATGTACACGCAATCAGCGTTTTGACTATAGCAGTAATTGCTGAAGAATTCTGTTTTACCTCCTGCCAATACAATCTATGTCACCAAGTAGTATTGTCATACTATGTAATATATTAAATTTAATTCATATTCCTTATTAGCTACTTTGTAAAAGTATTGCTTTTACTTGTTCAAACATTAGATTCATTGTTAACTCTTACTATTCCATATGGGAAGAGTTTCCTGAGATTTTAGTTAGCATTTCCTCAGGTTCTAAAAGTACAAAATTTGGGGATATTTCAACTTGATATTGCCTTATAGTGTAGATCATGGACAAGGTAACCTAATGGAAGTCCCTTTATTTTGAATTCTACAAAATTGGTGGCAGTTCAATTTAGTGCACTTGTCAGTAAAATTTTGAAAAGGTTATGACAATGCCTATAACTAAATGCCAACTTGGGTTCTGTTCATGGAATGCTTACAGGATTGCTTTTTGGAACAGTTTGTGATGGAGCCCACAAGGGAGCAGGCTATTCTGGACTTAGTGCTATGTAATGAGCCAGATTTATAAAAGATCTTAAAGTAAGGAAATATTTAGAAGGCAGCGATCATAATATGGTAGAGTTCAGTCTGCACTTTGAAAGAGAGAAGGCAAAATCGGATGTAATGGTGTTACAGTTGAATTAAGGTAACTACAGGGTCATGAAAGAGGAACTGATGAAAATTAACTGAAAGCAGAGCCTAGTGGGGAAGACAGTAGAGCAACAATGGCAGGAGTTTCTGGTTGTAATTGAGGACACAGTACAGAGGTTCATCCCAAAGAAAAGGAAGATTACCGGGGGGGGAGGGGTTGTGGGGAGGGGGGGGCGGGATTATGGCTGACAAAGGAAATGTATCAAAGAAACAGAGAGAGCCTATAAAATGGTCAGGAGCTCTGTGAAATTAGAAGATTGAGAAGATGACAAAAACAAACAGAGGATAACAAAGAGAGAAATAAGGTAGGAGAGGATCAAATATGAAGGTAAGCTAGACAGTAATATTAGAAATGATAATAAAAGTTTCTTTCAATACATAAGAGACAAACAAGAGGCAAAAGTAGTGATTGGGCCACTCCAAATTGATGCAGGAAGGCTAGTGTTGGGAGATAAGGAAATAGCTGAAGAACTTAATAAGTACTTTGTGTCAGTCTTCACAGTGGAAGACATGAGTAATATCCCAACAATTAAGGAGAGTCAAGGGGCAGTGCTGAGTATGGTAGCCATTTCAAAAGAGAGTGCAAGAAAAGCTAAAAGGTCTAAAAATTGATAAATCTCCTGGCCCCGATGGGCTATATTCTAGAGTTCTGAGGGAGGTGGCTAAGGAAATAGTGGAGGCGTTAGTTGTAATCTTTCAAAAGTCACTGGAGTCAGGGAAAGTCCCAGATGATCATAAAATCACTGTTGTAACCCCCTTGTTCAAGAAAGGAACAAGACAAAAGATGGAAAATTATAGGCTGATTAGCCTAACCACAGTTGTTGTTAAAATTCTAGAATCCATCGTTAAAGGTGAGATTTCTAAATTCTTGGAAGTGCAGAGTCTGATTAGAACACGTCAGCATGGATTTAGTAAGGGGAGGTTGTGCCTGATAAACCTTTTAGAATTATTTGAAGAGGTAACAAGTAGGTTAGACCAGGGAAACCCAGTGGACGTTATCTATCTAGACTTCCAAAAGGCCTTTGATAAGGTGCCTCACGGGAGGCTGCTGAGTAAGGTGAGGGCCCATGGTGTTCGAGATGAGCTACTGGCATGGATTGAGGATTGGCTGTCTGACAGAAGGCAGAGAATTGAGATAAACTCTTATTTTTTGGAATGGCAGTTGGTGACAAGTGATGTTCCACAGGGTTCAGTGTTGAAGCTGCAGCTATTCACTTTATATATTAATGATCTGGATGAAGGGACAGGGGCATTATGGCAAAGTTTACCAATGATACAAGTACAATGATACAATGATACAGGTAGTACTGAGGTAGTGGGGAGGCTGGAGAAAGATTTAGACAGTTTAGGAGAGTGGTCCAGGAAATCACTGATGTAATTCAATGTGAACAAATGCGAGGGCTTACACTTTGGAAAAATGAATACAGGCATGGACTATTTTCTTAAAGCCAAAGTACAAAGGAATTTGTGAGTGCTAGTCCAGGATTCTCAAAAGATTGACTTGCAGGTTGAGTTTGTGGTTAAGAAAACAAATGTAATGTTGTCATTTATCTCGAGGGTTGGAATGTAAAAGCAATAATGTGCTTCTGAGGCTTTATAAAGTTCTAGTTTAAATGTTGATTTTACTGCTCCTCGGATGCTGCCTGAAGTGCTGTGCTCTTCCAACACCACTAATCCAGATATAAAAGAGACCTATGGGGCAACTTTTTCACGTAGAGGGTGGTACGTGTATGGAATGAGCTGCCAGAGGATGTGGTGGAGGCTGGTACAATTGCAACATTTAAGAGGCATTTGGATGGGTATATGAATAGGAAGGGTTTGGAGGGATATGGGCTGGGTGCTGGCAGGTGGGACTAGATTGGGTTGGGATATCTGGTCAGCATGGACTGGTTGGACTGAACGGTCTGTTTCCATGCTGTACATCTCTATGGCTCTAATTGCCAATGGATTCATGGTCATCATTAGACCCCCTATCATGCTTACTTACTGAATTCTGATTCCACCATCTGCCATAGCAGGATTCAAACCCAGGTCTGCAGAACATTACCAAGGTTTCTGGATTAGTAGACTAGCAATAATACCACTAGGCCATCACCCTCCCCAGCACAACCCTTATAACCGCCGAATAAAAAAACATATGCAAAGCTTTTTATCTTGCCATCACCAGAACAGTCAGAAGGGGCTGAATTTTCCTGAAATTTGACTTGGAGTCAATCTCAGGGAATGCCAGCAAGGGTCATTTTCTTTGAATCCCACACAATTTTACACTGTTTACCTCATTAAGTTCACACTGTGCCTCCAAAGTGCCATGCGCACACAGTGATTGGTTGAGGAATTATCAGAGATTTCTTCAGGGAATGATTAGCTCAACGTTTTTGCTTAATTAAAAAAAAAGACACATTAAGTTGGTTCGGTTGAGTTGGTTGTTCTCCATAGATAGTGGGAAATTGATATTTACTGTATTTGCCTGCTGCATTTGGTCATCCATTTTATAACCCAAACCAAACACTGCTCCAGGAAATATATATATTAAACAAAATGCTAAAATAGCCCATTCTAAACAGTTCACTGAGTGTCCTGTATGAGATATAGGGGAATACACCTAGAAATAAAGGAAAATACAATAGAAACAAAATAGAAACATTGAAAAATAGAAGCGGGAATAAGCTATTCAGCCTTTTGTATGTGCTCCACCATTCAATTTGATCATGGCTGACCATCCAAATCAGTCCCCTGTTAACACTTTCTCCCCATACCCTTTAACCCTAAGAACTATATCTAACACCTTCCTGAAAACATTTAATGTTTTGGTCTTTGTTACTTTCTGTGGTAATGAATTCCACATACTTACCACTCTCTGGCTGAAGAAGTATCTCCTCATTTCAATAGTAAATTGCCTAACCTGTATCCTTAAGCATAACCCATGGTTCTTTACTCCCGGTCACCAGGAACATCCTTCCTGTGTTTATCCTCTGTCATCTTGTTAGACTTATACATGTTTCTATGAGATTCCCCCCCACCCCTCCCCCCCCCCCCCCCCGCCCCCAACCTCCTAAACTCCAGTGAATATAGTGCTAACAGATCCAAGCTATCTTCATTCATCAGTCTTACAATCTCAGACATCAAGGTGATAAAAACAATGACTGCAGATGCTGGAAACCAGATTCTGGATCAGTGGTGCTGGAAGAGCACAGCAATTCAGGCAGCATCCGAGGACAGGCAAAATTTTGCCTGTCCTCGGATGCTGCCTGAATTGCTGTGCTCTTCCAGCACCACTGATCCAGAATCTCAGACATCAGTCTAGTAATCCTAAACATAAAATGCTTGGGGCTACATTCACATCTTTACTGTTTTTTGTTAAGCCCTGGCCAGATGTAATAATGGGTAAAATCTGGCAGCAAATAGTCCATGCCCCTTTCAGAGTTCACTTGGGTTTCCTTTCACAAGAATCACGTTGGCATTTAATATGCGACAAGAACAAATCTCCTCCAGAAAGTTTTTAGCTAATTACATTTCATAATGACTCCTGTCAAAAAATGATTGGCTGCCAAACACCTTGAGGAATAAATAAAAATGCATTATGTTAGGAGCAAACCAGAAATTTTTCTGTGACAATATCTGGAAACAAAATCTGAAAGAAATTTATAAATATTTATTTCCTTGAAGAATAAAGTTGGTAATGTTAAATTGAATCAGATTCACAAGAAAGGCAGCCTCAAGAAATTCAATTCTTATATTCATAGAAAAATAATTACAACAAGCATAATTGGTTTTGGAGAGACCTCAAGGGGCTAAAGGATTTAATAATAAATAGTTGCCATATCTTGTCGAATGACAGGGTTCCAGAAAGGTTAGAACAGAAACATATTGAACTAGTCCTGCATAAGCAATAACTACTCATCAATGTTTGACGAAATAACTAGTTCTGTGTTATACTTGGTACAGTGCAAGAGTTCACTGAATCATTTGTATTAATATGAATTACACATAACACATTGTACAAAAATGAATTACAGATCATTAATTTATTTGTGCAAACCTTACCAGATTGTAAGTTATATGGGAAAGGGAAAAATGGCTAAAATGCACAGAAATAGGGGGCAGAATTTAATAGGCAACAGTGGATACTGCAGATGCTAGAGATTAGAGTCAAGATTAGAGTAGTGCTGGAAAAGCACAGCAGGTCAGGCAACATCTGAGGAGCAGGAAAATCGACGTTTCGGGCAAAAACCGTCAATCAGAAATGAGGCTGGGAGCCTCCGGGGTTGGAGAGATAAATGGGAGGGGGTTAGGGCTGGGGGGAAGGTAGCTGAGAGTGCAATAGGTGGATGGAGGTGGGGTAAAGGTGATAGGTCGGAGAGAAGGGTGGAGTGGATAGGTGGGAAGGAAGATTGACAGGTGGGACAGGTCATGAGGATGGTGCTGAGCTGGAAGGTTGGAACTGGGGTAAGGTGGGGGGAAGGGGAAATGAGGAAACTGGTGAAGTCCACATTGATGCCATGGGCTTGAAGGATCCCGAGGCGGAAGATGAGGCATTCTTCCTCCAGGCGTCGGGTGGTGAGGGAGTATCGGTGGAGGAGGCCCAGGACCTGCATGTCTTTGGCAGATTGGGAGGGGGAGTTGAAATATTCGGCCACGGGGCTGTGGGGTTGACTGGTGCGGGTGTCCCGGAGATGTTCGCTGAAGCGCTCTGCGAGAAGGTGTCTGGTCTCCCCAATTTAGAGGAGACCACATCGGAAGCAACTGATACAATAAATGTCATTGGTGGAAGTGCAGGTGAAACTTTGATGGATGTGGAAGGCACTTGCACAGAGGTGAGGGGGGAGGTGTGGGCACCGGTTTTGCTATTCCTGCGGTGACAGGGGAGGTTCCCAGGAGGGGAGGGTGGGCTGTTAAGGGGCGTGGACCTGATGAGGTAGTCACGGGGCGAACAATGTTTACGGAAAGTGGATAGGGATGGGGAGGGAAATATATCTCTGGTGGTGGGGTCCATTTGTAGGTGCAGCCATGGTTGCTCATGCCACCTCCGTAATCACCACAAGATCCGTCACCGCAGAGACCAGCGCAAGGCCTAACTGGAACCACACCTCCGCCCCCTTCATGGCTGCTGCCACAGCCACTTCCACCCCCAACGACATCACCACGCGTTTCGTCACTTCTGCCCCCACGTCATCACTGACGCCATGCGTTCCACCACTTCCGCCTCTGCAGCTGCTGTCATCACAACCACTTCCACCCCCATTAACACACTGCTGATATGCTCCCCCCACCTCCCCACAGATCACACTGTCACCATCCCTATCCCCCCCCCACCCCCGAACATCGGGGTGAGCATCACTTCTGCAACTGATTTCACGCCACTACCATACCCACTGCAGTCACAGTCTCCACCCCTACTCCCAGCACTACCCCTACACCAGGTCCTAGCTCCCAGCCCTGTCGGATTTTCACTATCCTCCCCAGACCTCCCCCTCACTGAGGACGAAAAATCAGTCCTCAGCAAAGGCCTTAGCTTCATCCCCCTCCATCCATGCATCAACAAATTCAATACACGTTGTGACATCGAACACTTCTTCCACCACCGAGCTTACTTTTTCAATCAAGACTCCCGCCCACTTTCTGAGGAAGCCTTCGCCCACCTCCAACACACTCCATCCACCTGGACACCCCGTGCAGATCTGTTACCAACCCTCGACCTCTTTATTTTCAACTGCCACCGAGACATTAACTGCCTCAACCTGTCTACCCCCTTCTCCACTCTAACCTCTCATCCTCACAACACGCAGCTTTCCACTCCCTCTGTTCCAATCCCAGCCCCATCATCAAACCAGTGGACAAAGGGGGCAAAGTGGTAGTTTGGTGCACTGACCTCTACACTGCTGAAGCCAGGCGCCAATTCGAAGACATCTCCTTCTATTACCTCCTCGACCATGACCACACCTGACATAACCAAACCATCATCTCCTAGATCATACACAACCTCATCACCTCAGGGGATTTCCCACCCACAGCTTCCAACTTTATAGTTTGGGAACCCCACATCACCCGGTTCTACCTCCTACCCAAGATCCATATGCGTAACTACCCTGGTCATCTCAGCCTGCTCCTGCCCCACCAAATTCATCTCCACCTATCTCGATACTATCCTATCCTCCCGGTCCAGGAGCTCCCCATTCGGGACACCACCCATGCCTTCCAACTCCTCCAACTTCCATTTCCCTGGCCCCCAATGCCTCATGTTCACCATAGATGTCCAGTCCCTCTACACTTCCATCTGCCATGACCAGGGCCTCCAAGCCCTCCGTTTCTTCCTCTCCTAACGACTCCACCAGTACCCTTTCACTGACACTCTTATTCATTTGGCTGAACAGGTCCTCACCCTCAATAATTTCCCTTTCCAATCCTCCCAATTCCTCCAGACGAAAGGGGTAACCATGGGCATCCGCATGGGCCCCAGCTATGCTTGTCTTTTTGTCAGCTACATGGAACAGTCTACCTTCCAGAGTTACACCGGCACTGCTCCCCACCTTTTTCTCCGCTATATTGATGATTGCATCGGCACTACCTTGTGCTCCCACGAGGAGGTTGAACAATTCGTCAACTTCACCAACACATTCCACCCTGACCTTAAATTCATCTGGACCATCTCTGATGCCTCTCTCCCCCTTCCTGGGCTTCTCCATCTCCATTAACATTTTCTACAAACCCACCGATTCCCACAGGTACCTGGATTACACCTCTTCCCACCCTGCCTCCTACAAAAATGCTTTCCCCTATTCCCAATTCCTCCACCTCCGCCGCATCTGCTCCCAGGAGGACTAGTTCCACCACAGAACACACCAGATGGCCTCTTTTACAGACCATAATTAAACCTCCCACATGGTTGAAGATGCCCTCCAGCACATCTCATCCATGTTCCTCATCTCTGCCCTCAAACCCCACCCCTCCAACTACAACAAGGACAGAACACCCCTGTCCTCACCTTCCACCCCACCAACCTTCATATACAGCGCATCATCTGTCGAAATTTCCGCCTCCTACAAACAGACCCCACCACCAGAAATATATTTCCCTCCCCACCTCTATGTGCTTTCCATAAAGACCATTCCCTCCATGTTGACGTGGTCAGGTCCATGCCCCCTTCACCATTTTCCTCATTTCCCCTCCCCTACCTTATCCCAGTTCCAACCTTTCAGCTCAGCACTGTCCTCATGACCTGTCCTACCTGTCAATCATCCTCCCACCTATTCACTCCACCCTCCTCTCCAACCTATCACCTTTACCCCACCTCCATCCAACTATTACACTCTCAACTACCTTCTCCCTGCCCCACCCCCCCTCCCATTTTCTCTCCACCTCCTGAGGCTCCCAGCCTCATTCATGATGAAGGGCTTTTTCCTCGAAATGTCGATTTTCCTGCTCGTCGGATGCTGCCTGACCTACTGTGCTTTTCCATTACTGCTCTAATCTTGGCAGAATTTAATACTCCCAATCAAAAGCAGCTTGCCTTTTTTTTGTAGACATTTCAAAAATGTTGAGAGTAATTATTCCTTGGTGAATTCTCTATGGCAATTTCTCAATCAAGCGCAAGACCCAGTTTCTCATGCCATATACAGAGGAACCTCGATTATCCGGCATTTGATTATCTGAATTTCGGATTATCCGGCAAGATTGCAAGGTCTCGATGTTTAGCTAAACTATGTTATCCGGCATTTAATTATCCGGAATTCGATTAACCGAATAAAATACGTGTCCTTTGGATAATCAAGGTTCCTCTGTAAATTGTTATTTCCTTTGGAATTTTGTATTCTTGAATTCTCCCACTCCCTGAATGACCTGGGCAATGGTGAGACAATTGGCAATGGTGACAAGAAAGAAATAATGAAATTTGTGATGTTGAGAAAATAGATGCTTGATTTTGTTGTAATGACTAAATGAGAATTTCAAGAATGAGTGATCAGGAGCCTAATTGCAATACGATATTATTACCATATTAACACCCATCAATTATAGAGAGGTTGCTATTTTCCCAGGTAGTGGAGAGAAACAGCATGGTGCCAATTTTAGACATTAAAGTTAGGTGGGTACCTGGAGGGTACTATTAGGCAGGAGTGTGCAAACTGCATACCTGGCTAGTTGCATCCAGATAGGTCTGGGTTGGGATGGCTCAGGAAACTAGATTAGATTAGATTAGATTAGATTACATTACAGTGTGGAAACAGGCCCTTCGGCCCAACAAGTCCACACCGACCCGCCGAAGCGAAACCCACCCATACCCCTACATTTACCCCTTACCTAACACTACGGGCAATTTAGCATGGCCAATTCACCTGACCCTGCACATCTTTGGACTGTGGGAGGAAACCCACGCAGACACTGGGAGAACGTGCAAACTCCACACAGTCAGTCGCCTGAGGCGGGAATTGAACCCAGGTCTCAGGCACTGTGAGGCAGCAGTGCTAACCACTGTGCCACCGTGCCGCCCACAAACTACTTGCTTTCAAAACAAAATGATTTGGGAGTTATAGCACAGTAAAGTAACGCCAGCATCAATAATTTTTTAGTGGGAAATTAATTTGTGTCCACTTAAGGATGTTAACCTCCTGTCACTTGAATTCATCCTAGGCTTGCCTCATGAAGACATTGCCAAACAAAGTTATGATCTTTTAGGTGGGTTTCTTATTCAAAGGCACACAGTGCCTGCTTGAGGGATCTGGGATTGAGAATGTAATGCACTTGCTTCCAACTCCCCTCATCTCCACCTACCTGGTGACCCGATTCCAGTGACCTTCATTCCTTCGGCACTCACCTATGGCTGGGGACCTTCTCGAAACATAGGGTGCTTCCTGGACTCTGTAACCAGTAGCAGCCCCTACTCTCGGTAGGGTTGTTGGCAGTGGCGAGTCTGATTCTATTTAATTTAATTCTGTTGCTAGTGATTAGAGCTTTAGTGGTTTGTGGCAAAAACTTTATATGTTAAGTTCTGTGGCTACCTTTTGCGTGCCATGTAATCACCAGAACTGTGTCTTGTGTGAGTGACTCATTGTTTTTCTGTGTTTATATCTTTGTATAATCATTAATTATTTATTTCTTATGTGCAGGTGAATTGCAATGATGATAAAGGGATACTGCTGGGTAACTGGACCACTAATTATTCAGGTGGAAAATCCCCATTATCGTGGAATGGAAGCGTTACTATCCTTCGTCAATGGAACAGATTTGATTGTCAACGTGTTTGCTATGGACAGTGTTGGGTCTTTGCAGCCGTGGCATGCACAGGTATGAAGCAGACAGAAAAGTGGGGTTGGACAAGATATGTAAGATGTCACTATTAACATTGAACAGGCATGGGAATATGCTGCTTATTGAAGAAACAATTAGGGTTCAACCTATTGAGAACTGAATATATATCCATAGACTTCATTATAACCAACTCCGAAAATACATGTTTCAGCTTAGCAGGAGTTTATTTTATAATCCAATCTGAAACTCTGACACCTTTCAGCTTTATATTTAAATAAAGCCTGAGCATCAATTCTTCATGATTTATTGCATCATCAGCCAGTTTGTAGTAATGAGGTCTTGCTGGAGAATTAGAATTGATTTACTCTCTGAAACTGAGCCAAAGTAAACAGTTGAGTATTGGATTAGATTTACCTGAGCAAGTTCAAATGTGAATCTGTTTCAGCTTTGTGGCAATATTCATGAAGTACAGGTGTGAGATGAAATTTCCTGACTTTTAAAATATGATTGTATTGTTTTTAGTGAGGAGTAAAATGTTTGCTAAAAATAGGGCAGTCTAGAAAAAAAACATTTTCTGATTGAAAGATGAAGTCTATGAAGTAAAATGAGACAGTGACTTACTCCTAATAACTTCTCAAGGTTGTAGCATTTAATCTTATACAGTTAAATGTCCCAAAAGGTTAGTCTTTGTATGATTTCTTCTTTGATGTAATCTGAATAATGGATTTAAACAATAGTATGAAACTCACTTTCTTTCAGTACTACTGTATTTCGGAATATTGGATAAAGAATTTGTCATTTAACAGTGTATTGTTATTTCATTACTGAATGCATTGACTGTTAATGCATTTATGTTGCTTGATATATTGACCATTTAGATGGAAATTGCACTGACTCATGTATTGGCGTAATAACAAGAACGGTTTACCAATTTACTTTGCCAATTAGATGGGAGCAGTGACCCTTGTCAGTCTATTATACAAATAATGTTGGAGCTCATGCCATTTACAACATGCTGTAGAAAATAGAATGTAATTTCTTGGAATGAAAATATCAAATGTTTTGAAGGAAGCAACATAAATAACAGGGAAGTGGAAATTTGAAGTGTATTGCAATTTGAAGTGTAAGTTAATTCAAACTGATAATGTATTTATATGTTTGCAATAGATTTTTACATCTTTTGCATGTGATTTTGTTAAAGGTCTCTTGGCAATTTATTCTTGCTGTATTCATTTCCTTATGAGTTATTCCATCAGCATCTGGCAGCTTGTAGTAATGAGGTCTCACAGCATTATTACAATTGGAACTGATTCACTTTCTGCAACTGGTCTTACGTAAATGGCTGAGTATTGAATGAGACTTACCTTGACCAGTACAAATGTAAATCTATTCCTGTGTCATGTAGGAAAAGAGATCCTTTTGTACTTCAGTCAATTGAACATACATTCCTACATTTTGCATACATTTTCCAAAGAGAGAATTACAATTCTTCAAATAAATTGTCTATTAGAGGCCACATTTTGATCATTTAAGACATATGGTATGACACTTAGAGTCATACAGCTCAGAGACAAATCCTTCAGTCTAACCAGTCCATTCTGACCATAATCTCAAACTAACCTCATCCCACCTGACTACTCCTGACCCATATTCCTCCAAACACTTCCTATTCATGTGCTTATCCACAAGTTTTAAATGTTGTAACTGTACCCACATCCACCACTTCTTCAGGAAGTTCATTCCACCCATGAACCACATTGGGTAAAATATTTGCCTGTCATCTATTTTTTTTTAAAATCCCTGTCCTCTCAATTTAATGTGTCCCCTAGTCTTGAAATTCCCCCATCCTCGGGAAAAGGCAACTATATCTTTAAAAACTAGCATTTGTGCTTTATTATTAGATTAGATTAGATTCCCTACAGTGTGGAACAAGCCCTTCGACCCAACAAGTCCACACCGACCCTCTGAAGAGTAACCCACCCAGACCCATTTCCCTCTGACTAATGCACCTAACAGTATGGGCAATTTAGCATGGGCAATTTATCTGACCTGCTCATCTTTGGACCCGTGGGAGGAAATCAGAGCGCCCAGAGGAAACCCACGCAGACACAGGGAGAATGTGCAAACTCCACACAGACAGTCACCCAAGGATGGAATCGAACCCATTATGCATAATTTTTTTTTGTAATTGTTTGCTTCTTGCTTCCCCTTAGCATTTTGTAGTTGGGAATGATAAAATAAAAGAAATTGTAAAATGCTCTCAAGACTTAGTAATAATGGGTGTTTTTCATGATTTGCTCAAATTGATCCAAATCTAAATCTTAAGGAAGTTTTAGTTGCTTCACTAACTCTATAACTGCACATCAAATGTTCAGTCAGGGTGCTATCAATGATTCTTCTGAGACTTTTCCTGAGTGATTCTGTTTATCACAGGCTGAGGGGTAATACTTGTATATGTGCCACTCAAATCACAGCAGATGCTGGATAGTTGTGTTGTCAGTTCAGGGTTGACTCTCTGCTGATATTTCCCACCAGCATGCTGTCAGTTTACAAGCAGACGGCTGGGGGAGAGTGTGCCTTTGCAGGTGACGCTTTTATGGAAATGTGAAATATACTTACCACATAATGTTGAGCTGAAGGATTCCACCCACCTGCTTGAAATTACTATTCTGGCTTACTGCAAGTTAAAAAAAGAATGATTGATATGTAATGTTTCAGTCAGTTGATAGTAACGATGCTGCAGCTAGCAGGCCTATATACAAATGTACAAAGTGGGAACAAAAGTAAACCATTCAAGCCTGTTCTGCCATTCAATGATATCTTGGTTGATGTGCTTGTGATTTGAATTCCCATCAACGCTGAAAACCTTTGATTTTCTTGACAAGCAAGAATCATTCTACCTGCACCTTAAAAATATTCAATGACCCCATCACCACTGACTTCTGAGGCAGAGTTTGAAAGTTGCACAAACAATAGCATAACTAGTAATCCATACACTTTAGCATCGATCAATACAGCCTATAAAGATTATTCATCTTCTCTATCCACATCAACAGTTAGTCTGCAATTCATTGTATCCATTCACATTCCCCTGAAAACATCCGATTCAATGCTAATGTAAATTCAGATGTAATGGCACATGACCAGTCTGGGATTTGCGAAGTTTGCAGATGACACAAAGATAAGTGGAGGGATAATTAATGTTGAAGAAGTGGGGAGGCTGCAGAAGGACTTTGGATAGGCTCGGTGAGTGGGCAAAGGAATGGCAGATGAAATACAATCTGGGAAAGCGAGGTTACGCATTTTGGTAGAAGGGATAGAGGCATACACTGTTTTCTAAGTGGAGGAAGGCTTTGGAAGTCTGAAGCACAAAGGGACATGAAGTCTTAGATCTCTTAAGGATAACATGCAGGTTCATGTGCATGTTAGAAAGGTAAGTGCAATGTTGGCATAAATTTTGAGAGGGCTAGAATACAACAGCAGGTATGTACTGCTGACACTATATAAGGCTTTGGTCAGACTGCATTTGGTATATCTAAGAAAGGGTGGGCTGGCATTGGAGGGGTCCAGAGGAGGTTTACAAGAATGATCCCAGGTGTGAAGGGTTTGTCATATGAGAAACAGTTGTGGACTCCGAGTCTGCACTCGATGGAGTTGAGAAGGATGAGGGGGGATCTGATTGAAATATACAGAATACTTAGAGGCCCAGATGGGCTGGTTGTGGGAAGATGTTTCCATTAGTAGAAGAGACTAGGATCCAAGAGCACAGCTTTAGGATGAAAGACCAATCCTTTAAAACTAAGATGAGGAGGAATTTCTTCAGCAGATGGTAGTGAATCTGTGGAATTCATTGCTGCAGAGGACTGTGGAGGCCAAGTCATTTGAGTATCTTTAAACAGAGATAGATAGGTTCCTGATTAATATGGACATCAAGGCTTACAGGGAGAAGGCAGGAGAATTGGTTTGAGAAATGTATCAGGTGCAAACAAATGATGGAGCAGACCTGATGGGCAAAATGGATTAATTCTGCTCCTGTGTCTTATGGTCTAAAGGAGTTAAGTAAGGATGTCTGTTTTAATTCATCATTACTTTTCAATGCAATTGGAGGAAATAAAGAAGTCAGTCTGCTCTCCCGGGGCTCAACACAACTTCTGAAACATCAGAAATTCAGGTGAAACCTGAATATTCCTTAATTGGCAAAGAACTAGCCATGACGGCTAAAGAGCTGAGAAAGTCAAGCCTGTAGTTTGATTTTTGCATCATCAATCATAACGATGTGGAGGAGCCGGTGTTGGACTGGGGTGGACAAAGTTAAAACTCACACAACACCAGGTTAACATCCAACAGGGTTAGCACTAGCTTTCGGAGCACTACTCCTTCATCTACCTGAAAGCTAGTGCTTCCAAATAAACCTGTTGGACTATAACTTGGTCTTGTGTGATTTTTAATTTCATCAATAGTAAGACACACTAGACAGCAATTCTTGACGGCAACAGCATTCAGTTAGAAAACATTGAGAATGCAGATAAATTATGGGATTGAAAGTGATTACAAATGGAAATAGCAGCATGGAATTTAAAACAAGGCAAAAAATTGCCTGCTATAGCTCTTGTGGGTTGAATGAAATTTGCACACCAGCCTGTAATGAAAAAGCAAACCGTAACATTGCTGGTTTGAAGTCTGGAGTTGTGTGGTGTGGGTGTGGAAGCCTGACCTTTAATAAGGCAGATGAGAAGAGGACCACAGTTTTTGAAGTGTGGCTGTTTGTGAAACAACCTTGCAGTCATTGCGACAGTGTGAAGAAACCTGGGACTGAGTCTGCCGGCAAATTGATTTCCCAACATCTGAAGTGGAGGTTGAGAATGTGAAAACCGAGGAAAAGGCAGGGTAAAAGTCTACTGTTGGTGAGAATAGAAGGTGAAGCATCAGAAAGGAAGAGACCAGATTCCAGCTGATTGGAAGCTTGTGGACCAGGAGCAGCACAAACACTCTATGGGCTCCCGTAGCCGTGAGTCCTTTCTTTCAGATTTCATGTGTTGGTTGAATTTTGCTTGTAAAGTTGTTGGGCCTCTACTGCCATGCTTATTTCTTTGCCAGTCAATGGTGCCAGACTGACTATAACCTTAGTATTAGGAGTATCTCATTTGTGTCCCTGTAAGAAGATTTTTGCTGCCTGACGTTCTGTTCCCTCTTGCTAGCCAGCTCAAACTTGCTGCTGGACTGGTATAATTCTACAAGCTGTGTGCTGGAGTTAAATGTCCCTAAGGCCTCATACTGTGAATGCTGGGTGGTCTGTCATCTCTCTGAACCTCAACTCTCCAACTTGCAGCCAACATGCTCCTTAGTAAAATCCCTTCCGAGTTTCTTATAATTGGCAAGTCTTTATCCACAAAGCCTAGCAAAAGACTTCTCACAGGCTGCCTGCATTTGGTGAGAGAGGCACATTTAATCATACAGGAGGGTAATGGGTGATCATCTGTGATTAAACCTGGAGGTCTGTGGAAAGCCACAAAATAAGGCTCTGAAATGGGCAATTAATACCCACGGTGGAGTGGGCCTTCGAAGGGAAAGGCCATGCTGACAGCCAATTGCCTACACTTACCATGGAATTTCTTCACCCATAAATTTTACTACAGCAGCCCTGCCATCAGTTACCTGTGACCTAGCTCGCTTGGTGAGTCTGGGTCTTGGGTGATGTATTACTGCGAACTTGGCACTGCCCGGTGTGCCAGTTGGCAGCTCAGCAATAAGACTTTCACCATGATGCCTGTGATTGGGCACAGGGTTGGGGGCTCCCCAGCTGATAGATACATACTGCATCCAAAAGATAGGAATGCCGAGCATTCCCCATTTGATAGATGAGACACAAACTCCTCCCCCCTCCCTGTCACTTCTGCTATTCACCTCAACTATATATTGCCTGTACTGAACAAGGCAGATAAATACCAGTGCAATCCAGGTTTGGAATTGGAACAATACTTTTAAATGACCATCGCAGACTATGTCTGAGGCTCCAGCTATCATTAAAACGGAACCGTGTACCAGTTGGGCAGCTTCCTGTCCTTTTTAAGTGCAGCCGCCCTGGAAACAAAGGCAGGAAGACTTCATCATGTCAGCAATTCTGCTGAGACGGTGAACTGTTGGTTTTGAATCAAAAAGCAATGGTTAAAGAAAATGTTCCGGCCTTTGTCCAGTCCGGGAAGCTCTGCTAAAGCCATAATGCAGTGTGTGAAATTTTCCACATTTAGATTGTGTGGTCAGGTAAACAATGCTGAGTTCTGTTGCAATAGATTAGTTTTCAAGGTAGTCAGAACCTTAAATTTTGCTCCCTCTTTTACTGAAGGCAGCAACACTTTGTGCAAATGGCCATTCTCTATGTGTGATCCTGAAATCAGGCTGTTCGGCATTTGGAGGCATCACAGTCAAGCCTCGCTCAGTCTTCGCCCTGATGCTGCAACATTTTGGTTTCAGCCACTGAATGACAATCATTGGAAGGAGTAATTTATGGAATTCCTTGAGTATTTGTTGAATGATCAAAATTAACCAATTAGGATTGTTATAGAGTTACAGTTTTAGAGTCGCAGGGTCTCCTGACTTGCAGCATTTAAAGTGGTATGCAACATACAACATAGAACAATACAGCGCAGAACAGGCCCTTTGGCCCCCGATGTTGCGCTGACCTGTGAACTATTCTCAGCTCTTCCCCCTACATTATCCCAAAATCATCCATGTACTTATCTAAGGATTGTTTAAATCTCCCTAATGCGGCTGAGTTGACTACCTTAGCAGGTAGGGCATTCCCCGCCCTTACAACTCTCTGCGTAAAGAACTTGCCTCTGACATCTATCTTAAATCTATCACCCCCCCCCCCAATTTGTAGTTACGCCCTCTTGTACAAGCTGACGTCATCACTCTAGGAAAATGTCTTTCACTGTCTACCCTATCTAATCCTCTGATCATCTTGTACGTCTCTATCAAATCCCCCCTTAGCCTTCTTCTTTCCAATGAGAACAAACCAAGTCTCTCAGCCTTTCCTCATAAGACCTTACATCCTGGTAAATCTCCTCTGCACCTTTTACAATGCTTCCACATCATTTCTGTAATAGGACGAACAGAACTGTACACAATATTCCAAGTGTGGCTGCACCGGTGTTTTGTTATGCAACTGGGCATAAATGCTGGAAGTCTGGCAGCATCAAACAATTGACTTCTCCTCCCACAGGATTCCAGAAGAAGAGCGCTGTACAGCCTGGATGCATTACTGATGAAGTGAAGAGTCAGAGATTTTGTGAGGAAAGTCACTATGAGCCATGACAGACTGGAAACCACAAACCTGCTTCAACATAAAAAAACCACTTCAATTCAAAATGGCAAAATTCAGCCCAAAGTATCTCATCCAGAATGAAAACGTATTGAGGGAGAGAGAAAATTGCAGCAAATTTAACTTTGACTGTCTGTGCATTATTTATTCTTTTCTGGGATTTTGATGTCACAGATATTTGTTCCCAATCTCTCATTGTCCTCAAATCTAACAAGTTATTACAAACAATGTCCAGTGGTCCTAATGGTACAAGAAAGTTCCAAAAAATTCACTTGGCAATGCTGAGGGAATTTCAAATCTAATGCTGGGAATATCATATCTTAGCTCTCTTTAATTGAACCAGAATGAGCAACAGAACATCTCAAATTTAAAAAAAAACATTGTGTGGAGAAGGAAGTAGTTGCATCTGCCACAACTCATGCCTGAATGACTCAGGTCTGCATGATCCTTGCCAAATTTTAAGTATTAAATACTGTTTATCCTTTGATGTACAAGACAGTTTAATTAAAAGTCTTCTCCTGGAGATTAAATCAAACAATGGGATCCTCTCAATAATTAACATATATTTGCCTGCAACAGGTTAACATGGCATACTTTTACTGGAGATTAAATCAAACAATGGGATCCTCTCAATAATTAACATATAGTTGTCGCAACAGGTTAGCGTGGCATACTTTTACCAGAGTGCATCATTTATCAAGCTTTGCACCAATATTGGCTTTGGTCTCACATTGTTAGACTACACATCTGCTGCTTTCAATGTACACCCAGCCTCTCTCAGCACCTTTTTTTCCCTCATGACTGCTGAACAACAATATGCTGTTTCAGTTTATGGTTATAACTGCACTTCTGCAAATGCATGGATTTGAGGCACAGAATGTGAATTTACTTTCCATCCAATGACTCATGCAAAAAGTATTTTACTATTTTCTCTAAGTTCCAATCTTGAAGTTCCAACTGTCTGACTTATAAATAAACCAAAGATTACCTGAGTTTTGGATAGTCACCAATTAATACTCAGCTTCTCTTGCTGGCGACATTCAAGACATTTCAGAGGCAGGGTAACTGCTGCAACAGATCTGGAGCCACCAGATAAGCATAGCAGGCTTTCCTCCCTAAAGAATGTTAGTGAAGCAGGTAAGTTTTTGCAACACTGAGGGATGGTGTCATTGTCACCATTGCTTGACTAGCTTTCAATTCCAAGTTTTATTCAATTAATTTAAATTCTACCATAGGCTGTGGTGGGATTTTGATCCGTGAGCCGAGGCCTCTGGTTAGTAGCCCAGTGATGTTACTGCTGAGCTTCTGCCTCCCTCATAATTTCCCAAATACAGTGGTGACTTTTACATCAATTTATAACTGAAGCTATCTTTAAGTGTGATTATCACAAGGGACACCTTGCCATGCAGCAAAATAGTCAGCGTCTAAACACAGTTGAGAAAGCCTTTGGATCCAACACAGCAAAAATCAACAACTTGTCCGTAGCTCTCCAAGACAGATATGACTCAAGTTTTTGATTGTCTGCAATGAATACACTAGCACTCTTTTAAAAATCACACAACTCCAGGTTATAGTCCAACAAGTTTAATTGGAAGCACACTAGCTTTCGGACCGACGCTCCTTCATCAGGTGATTGTCCTGATCACCTGATCAGGACAATCACCTGATGAAGGAGCGTCGCTCCGAAAGCTAGTGTGCTTCCAATTAAACCCGTTGGACTATAACCTGGTGTTGTGTGATTTTTAACTTTGTACACCCCAGTCCAACACCGGCATCTCCGAATCATGACTAGCACTCTTTGTTGCAATGATTGTGGTGTTAATACCTTTAAAATAATTTCCCATCTAGCTGTTTCCACCTAATTTTTCTTGTAGTCCTGGTCTTAAATATATTTATGTTGATGTGTTAACTGTAAGATGTCACTAATTTGATGAGCTTTTGCTAAGTTTTCCATCACTGGGAGAAGCCTTAACACTTCTATTTTAATTTCCCGTGTTTAAATATGTCTCACTGAAACCCTAGACGGGATTAAAAGGAAAGGGGTCTTATTGAATCTTCCAGTTATTTATTGTTTCATGTTTAACATTTCAAAGCAGCTGACGCTTTCATATGGGGACTTTTTCAACAAGCTCATGGACAAAGAATCCATGAGTAATGTTTCCAAAAGTTATGATACATATTTCCAATGAGCAGCTCTGTTCCAAGCTACCGTAAACCAATTACCTTTCTTTTTAATCACTTAGAAAAAGTGATAAATAGATAGCTGTTGTTGAATTTAGCCTGGATGGACTGATCTAGTTTCAAACACCATCTGTACAGGACCGACACTAACATTGGGCATTTTGTTCTAGTTTTGAGGTGTTTGGGAATTCCTACCCGGCACATTACAAATTTCAACTCTGCTCATGACACAGACGAGAATCTGAGAGTTGACAGCTTCATTGATGAGAATGGAAAACGGTTGGAAAAGAGTAAAGATAGTATCTGGTGAGTGGCATCACATCATGTCCCGTATTCGTGTCAAAACACAACAGAAATTGAAACATTTGCATGATCGTTCCAGAGAGACAGTTACCGAATTGCAGTTTATAAAAATGGAATTGGGAGTTGACCTGTTTCTTCACTCTGTGATCTTGTAATAGCAAATGTTACTATTGTAGAAATAAAAAAAAGCTGGATGTAACAGCAAGGAAAATGTTACCTTTCAAAGGAAGTGACAGACATGAAACTGAACTATTTGGGTTATCAAGTTATACAATTATTGGGAATCAATATGATCTGGACCTTTCAAACAGTAGCTCCAAAGATCAGGTAGGTGAATGAATGGGTAGGCAGATGCCACCGTGGGTGGCACGGTGGCACAGTGGTTAGCACTGCTGCCTCACAACACCAGAGACCCGGGTTCAATTCCCGCCTCAGGCCACTCTCTGTGTGGAGTTTGCACGTTCTCCCCGTGTCTGCGTGGGTTTCCTCTGGGTGCTCCAGTTTCCTCCCACAGTCCAAAAATGTGCAGGTTAGGTGAATTGGCCATGCTAAATTGCCCGTAGTGTTAGGTGAAGGGGTAAATATAGGGGAATGGGTCTGGGTGGGTTGCGCTTCGGCGGGTTGGTATGGACTTGTTGGGCTAAAGGGCCTATTTCCACACTGTAATGTAATCTAATCTAAAAAAGATAGGGAGCTGGGTGGATGAGATGAGTCAGTGGGTTGGCACATAAGAAGCCTGGAAGCTACAAGTTAAATTTTTCTGTCATCAATATTGTTTTAATGTTTTATCCAAGCAGATTCATTAATGGTCAGATAGGTGGGTAGGGAGGTAGGTGGTTGTGGTGGCGAATGGGTAAGTTTGGAACTGAGTAGCCATATCAGGGTGACAATGACTATTCAGGTCAGATCAGTTTTAGTAGGCTTATTCGGATGGCCAGACAGGGTAATCAGGTTCAGTAACGCTAGTCAGATAGTCAGCAGAGGTAGTCAAGTTGGTGGTGTGGTTGTCTAAGATAATGGTGGTAGTCACGTTGTGGCAGGATGGTGATTAATTTGGTTCAGTCAAGTTGAAAGGGTAGCTGAATGGTCAGCATAGATATTTGGATAAGATCACGCAAGGTGGGTCATGAAGTTAAGAGGTAAACAGCCAGGGGGCTGGAAGAACACAGCCAGCCAGGCAGCACCAGGAGCTGGCAAAGTCAACGTTTTGGGTGTAACCCTTCTTCAGGACAGGAGTGAGTGTAAAGGGAGCTGCAGATAAAGGGGGTGGTGGAGGCAGGGTGGTGAAGTGGCGATAGGTGTAGACAGGTAGAGGGTACGACCTGGTTGGTCAATGGGAGGATTGAATCCGGTTGGTTGCAGGGAGAAGCAAGCAAGGGAGTCAGGGAAAGGGAAGGGAAGTTATTTGAAATTGGAGAACTCAATGTTGAGTTCTCTGGGCTGTCGGCTGAGCAGGTGGAAGATGAAGTGTTGTTACTCCAATTTGCGTTTTGGTTCATTGTGGAAATGGAGGGGGCCAAGGATGGTCACGTTAGAAAGGGAGTGGGAAGGGGAATTAAAATGGGCGGTGACTGGGAGGTCCGGTCAGCCCCTACAGGCCCGGCTGCAGTGCACGGTGAAACGTGCTCTGAGTTTGTTTGGTCTCCCCGATGTAGAAAAGTGGTCTTCTCTACAAATATTTGTTGCATTTTAATCTGTAGCATGATGAGCTGTTGTGGCACATTGGTGGTGTCCCTATCTCTGAACCAGGAGACCTGGGTCCAAGTCCCATTTGTGCCAGAGGTATGAAATAACAATCTGAGCAGTTGGATGGTATCGAGGCACTCAACTGAAATACTATTAGCAACAGATGGGATTATAGCTTTGACCTTGGTTGAGTGGTGGTGGTGATGGATAACAGGTGGAAAGTCAAGAAGGGAGCTCACCACTACCTTGTGAAGGGAAGACTAGCAATGGGTAATAAATGCTGGCTCACACAGCCATGTCCACGTCTCACAAGTGAATAAAGAAAAGCAAGAAAAGGTGACAAATCGTAAGTCCTGTGTTCGAAAGGTGGAGTCAGTCAATCTTTCACCTGCTATGTCTGTTTTCTGTTACCATATTTCTGTTACATCATTTTTGTTTTGATTTTTATCCAAACTTCCTCTGCTTTTATTTCAACGTTTATATGAAAATTATCTTAGAATTGAAAAAAACTTAAAGCAGGAAGAAGGTGATTCAGCCCATCAAACTTGCACTAGCTCTTTGTAAGGACAGTGACCCTTACTCTCACATTACTGTTTTATTTGTCTATGCCTCTGTTGAAGATGCCCTCCAACGCATCTCATCCACATCCCACACCTCCACCCTCAAATCCCACCCCTCCAACCGTAACAAGGACAAAACCTCACCTTCCACCTTACCAACCTCCGCATAAACCATATCATCCGCCGACGTTTCTGCCACCTCTAAACGGACCCCACCACCAGGGATATAGTACCCTCCCCACCCCTTTCTGCTTTCCGCAAAGACCGTTCCCTCCGTGACTACCTGGTCAGGTCCACGCCCCCCACAACCCACCCTCCCCTCCTGCCACCTTCCCCTGCCACTGCAGGAATTGCAAAACCTGTGCCCACACCTCCTCCATCACGTCCATCCAAGGCCCCAAAGGAGCCTTCCACATCCATCAAAGTTTCACCTGCACATCCACAATTTATTGTATCCATTGCTCCCAATGCGGTCTCCTCTACATTGGGGAGACTGGACGCCTTCTCGCAGAGCGCTTTAGGGAACATGTCCAGGACACCCGCACCAATCAACCCCACCGCCCCGTGGCCCAACATTTCAACTCCCCCTCCCACTCTGCCAAGGACATGCAGGTCCTGGGCCTCCTCCACTGCCACTCCCTCACCACCCTACGGCTGGAGGAAGAACGCCTCATCTTCCACCTCAGAACACTTCAACCCCAGGGCATCCATGTGGACTTGACCAGTTTCCTCATGTCCCCTTCCCCACCTTACCCCAGTTCCAATTTCCAGCTCAGCACCAACGTCGTGACCTGTCCTACCTACCAATTTCCTTCCCACCTATCCGTTCCACCCTCCTCTCTGACCTATCACCTTCATCCCCACCCCCATCCACCTATTGTACTCTTTGCTACATTCTCCCCAGCCCCCCCCCCCCGTTTATCTTTCCACCCTGGAGGCTCCCTGCCTTCATGCCTGATGAAGGGCTTTTGCCTGAACCGTCAGTTTTCCTGCTTCTCAGATGCTGCCTGACCTGCTGTGCTTTTCCAGCACCACTCTAATCTAGACTCTGATTTCCAGCATCTGCAGTACTCACTTAGGCCTCTATATTGCCTAATTCTTTTTTAATATTATTTGCAGAATCAGCTTCTGTTGGTACTTCAGGTAGAATTTCCTGTACGCCCTTTTATATATATATATGTAAAAGAGTCAGTCTCCAATTGTACTAGACAAAGTAGAAGAAGGAATCTCCGTCTCATGGCATGATTCTAATTAGAAATGATGTTTAACTGAATTGTTGTTGCTGGAAACAATTATATTGCAGTTGCTGTGGTTTCTGGAGATTAGTGTTCATGAAACAGAAATTGACTTAACCTTTTGAATACTGGGGCTCAACTGGGAGTCTAGTAGATGATCCAGAAAATAGGCCTGGACCCTGATAGTCTGGCTCCCAGCCATTATTATGAGTTACTGCAAGGATCTGTAAAGGGTAGAGCTTCATTTTGATTATTACGAAGTGCTGTGGATAGTGCAGAGCTTTCCTAAGTAAGGGTCCATGTTCTAGCATTACAGTGGACTGGTCTGTGTTGTTATGAAATGGCAGTGAAACCTTCTGTTAATCAAATACCTAGAAAAGCTCACCTCATATACTGTTAGAATATGAGTGACAGAGAACTCCCAAATTCCCCTATTTAAAGAAAATAATATCAATTTATTTCTTAACTCTAAAAGTGAACATTAAACAACAACTATTCACAATTTTAAGCCCCCCTTTCTCTTAACTGCTTATTATCTGCCTTCAACTCTATAACAATATGTTGTTCCAATAAAAACACTTGTTAAAATTACATCAACTTAATTTCAAAACCATACGGCAGTTGTCATCGTCGGTGTGTCTCCTTCCAGTGGAAGGTCTCCCTGGGTCATCATCTTTCTTTTACTGTGAATATTTTTTATATGAAACATTACATTTGATAAAGTATTTGGGTCTGTCTGGATGGCAGTTATCTGTCTGACTTTCACAGTGCCTGCTTTTTTTCATCCTCCAACATCAGATTGTCTCATTGTTCAGTGTTGGCGAAAACAATAAATTCAAACTTGATTGGGTTTTAGTATCCTGGGGCATAATTCAAACTGATTGGTTAGATTTGAATTATTGCCAAAACAGCAATCAACACTCAGAAATCTATTTCACAGCCAAATGTTACATATTTTCAATTTTCCCAATACACTCTGAGACTGCTAGCTAGTCATATGACAGGTGCTTGTAAGCTGTCAGTGCACAACATAATTTACTCTCTCTTAAAGGTATAATACACGCCTTCAACTACATAGCAGTGTTTGGAAGCTTTTTAAATGGCACATGTGGGAACCTCCATTGAGATGCAGGTTAGCAAGACAATTTGAATCCTGTAGAATTTATTGCAGAAACAGATTTAACAGAAACGTATCGGCCTCTATCACCCCCAACTCCGCTCCCATCTGCCCCACCAAACCGAACTCTGTGCCAGCTTTGAAGATGTGGCTTTCCTCATGTGGTTAGGGAGTGGTTGTTAGGGAGTAACCACCCAAAGCTTGGCGGAAGAATGCCTCATCTTCCACCTCGGGACCCTCCAATCCCATGACATCAATGTGGATTTCACCAGTTTCCTCATTTCCCCTCCACCCACCTTATCCCAGATCCAACCTGCCAGCTCAGCACCACCCTCTTGACCTGTCCTGTCTGTCCATCTTCCTTCCCACCTCTTGCCTCCACCTTCCCCTCTGACTTATCACCATTACCCCCACCTCCATCCACCTATTGCACTCTCAACTACCTTCTCCATAGTCCCAGCCCCCTTCCATTTATCTGTCCATCCCCTAGGCTCCCAACCTCATACATGATGAAGGGCTTTTGCCTGAAACATCGATTTTCCTGCTCCTCAGATGCCACCTGACCTGCTGTGCTTTTCCAGCACCATACTTTTGACTCTAATCTCCAGCATCCGGTTTCCTCCCACAATCCAAAAATGTGCGGTCAGGTGAATTGGCCATGCTAAATTGCCCGTAGTGTTGGGGTAAATGTAGGGGTATGGGTGGGTTGCGCTTCGGCGGGTCGGTGTGGACTTGTTGGGCCGAAGGGCCTGTTTCCACACTGTAAGTAATCTAATCTAATCTAATCTAATCTGCAGTCCTCACTTTTGCCATGCACTTATTGTGTGAAGTCTAGCTGTTGTCAAACAGCTGAGCTGCTGAATTGAATTGAATTGACTTTTTTGTTATGTGTACACAAATAAATATAGTGAAAGGTTCACAATCGCTGCATTACAGCGCCATCTTAGGTACAAAGGTACCTAGGTACAGATGAAGATCAAATTCTTTGGAATCAAAAAAGAATTAGGAAAGTAAAGAAATAAAAAGTCCAGAATTATAGGTCATAGGAATAAACTAGAAAAATAAAGAAATAAGTTCAGAATGTCAGTCTTTCAGTCCATGCCATCACCGAGCCTCAAGGAAGATCTCCACTGCCTCACTGCTGCTTGTGCCAGATCGACACAATGTAGGAGTCACCCCAGTTTAAGTGCCATCTCTTCGCCGCTAAACCCACTTCACTGACACTGCTGAACCCACACTCACCCTGCAATCGGTATTGGGGCTCGTCAAGTCAATGGTAAACTGCAGACCTACACTTCATACTGCCCGGGGTGGGGGGGTCAGTGGCTGCTGGTATTGAGCTTGTGGTATGGGAGTAGAGACAGTAGTAGAAGGAAATCCCCAAACCAGTTCACCATCCATTGAGACGCCTATTCTCTTCGGGATTTGGACTCCTGCAGTGTTCCCTGGAACAAACCTGGGGATGTGACAGCAACTAGTGTCTATTAACTCTGCAAATCCCAATAATGATTTGTTTGAATTATAGGTGGAATATCACTGGCAAGGGCAACAGTTAATTCACATCGTAAAAGAAGTGACGACTCTAGTCCTTCCTGCAATGAATTGATGCTTTCACTTTATGATTCCTTTATAGAGTCATAGAATCATAGAGATGTACAGCATGGAAACAGACCCTTCGGTCCAACCCGTCCATGCCGACCAGATATCCCAATCCAATCTAGTCCCACCTGCCAGCACCCGGCCCATATCCCTCCAAATCCTTCCTATTCATATACCCATCCAAATGCCTCTTAAATGTTGCAATTGTACCAGCCTCCATCACTTCCTCTGGCAGCTCATTCCATATACCTCTGAGTGAAAAAGTTGCCCCTTAAGTCTCTTTTATATCTTTCCCCTCTCACCCTAAACCTATGCCCTGTTCTGGACTCCCCAACCCCAGGGAAAAGACTTTGCCTATTTACCCGATCCATCTCCCTCATAATTTTATAAACCTCTTTGTTGATTTTTTTTTAATGAAAGCAACCAAACAATTTTCCACAATTCCGGCTTCTTAAAGATAGTTCTGAGGGTAGGGTATGAGGTAGGGGATAGCTATCTGAAACTGAGAACACAACAACAGTGCATTAAAATGTTAAATTGGTGTAATTTTCAACCCTGACTATGTGAATGCTTTATGAAGACGACAGACCAGGATTAAGTACTGGGAAGATCCAGAGTGTACAAATATATTAACATCCATTTGGGGACCTTTGCAAAAGTTTCATTCAGGAGAATAAACAATTGGGATTGAGTCTATGGTCAGGTGGATAGCATGAAGCCTGTGGAAGGAAGGGCTTCATATACAGAGTGACATTGACAATTTGATGTAGTTTTAAGGGTGTGGTGTGAGGGCCATAATCTCTATAACGATCGGGAAGTTCTTGCATTCATATCTCTCATGCCAGTTCTTGATTTCACATCTACTTCAAAGAAGACTTGCTGCTTACCTGTAAAACTAGACTGACACCTAATTATAAAAATCCGACCAAGTGGCCAAAGCAGTGGTTTTGACTATAATTATTTTCTGTAACAATGAAGGAATTTCCACTGTTGGGTAGAGTCTTGGATGGCACGTCCTGATCTGAAACCAGGCTACGATGGTTGGCAGGTACTTGACCCAACACCACAGGAGAAAAGTGAAGGTCAGTGTAAATAGCATGGAGTGTATAATACGTGCCATTTAACATTATTTGCTTAAAGACTTTTCTTTGCAAAGAGAATTGTTACCATCCTGTGGTGTAGTTAATTGTTCTCTAAAAGGATATTCATTAGACACAGAAATCAACTGCAGATTGTCATCTAATAAATTAGCAATAACTAACCTTTCAACTAAATAGAGTATACAGTCTGTTTGTTTCCACTACAGTTTACTGGCCTGGCAAATTATACGCCTGGCCGATGTTTGCCTGAAAACATTACTCCCACGTCCTTCACTCTCTTTTTTACAAATGCAAAAACATTCTTTCAGTTGAGTGCTGCAAATCTTAAGCCAGGACAAAAAGCATTGGAAAAAAACTGGCAGGTCAGGCAGCATCTTTGGCTGGAAGCAGAGTTCACGTCTTTCTGTAAAGTCACCGATCTGAAATGCTAACTCTGCTTTTCTCTGCTGTCGCATCCTGACCTGCTAAGCTATTCCAGCATTTTCTCTTTCTATTTTGGTCTTTTCAGACCGGAAGCTAAGGATTTATAAGAAGCTATGAATTGACTTCATGAGCATACAGTCACCTTTAATTATCTCTATATGCCCAGGTAAATCAATTCATTTCGGAGTACTTGAGCTTAAAAAGTACAAGGTAGGCTGACAAGTAAACAACTGTCCTCCAGATCTGAGACAACAGTGCAGGAAATAAAAGTAAATCAGATATTCAGGAGATCAATATAAGTCAAGAATGGACCCATCATCTTTATGCTGATTTACAGCAATGTAAAGCCTTCAGCTTTACAAATTTAACTTACAGTTTATGTCATCTGAACCCAAGATGAAATTACTGCCTATTGATTACTTCTGAATAATTGTTGTTGGCCATGCATAAGCATATCATTGACAAATTAACAGTTTAAAATGACTATATAAGTAACCTACAGACTGGTACAAAGATTTGATAGTTCCAAGTTATTGCACATTTTAGAAATTGTTCAAGACATGCAGTATTCAGTTGTTGTGCTGTTGACATTTCAATGACTATTACTTTGTTTTCATTTCAGGAATCTATTGCTGTGGACCAGCTCCAGTTAAAGCCATTAAAGAGGGAGCTATCAACCAGAAATTTGACATCCCATTTGTCTTTGCTGAAGTCAATGCAGATGTAGTGTCATGGCTTGTCCATAATGATGGATCTAAAAAACAGATCCATGTTAATCATCAATTAGTCGGTCAGAAAATCAGTACAAAGGCTGTTGGCAGTGATGAACGTGAAGATATTACAAACAATTACAAATATGAGGAGGGTAGGCCTTGGTTACATTGGTGTAAAAAATGGCACGAATTTCAAGTTAAGGGAAATATAAAAACAGTCTTTGATTAAATATAATTCACTTTCTAAATAGTGTGGTGAAAATTGAGATACTTAATACAGTTGTGTTACAGCAAACCCAGCAAGAATTTCTAGGGAAGGATAGCGAGACTAAATTAAAGAATATTGTTGTATGTTTAAGCAACAGTCCTATTGGGAAGAGTGCACTTGAAATCAAGTCCCACTATTTCACAAGTTATCACAGATGTGGAAATGGTCAATTTGATCATTAAAGTGATCAATTTGCCTGACTACTACCTGAGGCAAAATAAACTCAACCAGCTTTCATCAGTAAATAAGAAAATGAAACTGAAAACAAACTTATCCTTTAGCAAGTAGCAAACTGGAATATTAATTATCAATATGCACATTTAAACTCTATATCCAAACAAACCTTTGCCTTAATTCCCAAAATGGATGGATAGTTCCGTGGAACTATCATGGGTGGAAATCATTGCCAAGAAAGAACAAACCTTCAGGGATTCAAGAGTCCAAACCAGAAGGGAGGAATGGTGACTTTTTTCACTATTTTATTTGGTTTCAGCAATTTATTGCACTGATGTCAACCGAGGCAATCGTTAGTTCATTGTTTGGTCAGTTTATTCTTAAAAATAACTTGATGTTTTGTTACCACACCTCAACCTCAAAACATTTACCACCATAAGATACCACCTACTTTACTCAATGGATTGCACCGGTTCTGCCTGGATGGCATAAATACATGAGAGTATTTGCAGGGTTATAGGCCAATGACAGGGATTAATTCAATAACATTTCAAAGAGACATCGTGTGCTGAATGGGCTGAATAGCCTCTTATACTGTATCATTCTGTGATTGTATGATTTTCCTGCTGCAGATTGTGCAGCAGAATTGCCACCACAAAAGGAGACCCCTTTCAGGTGAAGGGGAAACCTTATTAGGGATGTTCCATAAGTTACCGTGAAGGACACTGAATGATTCTTCACTGTTATTAGCATCTCTAGGTCAATCAGAGCAGCCATGGTGTGGAACATGGCATCCATTCTATGCCACTGAGAAAACTTCTGCAGGATGTTAAGTAAAAAATTATTTTCCCAAGCCCCATATCTCAAACTACCATTGCAGTCAAGGATCGATGCTGGGTCCACTACTTTTCATCATTCATATAAATGATTTGGATGTGAGCATAAAAGGTATAGTTAGTAAATTTGCAGATGACAACAAAATTGGAAGTGAAGTGGACAGCGAAGAAGCTTACCTCAGATTACAATGGGATCTTGATCAGATGAGCCAATGGCCTGAGGAGTGGCAGATAGAGTTTAATTTGATAAATGCGAGGTGTTGCATTTTGGAAAAGCAAATCAGAACAGGACTTACATACTTAATGGTAAAGTCTGAGGGAGTGTTGCTGAACAAAGAGACCTTGGAGTGCAGGTTCGTAGCTCCTTGAAAGTGGAGCTTTTGGTTTTGGTATACTTTCCTTTATTGGTGAGACCATTGAGTACAGGAGTTGGGAGGTCATGTTGCAGCTGTACAGGATATTGGTTAGGCCACTTTTGGAATATTGCATGCAATTCTGGTCTTCTCCTTGTCAGAAGGATGTTTTGAAACTTGAAAGGGTTCAGAAAAGATTTACAAGGATGTCACCAGGGTTGGAGGATTTGAGCTCTAGGGAGAGGTTGAAGAGGCTGGAGTGTCAGAGGTTGCGGGATGACCTGATAGATAGAGGTTTATAAAATTATGAGGATCATCGACAGGATAAGTAGACAAAGTCTTTTCCTTGGGGTGGTGGAATCTAGAACTAGAGGGCATAGATTTAGGATGAGAGGGGAAAGATATAAAAGAGACCGAAGGGGCAACATTTTTATGCAGAAGGTGGTTCATGTATGGAATGAGCTGCCAGAGGAAATGGTGGAGGCTGGTACAATTGCAACATTTAAAAGGCATCTGGATGAGTATATGAATAGGAAGGATTTGGAGGGATATGGGCTGGGTGCTGGCAAGTGGGACTAGATTAGGTTGGGATATCTGGTCGGCATGGGTGAGTTGGACCAAAGGGTCTGTTTCCATGCTGTACATCTCCATGACTCTATGAGATTCCAGATTCACTCTCCTTATCCTAGAATCCCTACAGTGCAGATTGAGACCATTCCACCTATTGAGTCTGCACTCACCCCCTGAAATGCATCATAATCCCCCATGATATTCCACAATTCAGCATTTCCAATGCATGCTTTTAGACTGTGGGAACAACCAGAGCATTTGGAAGAAACCCATAGGGAGAATGTGCAATCTCTGTACTTAGAATCACCCAAGGCTGGAATTGAACCCAAAACCCTGGTGCTTTGAGGCAGCAATGCTAACCATTGTACCACTCATCTTCCATGTGATAGCATCTGATTAAGGGTAGTACAACAAAGACATGCAACCTTTTAGAAAACTCTCATTTTAGTTGGCTAAATGAGTTGAAGTATGGTAACTATTTTTAATTCTTTTCATGCCCAGCTAGCTCATTAATAGAGCCTAAGATCGTTAATCTCAGGCTCATTGGGTTTGAGCTCAGTGTCAGGTGCCAATGTTTTATCCAGTCAATGTTTGTTGCAGTTTCAACTGAGAAGGGAGTTAAAGAGTATGAGGTATAGGTGTGTAGCGATTAGAATCAGGTGGACCTTGTTGACTATGAAGTCCTTGATTGAGGTTATTAACCTGGACCAATCAGGAAGGCCTGGCAGACCAATATAAACAGGAGATTAAGGGAGAAAAAAAAAGAAAAGAAAACAAAAAAATAAAAAAAATAAAAAAAAATAAACAGCAATATTAAGGGCACAGCTTGTCACTGGCCACTCTGGTGTTTTCCTTTTGAAAAAAAAACAGGAGATTAAAATAAGCACTACGGTTGCTAGGTGGTAGTGTGGGGGAGAAAAAAAAGAAAAATAAATAAATAAATAGGAGTGTCTGGGGTTCTGTTCGCAATGAGAAAAAATATAAACAGTTGGGGCAGGTCAGAGGACCTCCTCGTGGGTCTGTTCCTGGGCCTGGCCAAACGGCCAGAAACAAGTTCAGGCAGCGGGCTGTGGAGGGGGTCATTATGGTTGATTGCCTGCCCCTCTTCCGCAGTTATGTCAGAGCCTGGGTAAAAAAAAAAACGGGATTCTACCAACAGCCTCAAGGTTTTCAGGGAGAGGAGGCTTCACAGGGTGTGGAGTGCTTTATTTCCCCCTCTGATTCTATTTTGATTTAGTCCCTGCCCTCCCCTTCACCTTTTTTGATCACTTAGGCATTGCCCTTTGATGTGAAGGTTGCTGCTTGTCACTGGCCACTCGGGTGTTTCCTTTCTTCTTGGTGGTGCAAATTGATAAGGTTTTCTGCACATGTTTTTTCACCATATTCCACACATGAACACGACATGGGTGCTGGGAAAAATAAACGCTACCACTGTTTGGCGATAGTGTGGGGGTTTAAAGTTTTAAAAGGGACATATAACCAGGAGATTTAGAATTTCCTCAGTTGAAGGGGACTGACTTAAAAATTATGTATAAACGGGAGATTTAGAATCTGCTTAGTTCAGGGGACTAGCTCTGAGCTGGCTGTCCACAAGTAAATAAAGGGTGCCTTGGTGATGAGATACCAACCTCTTTACAGTTATTTTCACGGTTGGAATGTCGGGTCAAAGCCACATTAAAATCAGTTGTGATCTTATTAAATGTTGGATCAGGCTTGAGTGGCTGACTTACCTATGCTGTTAAATAATTGTAACTTAAAAGCAATGCAAAATCAGTCAAAAATATAGTTCAGAAAGTTTTAACTTGCAAAGGAAGGACTGAACTTTTCAGCAGAGAATAGAATGCACTTTCAGGATTCTGCTTTGGAACAGGAAGTTGTTTCATTAGCACGAGTGAAAATGGGGAAATAATGCTTAAATGGGGAAAAAGTTGTCAACTGTTCTAATATATTTTTGTAATCACTTTCACAAAGGTTCTGAGGAAGGAAATAAAGCTTTCATGAAAGCAGACATGAAGAACAAACTGTCTAAAGAGCCAGAGCAGAAATTCTTCATAAAACTGAGAGCTCAGAAAGTCAATATGAACGGGGCTGACCTTGAGGTCTGTGCCATTGTCACGAATAATACCTCAGAGGTGAAGAAATGCAAGCTGTACCTGTGTGCCCAAACAATCATGTACAATGGACAACCAGTCTCGGAGTGTGCCTGGAAAGATCCAGATGACATCGAAATTGGACCACAGGAAGGTAATGCCAAATATGCATCAAAGTGCATTCAGCCTGTGAAAAATGGTTTAAACTATGCCACTGTAAAGCCATGTAAATTGTTCTTGGTTCAGTTATTGGATGGTTCGTTTGTAATGCAGAGTGCTGTCACCAGCATGGATTGAATTCCTGCACTGGCTCAGGTTACCATGAAGGACCTTTCCCCTCAGCTAAGGTGTGGTGACCCTCAGGTTAAATCACCACCAGTTGTCTCTCCCTAATGAGAGAGAAGCTCTATGGTCTGTTGGGATGATGGTAACTTTATCTTACCCTTTTAAAATTGTTCCAACTTCACCTCTAACCCTAGATATGTCATTCAATATGGATTTTTCAGCTGTTAAATTGGCGAGGCAACATCTGAAATCAGAGATCAAGTGACTTTAGCAAAAAAAAAACACGTTAATGCACAAAGTTGTGCAAATAACATTCCTAGAATGCAATATGTCGAGCACTGTGTGCACGTTTGGACATCCCAAGATCAAAAAGCATTGAAATCCTGTCAACCACGCAGAGCAAATTGATCAGCCTGTTACTCAGAACAAGAAGATTTAGTTACAGCAGAAAAAAATATTGAGCTACTAAGATTGTTTATGAAGCAGGGTAAGATGTGATTTAATGGCACTTTTATGAACTAATGCATGATTTTAGGAGGATGTCTAGGGAAAAGCTATTCCATCTATCATCCAGTGATAAGGAATCTATCACTTTGCATGGCACTGAGATGTGGAAAGGAGTTGAGAGAAATAGATTTGGAGTTTCCACTCAGTTTTACTTTTCCTTTGTGATGAAATCAGTGTAATGCCTGTGAATTATAAAAACGAATTAAGCATTCAGCAAAAACTATGTTTCCACAATTTTCCTGCTGATTTAAGTAGTGCACATCACACTGGAAGCCTTACACTTTCACAAACCAGTTACACACTTCTCGAAGGAAGTTAATCATAATTGAGTTTCAGCTATTTGTGCAGCCCTTTGAAGAAGATTTGAAAACTAAATTGGCTCTTTTGCCATGAGGACAATAGTAAGCACACTTAAAAATGTGTTTGAATGTGTTTATTTTTTACTAAGAAGACAGTGTAAATGATAGATAAAACTACAAATGTTGTTAGACTAAGTGAATGGGGAAAACTGCGGCAGATGGCGTTCAATATAAGCAAGTATGATGTTATCTATTTTGGACTGACAAAGGACAGATCAGGGAACTTTCTAGATGGCATGAAGTTCAATACAATCGATGTCACAACTGGTGATTCAGTTCCATCGATCTTTAAAATGTCAGAAACAAGTGCAGAAAATGATCAAGAGAGCTAATGGAATGCTGGCCTTTTAATCTCAAGGGCTAGAGTATAAGGATACAGAGGTTATGCTGCAGTTACAGTAAATCCTGGTTA
This sequence comes from Chiloscyllium plagiosum, assembly GCF_037043375.1. Classification (NCBI taxonomy): domain Eukaryota; kingdom Metazoa; phylum Chordata; class Chondrichthyes; order Orectolobiformes; family Hemiscylliidae; genus Chiloscyllium; species Chiloscyllium plagiosum. Next base: position 55,311,398 of record NW_028270153.1, on the reverse strand, counting down.
GACCTCACCTGGTATACTGTGAGCTGATCTGGGCATCACAACTTAGGAAGGACAGATTAGCCTTAGACAGAATACGACATAGTTGACGTGCATGATACTTGGACCGCTGGGGTTAATTTATGAGGAGCAAATACATAAATTAGACCTACTTTCTCTAGAATCTAGAAGGATAAGGAATGATCTGATTGAAGTTTTCAAGACATTAACAGACCCAAACAGGGTAGATAAAGATAAACTATTTCCATAGGTTGGGGATTCTAGATCTACAGGACATTTTGTGAGAATGAGGGCCAAACCATGAGGAGAGATGTTAGGATGCACTTCTACACATGAAGACTGGTAGATCTTTGGAACTGTCTTCCACTAATGGCAGTGGATGTTGGATTAGTTGTTAATTTTAAATATGAGAAAGTACATTTTTTGTTGAACAAAGTTATTAAGGGATTTGGCCCAAAGGATGGTCTATGGAGTTAGACTACAGATCAGACATAACCTCAATCAATGGTGGACCAGGCTTGGGGACTGAATGGCTAACCTCTGGTCCTTTGTTTCTAACCTGGACATCATACACTAAAACAACTGCAAATAGTTTGGTGTAGATTTTAAGTCATTCACAGAAATATAAGAATGAATTTGAGACTTGTGGTGGATAGACAGTGATTAAAAGATTTTTTTTGTGATTAACCTATTTTCTGATGTATTAATCAAAAAGTAAGCCTGACTACTTGATTCAGAGCAATCTCAGCTTCCCAGGTCTTTTCACATCACTGCTGTCTCTCATCCATGTTTCTCTTCTGGTAGATCTCCTCTGCAGCCATTGCAAGGCATGGGCATTCTTCTGAATGTTTGGATATTACATCACAGTTGCATATTAAAATATTGTCCAACTATACTTTTTCAAATCAGATCTCATCTGTTCAATGCTGTGCAAACAACTCAGTGTAGAAAATTGAGAAAACAAATATACTTATCAAAACTCACACAATTTCAGTGCAGCCCATGGCTGGATCATCAATTGCACTCAAGGCAGACTTCCCACAATAATTACAAAGAGAGTTGTTTATGGGCTACCTTGTCAGAGGTAAAATTTGAAAAACAAACTGTTGTATCTTTTCAAAATTATAATGAAAATTTAAAGCTGAAGAAGAAGTAGAGCTAAATATAAAGATCAAAGCAGTCAGATGCAATTTAAATTACCTTGACATAGGAGCACATAGAGACACGTAATGTTTTCTTCCTGTGCTGTAAACCACTATCAATGCCTCAGAACGTTTCTGATTTTTTTTAGTCAAACAAAATATTTAATCTTTTCCAACAAATCAGACAAAGTTCATATGGTTTCATTTGAATAGTTTGTGTTCATGGGTAGGCACAGCAATAAGAAGAGTAATGAGTAACAATAAATGATTTTCTCTCAACCAAGATACAGTGGTTGCTTCTGGCAGTCTTCCTCAAAGGCCTGCACTTTTAGCAGAAACTCTCAATTATGATTAACTTATGATAAATAAAAGATATCCTCGTGTCACCTCTGGGTCTTTTGCCAATCAGCTTCAATCTATGTTCCCTGAATCCCTGAAATCAGCCTCATTATTTTATCTGCACTGTATGTATGCCAATGAGGTACGAAAACATGCTTAATGCTGGTATGCCAGTGCTGATTTTTGCATTAACACCAGTCGATAGAGTCCAATTCGTTGCTTGCGGAAGTTTATTTGAAGAGGTTAGCGATCAATGTTCTGAGCTTGTATTCCACCAACAGAGCAGGTTCACTTCCTATACCAGCTGAGCTCACCATGATGGGCCCACCTTCTCAGCCTCTTCCTTTGCCTGAGGTATGGCAACTGTTAGTTTCAAGTCACCATCAGTCATACCTGTCTAATGACAGAGCAGGAACATTACCTTTAAAGCCTCCCTCACTTGAATTTCACTTCCTTGGTTTTGGTTTTGTCAATGATGTTCAATCTCAAAAAATAACATCATAAAGCCTTTCTAAATGTGCTTACATTTACCTACATGTGGTTACATGTACCTACAAGGAAAATTTATTTGAACCATGTATAACAAAACATTAGGGTACAGCAGAGAGGTGGCTGTTTTCCCCCTTTGTGCCTGTACTGGCTCTTTAGTAGAACAAGCCATATAATCTTTATCCTGTATGATTTTTCCATAACCCTGTACTCTTTTATTTTCTTTGAAAATGTAAACAGTTATTTTAAAAGTTACTATTGAATCTGCTGCCACTGTCCTTTCAAACAGAGCGTTCTCTTCCATCCTAAATTACGATAAATAAAATATATCCTCATGTCACCTCTGGTTCTTTTGCCAATCAGCTTCAATCTGTGTTCCCTGCTTATACTGACAGCATCTGTCATTGAAAAACACATCGATGTATTTACTCTACTTGAAGTGTTCATGCTTTTGAAAAAGTCTGTCACAAATCTTAATAGGACAACTCCAGCTTGTTCAATTTTTTCTCTACAGCTGAAGTTCCTCATTCCCCAGTACTATTCCAGTAAATCTTCTCTGAACCACATCCAAGACCTTGAAATCCTTTCAGAACTGAACACAGCACCCTAACTGAGGCCTAGTCAGTGCATTCATTTTTTTTTTCTTCACACTTTAAGCATCAATTTACAAAACCAGTGGTGGTACTTACTTTATTTAACAGCTTTTTAACTTGTCCTGCTAGCTTCAAAGATTAAAGTACATGCCGTGTACCTGCACACCTGTTTACCAATTCATCAGTGTGCCTAGTCTCCCTGAAGCTTGTTGTTACCTTCTACACTGTTTATTATAAATCTGATTTTGGTATGCAGAATTTGAAATTATGCCCTGTATCCCCAGACGAGGTTAGTAATACATTTTGAAAAAAAAATAATCCTTATATTGAACCCTGAGGAATAGCATTCTATAATTAACTCAAGTCTAAGATAGTCATCCACGATTTCTCTCTTTTCTGCCACTTAGCCAATTTTGTATGTCTATGATCGAAGTAACTCCACAGAGGCTGGTATCCCAACACCAAATCACCCTTTATTTACATGTGGAATTTTGTTAAAACTGAAGCAGCTCCCTCAGAGCCTGCTTTCAGAGCGAACAGAATGTCTGACATTCTTGTTCTTACCTCTCAGCTAGGACTCCCTGATTGGACTAGATTTTCAGCCCCAGTCAAAGAAATCCTACTTTGTGAGGTCCACCTGGCTGACCTCATTATAATCACTACAACTGTAACTCTCCACTTAGTTGTATGGGCTTTAATTTTGTTTTCCAAAAAGCCTATTACCTATTACTGGTACTTGCTCAGATGCCTATGGAGAACCTTTATTTGAAACTACGTAACCATATGCAAGCATATCCTGTTTGCAATTTCTAAGGGATGTCAGTGAAGCATTCCATTCCATTCTACTGATGGGCCTGCCATTTCCCATCACATCTGTACTCATGGGTATAAGGTAAAACTCAATTTTTAATTTCTTGTTTGTGTTTAACGGTCTCTGTTATCTCAAACAACCTTTATCCACATGAAACAGCCCACATCCCACGCAAACTTTGTATCCCTTTGATTCTGCCTTTTTAGCATTCCCTATCACTATAGCTGCCTAGTTTCAATCTCTGTTTAATTAATGCCTTCCTTCTAACCTATTTCAGTAGCCAAGTTTTTGTAAATCCTGCTGAAAGTTTGACCCTTGGCTCTGTGCCTGTCCTTTCCTTGTATCTCGGGACATTCCAGCCTTGAATGATTGTCTGTGTGGAGTTTGCAGATTCTCCCTGTGTCTGTGTGTTCCGCTTTCCTCCCATAGTCCAAAGATATGCAGATTAGGTGATTTGGCCATGCTAAATTGTCCATAGTGTTCATGGATGTGTAGTCTAGGTACATTAGTCAGGGAAAATCTAGGGGGATGGGTCTGCGTGGGATACTCTTCAGATGGGTTGGTGTGGACTTGTTGGGCCAAACGGCCTGTTTCCACACTATAGTTTCTATGATTTCGATGATTCCTTTCCATGTTTGAAATGCAGTAAAAATGTAAGTTATCGCAGGTTATACTGAGTTAGCTGATCATAATTCGGGCAAAGGTCACTACATTATCATTGGACTTAGCATTCTCGGCAAGTGAGAGATGGAGCAGGAGGAAAATCAACAAATATTGCTACATCTAAATCTTGTCTGGTGAAAGCGTGTGTGTGTGTGTGCACGTGCATGCGTGGATGGAAATGGCCAGAAAACAATAAGAATGCAAAACACCAGAATATTGAATTGTCAAAATTTGCAGTTGATTTCCCTCCTTCCATAAGACCACTGAGATCACTTTGCATTCCAGTTGAATTCATACTGATTAAGGTGAGGAGACTTAGGCAGATTGTAATGCAAATACATAAGTCAGCAGAAACCTGAAGATAAACCTTATATAAAACAAATCAACAAATAATGAGTAAAACATAGAGGTAAAATTGAAACTTCAGTCTGCAGTGAGACAATGAAGAGAACTTTCCATATTGTTGTTTTTCAGTTACTTTATTGTTTCTGAATCTGTGAATTAGTCAGTCTTGTCCAATCCTGAATGTTGGGCTTGGTTGTATGGTAAAATGCACAATTTATTGACCAGGAGAAGATTTTATTTATTTTATTTATTCCTTCATGGTTTCCTGTGCCTTGGGTCAACCTGTGATCAGGTGATCAGTGTGGTCATTTTTAAATCTGTGTATTTTATTTTATAGGAACCTTGCAGTACATTAGTGTCCCAGGAATTAAAATCAGGTGATGGAAGTCAGGAATTGATGATCTATAATCCATCAGTATCAAGACAATTTGCTTGTAGAATGTATTAAAGTTGAATGAGCAAATTGACTGAGAATAGGCACTTTGAAATTATACATCTTGACAATGCATTTTAAAGGGAACAGCGACAAAGAGTGGGTACTTTCATAGGTAAAGGAGAATGGGGTGTTATCTTTAGATGGTTCTCTGTACTACAGTTTGGCCAGTTCACAAGAAGCATTGGGAGCAGATTGTCCCTGTACTCTCAAAGCTAGGGAATGATGTATGGCATGGTAAACAGGGACACAAAGAGAAATAATGATGTCAAGAATGTGATGCAGTTCTGGTCGCCATATTACATGAAGGACACTTGCACTGGATGGGGTGCAGAAGAGATTGCAGAGGAGATTCACCAGAATGCTGCTTGGAATGGATAATCCAAGTTATAAGGAAACGTTAGATCGGCTTGGATTGGGTCAGAGAGGATTGAAGGTTGATCTGATTGAGACATACACAAGCAAGGGCTTAGACAGAATGGGTAAGGAGCAGCTCTTCCCCTTAGTTGGAGGGTCACCCACAAAGGGGCACAGATTCAAGTGTGTGAGGGGCATTATGTTGGGATATGAGCAGAATTTTTTCTTACCCAGAGGGTGATGATGGTCTGGAATGTGCTGCTTGGGAGGGTGGTGGTCATCTTTTAAAAAGTACCTGGATGAGTACTTGGTACCTTTATAACATAAAAGGCTATGGGCTAAGTGCTAGTAATTGGGATTAGGTTGAATATCAGTTGTTTCTCACATGTCAGTACAGATTTGATGGGCTGAAGGGCCTTTTCTGTACTGTATTTCTATGAAAATTTTGCTAATGTTTTACACATTCTAATTATGGTGTCCAAAAAAATGGAGAATAAAGGTTCTCCTGTTTACAATTAATTTACATAAATTCATGACAGGCATTGGTAAGGTGAATACTCCAGAGTAGAGGAGTTCAAAACTAGAGGGCATAACTTTAAGGAGAAAGACTTAAAGGGAACCTAAGGGGCAACTTTTTAAAGTGGGTGGTTCATATGTGGAATGAACTGCCAGAAGAAGTGGTAGATGCAGGTACAGTTACTATATTTAAAAGACATCTGGACAGGTACATGAATAAGAAAGGGATGGATATGGGCCAGATGGAGGCAAATGGGACTAGTTCAGTTTTGGAAATCTGGTTAGCATGGACGGGTCGGACTGAAGCATCTGCTTTCATGCTATATGACCCTATGATGCTGTGAATTTACTGCCTAAAGCTGATGCTCCAGGACACAGAGAACAAAGATATCAGATGTATTATTACATTGAAATTATTCAAAACACAACTTTGTAATCCATTGTGATTCTTTTTCTGTAGCAAAGACAGAGACTCTACAGGTGCCTTACTCAAACTACAGAAGGACCTTGACAGAACACAATCAGATTCTCATTGTGGCTCTTGCAGTTGAGTATGCAGCTAATGAGGTGCTGATTTCTAAAAAAGTGATTACTCTCCAGAATGCAGAACTACACATTAAGGTAATGATTATGAAGAAATATGGTTCGAAATGGCGTTCCACCCTAAGTATTTTGCTTGTATGAGACTTATTACTGACTGAATAGCATTTGTAAATCTCCTATGATACCAGTTCCTTGCTCAGTCATGGCATTACTAAAACTTGAGCAAGATGTTTGAGAAAATACATATACAGGCTATTTTCTTTGGCTGTTCTGTTGAAATATCAGGGCTCTGATTGTTTACGTTATAGCTGTACCTTCCACATAAGCATATGATGGACATAGTTTACCAAATGTCCTTACTTCTTCTAACTTTAACAATCTGACATTCAGCTACAGCTATTAAATGTTATTCCTTACAATCAGAAGAAATTTGATGCACCATTTGATGTTACCCACTGCTACTGAAGGGATGTCAAATGTGACTTCAAGGGGTGTACCATACATTCACATACCTCACATCCATTTTCTGGTGGACCTGGTCTAAAACAATATTGAGTTCACTGATTTAGATACTTTCAAATTTATTGTCAAGTTGACCTGATCACCCTATTGCTTTGTTCAAGGTTTGAAGTAAGCAAGTGGCGAAGCCTGCAATGTCTAGGCTCCCTCCAACCTTATCTTTGTTGCTTCCTCATTTATTTTCATTTCCTGCCATTTGACATTTTGCTGTTTTCCACTACATAATTTCAACACAAGGATTAGGATACAATGTACAATTTGATTTAAGTTTGTCCAATTATGAATGTAAGTGGTTCCTGCCAGTGGCTTACATACTCACCACTCAGTGACACCAAGTCTGTATCTATACCTTTGTTCTTGCAGTTTACTCACTAATACTATTAACCTACTCTGATATCAATCCCTATGAAGTACATTACCTACTGTCCACCTCCCAGAAATCATTTGACTGATTGCCCAGCATTTATCTAGCTGCATAATACTCACTTGTCCATAACCTTTGATCGACACCAAATTCACAACATTGATTACAAAGTTGCAAAGGAATTAAAAAATTTACAAATGATAAAAATAGGTTTCCTGAAATGTTGACCAATTCATTGTTGGAAATCTTTTTGTACTCCAGTGCTTGTGTTTCACTCTAATATTAGCATCCTGGGTGGTTGAAAACTTATAATTGAGCGAAATCACACTTCCAAGCTGCTACACCCTTTTGTGTCCCTATATCGCATTATCATGACTCCATGGTCTACTTTACCCTTGGCTAGCCAAGCTTAATACTGCTCCTTCTCATTCCTGATACACCCAACCTTCCACCCATTGCAATCTCCCTTGACTGCTCTGAATCTCAAATATTACCAAGAGGGGGTGAGAAACCTAGAGGTGTAGTCACTGGGCTAGTATTCCAGAGAACTAGGTAAGTTCTGGGCACCTGGGTTTGAACCAAGCCATGGCAGATGCTGGAATATGAATTTGATAAAAATCTGGATTAAAAGTCTGCAGTTATATAGGACATTGGTGTGGCCACAACTTGAATGTTGTGGGAAGTTTTGTTTTCCTAGTGTAAGGAAGGACATTTTTGCTATTGAGGGAGTTCAGCGATGGTTCACCAGACTGATTCCCAGGATAACAGGACTGATATATGAAGAAACACTCAATCGACTGATTTGTACTTGCTGGAATTTAGAATGAGGCTGGATCTCATAGAAACATATAAAATTCTGATGGGACTGGACAGCTTAGGTGTGGGAAGAATGTTCTCAATGATGTGGGGGGGGTCCAGAACTAAGGGTCACAGTTTCAGAATAATGGGTAAGCCATTCAGGTCTGAGATGAGGAAGAATTTCTTAACTCAGAGTTGTAAACCTGTGGAATTCTCACTCTCAGCAAGTTATTGGGACCAGTACGTTAGATATATTCAAGAGGGAGTTGGAAATGGCCCTTGTGGCTAAAGAGATCAGGAATAAGGGGGTGCTGAGATTACACTATCAGCCATGATCATAATGAATTGTAGGATATGCTTGTAGCATATGCCTAATAGCCTACTCCTGCACCTATTTCCTCTGTTACTAATGATGACCGTGAAACCATTGTCAATTGTTGGGAAAAACTCATCTGGTTTGCTACTAACCTTTAGGGAGGTAACTGCCCTCCTTACCTAGTCTGACTGACATGTAACTCCAGATTAACAGTGATGTTATTGACTCTTAATGACCCTTTGAGTAATTAAGGATAAGCAATAAATGTTGATCTAGACAGCATTGCTCATGTCCCATGAATGAATCAAAAAAATCCCTTACTTAAATCTTATAATAGAACTGTAAGTATATGAAATGTTGTTTAACAAAATCAAAAATAAGATCAAAGGAACTAAACTATAAAATGTAGACATGTGTAAATTGTTGACATTGCAAATTCTAGGGTATATTTTGATCTGGTACTTGAAAAGAGAGAAATTTTATTTTTGTAATTGAAGAAGCTTATAACAATTTCAATTATAAATTTGTTATCTTTCAGGACAGAGCAAAATGTGTCTTTTATTCACATTATTGAGTTAAAATGAAATCTTTGTTGCTTTAGGTCCTGGGAGAGCCAGTACAGTTTCATGAGCTAATTGCAGAAATTTCCTTTTCCAATCCGATGCCTGTGGATTTGTGCAATGGTACATTCATGGTGGAGGGAGCTGGCCTCACTGAGGAGCAGAGCATTCCATGTCCGTAAGTAGAATCTGCAGCTTTCAGCGTCTGAGTAAAATAGCATAGGGTAGCGTTATTGCCTGTGATTCAGAACGTACTAATTCAGGGACTTGAACCATAATTGAACTGGCACGACAGTGCACTACTGAGGGAATGCTTCATTGTTGAAAGTGCTGTCGTTCAGATAAGACATTAACCGTAAGCCCCCCTGGCCACTCATGGGAGATGAAAGGTTGGAGAAGAGCCAGGTATTCTCCCCAGAGTGCTGGCTTATATTACCAGGAGAAAGTGAGGTCTGCAGATGCTGGAGATCAAAGTTGAAACTTTACTGCTGGAACAGCACAGCAGGTCAGGCAGCATCCAGGGAACAGGAGATTCGACGTTTCGGGCACAGGCCCTTCCTGAAGAAGGGCCTGTGCCCGAAACGTCGAATCTCCTGTTCCCTGGATGCTGCCTGACCTGCTGTGCTGTTCCAGCAATAAAGTTTCAACTGGCTTATATTACCACTCAACCAACTTAATCTAAAACAAGTTAGCTGTTTGCTTTAACATTGCTAGGTCTGAGAACTTGCTGTAAGCATATGAGGTGTGTTTTATGTATTGCAGTAGAGACCATACTTCAAGATTATGACAGTGGCTGTAAAATATTTTGGGCCTTTTGAGGTTATGAAATGAGTTATAATTATTTTTATCTTTTCTTTGCTCACGACTCAGTTTAGCACCATCTAACCAATTAAAGACACTTAATTAACTCACCAAGTGGCTCAGTGAATAAAACATTGGCTGACAAAGAACTGAGTCTACAAGGTTAATCTTCAGTCTATGATTTTTGCTGATCTGTTATACAAAACTATTATATCACCTTAGAAATTATCTTAGATATCAGGGAATGAATAACCAATGTGATCAAATGACATAATTCTCTCCTCTATGACAGAGACCTTAATCCATTTGAATTAAATAGGTTAGCATGAACAATAATTTCTATGCAATGTGTGCATTATTAATGTCACATTTCAGAATTTTTAGTGAGCCAAAGAATTTTCCAAATGCAAATATGACTAACCCTCACAATTTAAAAAAAGCATTTAATTTTGCTAGTGTCTTATCTTCCAGTGAAGCACTCTAGTCCAATTTAATTTTCCTTTCTTTTTATTGTCTCTTTTTATTAGCCTTCTCCAACATTTGCCCAAATTCCCTTTAAGTGGCATTACAGTCTCTGCTTAAAAAGCTAACCATGATATAGCATTGCAAACACTATTGTTTCATGCAAAACTGTATTTAAACTGCCTCTTTGGCTAGTCTCCATAACATAAGAACTCAGAGCAGGAGTAGGCCATCCGGCACTTTGAGCCTGCTCCACCATTCAATAAGGTCATGGCTGATCTCCTCGCAGCTGAGTGAACACCTGATTGCTTGCATGGAGGACATGTATTCCAATAGCAAGGGGCTGTCCTCCGCAAAGCTGGACATGAGCCATGTGTGCCTGCAATTGTGACTAGATGAGGAGTCTCAGAAGCATGCCACAATTAAAGTCCACAAGAGTTTGGTTTTTCATATTTATTTATTCACTGGATGAGAGCATCTATGGCTAGGCCAGCATTTATTGCCCACCCCTAAAAAGAAAAATGGAGCAGCATGGTGATTCAGTGGTTAGCACTGCTGCCTCACAGCGCCAGGGATCCGGGTTTGATTCCAGCCTCGGGCAACTGTCTGTGTGAAGTTTGCATGTTCTCCCCGTGTCTACGTGGGTTTCCTCCGGGTGCTCCAGTTTCCTCCCACAATCCAAAGATGTGCATGTCAGGTGAATTGGCCATGATAAATTGCCCATAGTGTTAGGTGCATTTGTCAGGGGTAAATATAGGGTAAGGGAATGGGTCTGGGTGGATTACTGTTCATAGGGTTGGTGTGGACTTGTTGGGCTGAAGGGCCTGTTTCCATACTGTAGGGAATCTAATCTAATCTGGCCTCAGCTCCACTTATCCGCCCTTTCACTGTAATTTTTAGATTAGATTAGATTAGATTACTTTACAGTGTGGAAACAGGCCCTTCGGCCCAACAGGTCCACACCGACCCGCCGAAGCGCAAACCACCCATACCCCTACATTTACCCCTTACCTAACACTATGGACAATTTAGCATGGCCAATTCACCTGACCTGCACATCTTTGGACTGTGGGAGGAAACCGGAGCACCCGGAGGAAACCCACGCAGACACGGAGAGAATGTGCAAACTCCACACAGTCAGTCGCCTGAGGCGGGAATTGAACCCGGGTCTCTGGCGCTGTGAGGCAGCAGTGCTAACCACTGTGCCACCGTGCCGCCCACGATTTAGTTCTTACACTGTTCAAATAAAAAATTATTTTAGCTTTAAAAACATTGATTGACTAGCATCAACTTCTTTACAGGACAGGGAAGTCCATCAATTTACAACTCTGTGGGTGGAGAAGTTCCTTCTTAATTCAGTTCTGAATCTGCTGCCCCTAATTTTGAGGCTATGTCCTCTTGTCCAGGTTTCACCTGCCAGTGGAAACATCCTGTCTACGCCTATCTTATCTATTCCCTTCATAATTTTATATGTTTCTATAAGGTCTCCCTCATTCTTCTAAGTTCCGATGAATATAATCCCAATCTACTCAGTCTCTCCTCATAAGCCAACCCCATCAACCCCAGAATCAACCTATTGAACCACTGCACTCCCCCCACCCGCCCCCCCCCCCCCACCCCCAGTGCCAGTGTCTAGTGATAATGCTACATTTATACCTTTCTCATTGATTGAGTACTCATTGGAAGCAGACGTAAATCTGACTCTCAGAAGAATTTAATATTGAGAAGGCACTTAATTAACTCACCAAGTGGCTCAGTGAATCAAACATTGGCTGACAAGGAACTGAGACTATAAGGATAATTTTCAATCTATGATTTTTGCTGATCTGTTATAAAAAGAGAAGAAAAGAAATGTAGGAGTCTGGAGGAAGAACAGGAGAATGGGATCGATTGGATTGGTCTTTTTGAAGAGCTGACAGTTATGATGGGCAGAATGGCCTCTTTCTGTGGTTTTTGAATCCGTGCTTACCCTCCCGGAATCTCAAACTGGAGTGAAGACTTTCAATTCCTGGCACCCAATGTCAGGCAGAGCAGAGATAGATGACATTTTAAGGATTCATATGCCAGTCTGTGGAAACACTTCTGTCAGTGTTTGAAAGAGAGAAGAGTTGGTCCAAGACTGGTATTTCACACTAAAATAAGAACAATTATGAGGGCTTAAAGCAGAGCTACTTAAAATAAATTAGAAATTTAGGTTAAGGGATACATCAATAGGAAGGCAGTCATTGATATTTAAGGGAACGGTTCCAAATGCACAGAATAGTTACATTCTGATGAATATGAAGCATTGCAAGGGGAGGACTGACCTTTGTAGTTAACGAAAAAGTTAATGATAGTATCATACATGAAGATAAATTGTGCAAAAATGGGTGGTAAGTCAAGGGAATGGATAGCCAAGTGTGCAGGCTGGGTGGATTGGACAGGGGCCTGTAGGGTTACAGGGATAGGGTAAAGGCGTGGGTCTGGGTGGAATGTTCTTGGGAGGGTCAGTGTAGACTCGAGCTGAATGGCCTGTTTCCACACCATAGGGATTCTATGACTAAGGAAGGATACATTAGAGAACGGGAGAATGCGAGCTAGAGATATAAAAATGGAGAGTTTCTACAGATAGTTTAAAAATGAAAGGAATTAACAAACTGCACTCAGGTCCTATAGAAACTGAGAGAGGAGAAACAATAATGGAAAATAAGGATATGACAGATATGTTGAACAAGTATTTTGCATCGGTCTTCACTACAGAAGGAAAAATTAATATCCAAGAATTGCTGTAAATCAGGAAATGGAAAAGATGGCTGAATTCAGAAAAGTCATGGTCACCAGTGAAATGGTGTTGAGTAAATTGTTGGAGCTTTGGTGTCCCTGGTTCATTTCATCTTAATGTCTTGAAATAATCAGTTAGTGAGAAAACTGGGGGTTTTAGTTTTTCAAACTTCACGGATGATGCCTTTACATTGGAAATTAGCGAATGTGACTTCTTTATTCAAAAAATAGGTAAATAGAAAGCAGGAAACTGTAACATCTATTTTAAAGAAAATATTAGAAACTGAACAGAGCTGTTATGGTAGGAGACTTTGAAAACGTTCAAATTAATCAGGTAAAGTCCTCATGATTTTGTGAAAGTGGAGTCATGTTTAACCAGTTTTTCTGGAGTCCTTTGAGGAAGTAACAAATGCCAGAATAAAAGAGAACCAATCAATGTAATGTATGTAGATTTACAGAAGTTATTTCATAAGGTGTCACATTAAAGGTTATTGTGGAAAATAAACATTCATGGAGTAGCTGATAGCATATTGGCACAAGTAGAAATTGACTGACCAACAGGAAACAGAACATAAGTGGGTCTCCTTCATGTTGGTAACATACAGCGAGTAATGTGTTACAGGGATCAGTGGTGGGCCTTTGACTTTAAATGATTTAGATGAAGGGACACAGGTATGGTTGCTAAGTCTGCTGATGACACAAAGATAGGAATGTAAGCTGTGAAGAGGACGTAAGGAAGCTCCAAAAGAACATAGATAAGTTATGTGAGTAGGGATAGATCCATCAGATGGATTACATGGTGCACAAAATGAAATTGTCCATTATGGCAGGAAGAACAATAGGAACTCATTACCTGATGATTTCACCAGTTCCAAGAGGCAAAGGGATTTTGGTATCTTGGTTCATGAGTCACAAAGATTCGTACATTAAGTAATTAGGAAAGCTAATAGAATGTTAATGTCTTGTGCAAATGGAATTGATTTTAAAAGTAGGGAGGTTAGCCTTCACTTAGGCAGGGCATTGGTAAGACCACCTGCACGTTGTCCACAGAATTGGTCTTCTTTAAGGAAGAATGCAAGGCTTTGGAAACAGTTCAGAAAAGATTTATTAGATTGATACCATGAGTGGGCATGTTGTCGACTGAGAAGAAGTTGGACAAGCAACGTTTGTAGTTTAGAAAACCAAGACATGACCCGATCAAAACATGTAAGATCCTGAGGGGTCTTAATGTGGAAGATATGGAGAGGATGTTTCCTCCTTTGGGATAATCAAGAATTTGAGGGCTGTAGTTTCAAAATCAGGAGTGGCTCACTTCAACTGGCATATGGAAAATGATTTCTCACAGAAGGTCGTGACTCTCCAAAACTCTGTTCCTTTAAAGCTGATGGTAACAAGATTCTTATGAATGATGCTGATAGATTCTTGATGAGCAGTGGAGTGGAAGATTAATGGAGTGTGGGCAAAAATGTGCAATAACCAAATGTATAAAATGGCGCTGCATGGTGAAAGGGCCAGATGGCCTACTCCTGCTCCTAATTTGTGTAGCTCAAACATAAATTGTGGACAGGAAAGTGCAGGCTCCCAAACTTCAAGCACCAGAGTTGCCTTCTGCTTCTGTTCGCTCTCAGGAAAGCATCTGGAAGTGATTTATCACTGATTGAAACAGAATCCAGAAAAAGGTAAATTGACAAGGTGGTTCTTTAACTTTCTATCACTTTTTATTTTGAAAAGAAACAATCAAGGTCACATTTAATTGTCATCTCTACTTGTCATTAGAAAGTAGTTGGATGACTGCAGTGTGTTCCCTCTCAATATTAAGCAGCTTATTGAGCACACCTTAGATGGTGGGCTAGTTGATTATCTAGTTGTCTGTGTATGAGTTGAAGAACTACCAACTCAGTCATGGATAGCATACATTTAAGTCAATAAATAGCATGTCTGCTCACTTTCCCCTTTATTACTTGTTTCAGGGTGTCGGTGATCAAACCAGGCCAAGAAGTGAAGGCGAGGGTTAAATTTTCCCCTCAAAAACACGGCCTGAGGAAATTGACTGTGGATTTCAACACCGATGAATTGAAAGCTGTGAAAGGTTTTAAAAATATTATCATCAGACCAATGGACAAATAGGACCTGTCAATCATCTTCAAAAAATATTGTTCATGAAGACAGTGCTTTTAAGAAGGGAAGAGAATTCAACACAGATTTAGCAAAAGATATTTATGTTCTGCGTTCCTCTATCATTAAAGTCTTTCAGTGATAATAATCATTAAAATAATATGCTAAACCACTGTTATGCATCCATATTCAGTTTTGCTTCATATCATCAAAGGACGCAAATATTCCTTATAATTGGTGTATTGTTCTTCTGTTTTTATTCGTTACTGTTATGTTTACTTAAGTTCCACCTGATGTGAAATTATGCAATTGTTTGACATCAATGATTTCTATAATCCAGTATCATACAAGAGTCATTGCCTGTGAACAATGTAATACAGGCATCGGATGGTATTTGATTAGTGGCTCCGCTTGTGTTGTGGCTCACCTTACAATAGAAACCTGCAGTCAGACATTGGATCAAGCCATTTCACCAATGGCATCAAATATAATTAACTCACCAAGAACTCAAGATACTAGACATCGCTCAGTGGGAACACTGCTGGATCCAGAAAATAAAGGATTTAAAGACCACTCCAGCAGGCTTAGTCTAAAACATCATCAGTACAATACACAATGTGTGCGATATGTTAGATGTGTCTTATTTGCAGTGAGACAGTAAATCAAAGTTATGTCTTTCTTCTTAAGTGGATGGAATAGATACCACAGCGCATTTCAAACCAGTCATTCTATAAATGCAAATTCCATCTTTATTTACGTTCGAGCCAGCTTCATCAATGGCATGGTGCTGAGTTCTGGGAGGGTTTGTGATTGAAGTAAATAATTTTTAACCAAATATTTTTGCTATTTTAATGGAAATTGTTTCTTTTTATTTCTAACTGGCCTAAAGCCAGGTTGCTAATGGTTCTTTATAATCTCTATTGTTTGCACAGCTATTATACTTATCAGATTCTCTTTTGGCTTCATTTACGTAAATCAATTATAATGTGTTGTGCCGGTAATCCTAACAATAAAGTATTTTGCAAATACTGTGCTGGAGTACAGTGACTTTCTTTAAACTGTTGCACCACGTCTTAACCTCACATAGATGGTTCTCTTTGTAATGCTTTCTTTTTTTTGTTTCAAGAATATACTTTATTCATAAAATTATTTGGGTCTCTTTACAATTGGTCATGCCATTCTTGTGCACACATTACATTTCTTTACATAGAGACATCAAAATGTATTTTTCCTATATTCAAGTCTGTACATTTACTATCCAGCTCTTCTGCTGAGGTGTCAGCGGAGCCCAAATGATTGGGTGGGCCCCCTGTTCTTCTTAGGCAGGCAGAAGTTACACGGTGGTCTTTCCCCACCGCGCCTTGGTGGCAGCTGCCCCAAGCTTCAGCACATCCCTCAACACGTCATCCTGGACCTTGGAATGTGCCAGTCTGCAACACTCAGTCAGGGTCAGCTCCTTCAGCTGGAAGATCAACAGGTTTTGGGCTGTCCAGACAGGTAGATCTTCAGTATGTAGTGACACTTGGTGTTTGCGTACCGGGGATCCACGTACAGCTTGATGCAGCCACACACAAAGATGGCCATCAGGGTGAGGGTGGCATTGGGTGTGTTTTTTCCCCCGTTGCCCAGATCTTTATACATCGAGTTGTCTTTGTAATGCTTTCATGCATAGGTTTTCTTGTCAGGCTTCAGTTAGTGCCACAAACTGTCTAGTCAAAACTGGAACACCACCTTTTAGAATAGCCTTTATTGTCATGCACACTCAAATGAGTGCAGAGGAAAGTTTATCATGTTGCTTCTTGGCACCATCTTGGGTACAGGGTACCTAGGTGAGAACATTTTGTGTTTCACAGAATTGAAAGAATAAAACAATATTAGTGTGGGAATATAGAGTTTTAAAGTCCAGAATGAGAGTAAAATGTGTCTATAAAGTCCTCCCAGTGACAGTGCTTACAGTCCTTTTCCAACATGTGTCCATGGCTATCAGGCTTCAGAACTCAAGGCCATGCTGTCCCCACACACTGGCCTCTGTCCAGGACTCGCTTTACAGTCCCTCCTGGCTCGAGCCCGGACTCTGCCTGCGCTCACTGTGTTCCCCGCTCCGGGACTGTGCCTGCGCTCACTCTGTTCCTCACTCTGACACACGGCCATTACTCACTGTGCTCCCCACCCTGCCACTCAGACTGGGCGTTCCGCACTGCATATAAACATTCCCGTTTCCCCTTACTCTGTGAGGTAGTGCCTAATTACTACTGGTGGTCATATATTACATACCTGACCCTGCTAAGTTGACATATCTTTTTTCTGCATTTAATTATAGAATAATATTTTATTTTATCAAATTTCTTCACTTTATCTTTCTCTGTAACTTTGAGATCTTGCTGTCATAATTATAAAGGGGTTCTCATCTTTATCCACATCGTCTTCCTGGGTTGAACATCTTGCTGCTCCTGCAATAAGCAGAGTACATGGACATGTAGTTAGCTCGAAATAACTTGAGTTATATTACTGTAAATCTGTCCAGGAGTGAAACATCACATGCAGGCAAGCAGTTGGGCAATTCCAGACATGAACTTTCATTCAGGGACAGCAAAAGCAAACTGAAACAGAAATGACTAGAGGCTGCAGTTAGCCCCCACAGCGCCAACTAAATGCTGGCATTTGTGTAGTGTCCGTGATTATCTGTTACACCCAACACTCCTTGACAGCATTGTAGATGAGTTCTGAATTAGAATCCTTACAGTGTGGAAACAGGCCCTTCGGCACAACAAGTCCACACCAACTGTCCAAAGAGTAACCTACCCAGACCCATTCCCCTACATTTACCCCTGACTAATACACCTAACCTACACATCCCTGAACACTATGGGCAATTTAGCCAATTCACCTAACCTGAACATCTTTGGATTGTGGGAGGAAACTCACGCAGATACAGGGAGAACGTGCAAACTCCACACAGACAGTCACCTGAGGCTGGAATCGAACCCAGGTCCCTGGTGCTGTGAGGCAGCAGTGCTCGCCACTGTGCCACCCCTGGATTCTGTAGCTGGCAGTGGAGTAAAAGGGTTGAACCCAGGGCTCATCTGCTCCTGACGGCTTCCTTTCTCTTTCTTTTTCCCTTTTTAGTTTTGCTGCTTTTCTCTTTTTTTCTTCCCTCATTTTCTTTCCTGTGAAGCCTGGATAGTGGCAGACAAAGGAGGAGTCCTCTGGTGGAAACAACAATGGCAGCAATGCCAGCATAGGCTGGACAGAGCTCCACCCCAGCCTGCGCTCTCCCACTGGGTGAGAAGCAGGTCCTAGGCTAACTGCCCCCCACCTACCCCGGCCCAGACTCGCAGGCTGGGTCAAGGCTCTGGGTTTGCAGCTAGGCCTGGGTGCCTGGAGTGCAGTGATTTCCTTTAAACTGCTCTGCCATGTCTTAGCTTCACATTGACACGAGGCATTGGTGGAAGGACAGCTGGTGATCGGCGGCAGTGGCTGAAGGAATATTGGATGGGCAACTGGAGGCTTCTCCCAGCCCAACTACAATGTGGCTTCTGGTGGCTTGAGGTGGCCGTCTCGGTCCAGCATTGCAGTATCATCCTGGCTGCGTTCTTCAGGGCATTATCATTGATTAATCCCAAAGCCCAAAAGCCATTAACTGAATTGTAATTAACTTTGTCTTAATTTTACATTTTTTATTGTTATGCATGACTTTTGTCATTGATGCAGACATCATATTGATGACTTCTAAAATGTATTTTTCCTATTATAGTGCACATGCTAATAAGTTCCTACTCTAAACTACAAGGAGAACTGTATCCTCCCCAATGTCGTTCACATCCAACTGTTCCCAAACACACAGTACCTCCATCTTTCATATTGCCAATTCCCTTCTGCAGTTGTACAGCATGCCAGATTGATGTGGAAAATACTGGAGTGGGGTGGGGGGAGGTTGAGGGAGGGGGTAGTGTGTGTGTAGTGTAGCTCAAACCACAGTCCATACAGCAGGTCTGCATGTGGAGGATCCCCATCATCTGCTCCACCACAGCTCCGGTTGCAGAACTAGACAGCAGCTCCATGAAGGAAGCCATGCCGACTAAATGACCAATACATCAAACAGGAAGTGACTGTGGTGTTCTGAGCCCCTTCCCACCCCAGACCCCCAGTCATTCAAGTTTTGATTGTGTTCAGCAGTGTTCATTGTCATACTTACATGATGGCCCTGCAGGACTGAACCTTAACCACACTCTGGACTGTGGTCAGACATCTCCTCTGTTCATTCCCAGTCATAATGGATGACTGACTGTGGCCACGTCACTGGACTGCTGCAGGCTGTGTCTATGACTGATGGTGCCAGGACCCCCTGACCAACAATAGACCCTCCCTGGAGTGAATGGAATGAGGGCCAGGTGGATCTCATTGACTATGAGCTCCATGACTGGGGTTGTTAACCTGGCTGAACGATATGATTCTAGGGGCTGCCTTTGAGCTGGCTGGTCTGCATATGTAAATAAAGGGTGACTTGGTGACAGGATACCAGCCTCTGTGCAGTTTCTCACTCTGCTTGACTAGATTGTGGGCTGTTGCAAACTCACTTTCTGACATAGCCATTTGGTCTTCACATTACACCAGCACTGAAAGCATTAAGACTCTGCTCAAAGCGCCAACATGCTAACAGGCATAGCATGGCATGAAAAGAGAAGGTAAGGCAATATATTCACACAATGGGCATATAGGTAGCACTACACGAGTGAGTGTTAACACAGCAAGTGAGCAGCCTGAGAACCTGGTCCAGTCTCTCAGCTCCCTATGTGTACAGTGTCCTTCAGCAGCTTTTCGGTGTTAGGTCTTGGTATATCTTTCAATATAGCTCTCTGCCTCCCATGCATCTTGCAAGTGGTCCAGCGAGGTGCCTTGAGTACTGTGAGGGGTAGGCTCAGGATGGCCCAGTGGCTAGGTGGTTAGCACTACTGCCTTACAACACCAGGGACCCGGGTTCGATTCCCACTTCGGGCGGCTGTCTGTGTGGAGTTTGCACAGTCTCGCTGTGATTGTGTGGGTTTCCTCTGTGTGCTCTGGTTTCCTACCACAATCCAAAGGTGTGCAGGTTAGGTGAATTGGCAGTGCTAAATTGCCCATAGTGTTAGGTACATTAGTCAGGGATAAATATTGGGTAATGGAATAGGTCTGGGTGGGTTTCTCTTCAGAGGGTCAGTGTGAACTTGTTGGGCCAAACAGCCTGTTGCCATACTGTAGGGAATCAAATCTAATGTAATCATTTAGATGCCAATAGCTATTGATGAACGGTGTTTGGTGCTCATGTGTCATTCCCAAGGTGCTAAGCAACATCTCGGCTCTCCGCAGAAAGTGGCCAGCTGAAGTCACATGGCACCTGGTCGGACCTAACATAAAAGCAAAATACTAGGGATGCTGGTAACCTGAATCAAACAAGGAGAGCAGTGGAGAAAGTCAACAGGTCTGGCAGCATTTGTGCAGAGAAATACAGTTAACATTTCAAGTGTGTTATTATTCTTCGTTAGAATTGAAAGATGTTGGAAAATATGCTTTTTTATACTTTTGTCAAAGGCAAAGGAAGATCAAGAAGGCAGATGATATAGAGGTCTAATGCAAAGGGAGAAATGAAATAACAGAGAAAGAGAAAGAGATGTGAAGAGGGTATAAATTAAGGTGTGAAAAGGAGATAATTTGATCCTTCCTACTACATGCAAATAAAACAAAACACAAACACAACATGGCTTGGGGTGGAAAGAGAATGTAAAAGAAGTGGAGAACAATCGGTTTCTGAAGTTATTGAATTCAATATTGAGATCTTGAGGCTGTAATGTATATAGATGTAAAATGAGGTATTGTTCCCCAAGCTTATGTGGTGCTTTGTTGGAACTGCGCAACAAGTCTAGAACAGAATTGTTAACTTGGGAGCAAGGTGTCTGATTGAAATGGCAAGCAACCGGAAGGTCAGGATCATTCCTACAGATAAAGCCAATCTACTCCCCAACCAGTCATTCAGTCTATGTTTAGACTTGGCATTGTAAAGGACTTCTTGAGAATTGTCAACGTCTAACTTGTTCAGTGCATTTGGTAAGAAAGGAAGCTAAAAACTAATGAGGTGAGTTGTGGCATTAATAAGCCACTTAACAACCTATAATTCCCTTTAATTAGAAATTCGCTACCTCTTAGTAAGAAGTTAAAAATCACACTACACCAGATTATAGTCCAACAGGTTTATTTGGACGCACTAGCTTTCAGAGTGCGTTGAAGGTGGTTGATGAAGGAGCAGCGCTCGAAAGCTAATGCTTCCGAATAAACCTGTTGTGTTTTGTGATTTTTAACTGTGTACACCCCAGACTAACACCAGCATCTCCAAATCTTAGCAAGAAATCTGCCTCTCAGGTTCGCAGATGTAAAGAAGGTGCAACGCATTATTCCTGATGTTGAGGTAGTCATCACTAATGTCTTGTGTGGTTCTGCCATTTTTCTGCCATAGCTTCTGTTTTTCAGACCTCTAAGATTCCACCCTTTGTGTAACTCAGGGCAATATCATCTAAATTTAGACTGTCAAGGGTCATAACAGCTATGAATAAATGTAATTACCATTGCAAAATCAAACATAATGCTTTCCATGAAATGTTTAGAAGGATTTAGGTTGCATTGAACACTTCAACTTATGACCTCCACAATGGTGCCCTTGAAGTATATAAGTTGCTTAATTCATTTAGTGTCACCTTATTGGTACAAACTATAGGAAATATATTTTGCACAAACCAAGGAAACCTGAATAATAATGAACATCCTGCTTAAAACCTTAAAGACAAACATTGAATATTTTGTTGGCCGCAGTTAAAAAAATAAAGTATTTTGGATTTCCTGTAGTGCTTACATATGGGAATATTAGTGAACAATCTTTTTGAGCTCCTTCTCTGTATCTATCTTTTGCAGCCAATTGTAATACTTCTGCAATATCCCCTTATCTGCGCTGCTTCCTACACCGTGGTTGACAAGTTTTGGTGAACATTAGACTTTTTACACAAATATACAGAAAAATAGGGCTGATACTTTACATGGTTGGCACATAAACTATCTTCGACTCCCAGCCTTGATGTTAAGATAAAAGCAGACTTGTGACAATATTTATTGAAGCTCATTCTAACAAAGAATTTTAAAGGCACAATGAATAGGAGATAAAAAGGCATATTAATTGCCTTTATCATTAGGGAAATGGATCATTAGGGAAATGGATTGTTAAGTGCTTACCCCAAAGGAACAGAGTAAACATTGGATGATCTGTACAATCTGCCTTCATAGAGATCACTGCTGACACCTACTGGACTCACTAGTTCCTTTAATAATTAGCCTGACCATTCAACTGACCTTTGGTTTTGCACTTATAAGCTAAGGGAAATCTATCAGAAGTTCTTATAAAACCCTTTTCTTGCTTGATTTTTTTCATTTGGTTATGCATCTTTGAAAACCACTTGAAAACTTGTAAAGTCACAATTTGTATTCTTGTTTTAAATGTTTCCTTTAAATATCTAGTCAGGAAGAAGAAAATTCTGAGAAAGTGAGGACCACAGATACTGGAGATCAGAGTCGAAAAGTGCGGTGCTGGAAAAGCACAGCAAGTCAGGCAGCATCCGAGGAGCAGGAGAATTGACATTTCGGGCAGAAGCCGTTTATCAAGAATGAGAATTATGCTGAATATTATTTTTAGTGGATCCCTTGATATATGCGATTTTGGAGGTTGTGGATCAGGTTGTAAGTTTCTTCACTGAGCTAGTGGATTTGTTCTCAGACATTTCATCACTATGCTAGGTAACATCATCAGTGAGCCTCCAACAAAGCACTGGTGTTCAGTTCCATTTGCTATATATCTGTCTTGGTCTGTTGTGGTGGGTGATATCACTTTCAGTCCTTTTCTGAGAGGTTGGTAAATGGAGTGCAAATCTATATGTTTGTTAATGGAGTTCCGGTTTGAATGCCAGGCCTCTAGGAATTCCCATGCGTATCTTTGTTTAGCCTGTCCCAAGATGGATGTATTGTCCCAGTCAAACTGATATCCCTCTTCGTTTGTGTGTATGGATTCTAGTGATAGTTGGTCATTTCTTTTGGTAGCTAGTTGGTGCTCATGCATCCTGGTGGCCAGTTTCCTGTCCGTTTGTTCATTGTAATATTTCTTGCAGTCCTTGCAGGGTATTTTGTATATCATATACAAAGGGCAAACCTGTTTCCAGTGACAAAACACCAGTAACCAACCATAGAGATTAAAGGTGATTAGCAAAAGCAGGGTGAATAAGGTAATTTTATTTTTTACACTGTGAGTTTTTATGATCTTGAATGCACTGCATGAAGAAGTAATCGTTACACGTTCATTACTAATGTTTAAAAGTGTGAGGGACAGATAACTGACAGAAGAAATGTATAGATATACAGAGAAGGAGTACGGGAGTAGGTTTAGTTGATTACATATTCAAAGGGCTGCACAGGCATGATAGATGATCTGTGTACCCTTAATCTATGATCCCATCATTCAATGATTGTTTTCTACTAGATGCAATTATTAAGCTTTATTACTGCATACCAGAAAACAAAATCGTTCCATTTGGGTACAGAAGTGCTCCTGTAGGCTTTGCCACCAACAGGCCTCAGACTTGGATTTCTTTCAGTGTTGTATCTACTTACAATCATCTCTCCTCATTAAAATGTTTGTTCACTTCAAGGAATGAACTTTCAGGTGACGTTACCACATTTTACCTTTAAAGCCCCGCAAACTGACTCTTATCTAATATCCAATCTCTGACTCTCAACGCTATGGCCTCAGATTACCTCATCTGGAGATTATAGAGTTAACTGAAATAATAATGTTGCTGCATATTTGTCAAAAGTTTACCTTTGGAAATTGTCAGGCAAAGTGACCACTCAGATAACTTGCAGCAGGTATTGAAAAGAGAATTGGAATCCAGGATGCAATAGAAATAATAGATTTCATGAAATCAATGGTATAATTAAAACCTGTTATTGTTTATTGATATTTACACATTGGCCTGCTAAATTCATTGTATCATAAATAGACAATCTGAGACTGCCATTTCAAAGGTAGCATCATTGTATTATGTAATATTAAATATTATAATTAAATCGTCAACTGTACTATTAAATGCAATCACAGTTGTGATAAAGGCAGCATGGCAGCAAATATGTGCAAGCTTTTAATTAAATAAAAACACCATTTTAAAATTATTAACACTGACAGTTTGACACCGTATTTTTCAAAAAGAAAACTTAGCTATGTTACATCGGACTAAAATCTTTTTGAAAAAGCCAATGATTTAAGGCTTGCCTCTGATGTTGTTAGAACAGGTCTATTTTCACTCCATGCTGGTCAGTTTTCTCTCTATACAGATAGTTGTTCTCTGCTAAAAATAATCCTGTGTTTTAAGCAAAAGCACATATGGTGGAGTTGTTAAATATTTAATTGGAATGGATTTGCTAATTTCTTCGCCTTTCAATGAAATTGAACTTTATCTGTTCATTTAATGTTTTGATATCAGATTGGCAAAGCGTAGAACTGTTTGGCAAGGTGTATTATGTAGTGCACCTTGGTGCTCTAGTGACAGAAATGCCTTGCTTGCTTACTTTCTAGCAAGGAAAACAATTGGGTTCACTGGTATCAATTAGACCTCAAAAACTATTTTCATGATTGCTAAAAGCAGGCAAAGAGTTCTAAAAGAGGTTTCAGTATTGCCCAGAATGCACCAGTACTGACCAATCTTGCATGTGAAATAAGTGAATTTGCAATTTGGATCTGTTATATTCACAAAGCAGTGGGATCATTTTATGACAAGGGCTCCCGAGGCAGATAGTGGAAGCAGTTAGTATTTAGATTAGATTAGATTACTTACAGTGTGGAAACACGCCCTTCGGCCCAACAAGTCCACACCGACCCCCTGAAGAGCAGCCCACCCAGACCCATTCCCCTACGTTTACCCCTTCACCTAACACTACGGGCAATTTAGCATGGCCAATTCACCTAACCTGCATATTTTTGGACTGTGGGAGGAAACCGGAGGAAACTCACACAGACACGGGGAGAATGATGAAGGGCTTTTGCCCGAAACGTCGATTTCGTTGCTCCTTGAATGCTGCCTGAACTGCTGTGCTCTTCCAGCACCACTAATCCAGAACGGGGAGAATGTGCAAACTCCACACAGGCAGGAATTGAACCTAGGTCTCTGGCGCTGTGATTCCCCAAAAATACTCTAGATGGATTTTTTTCAGAAAATACTTATTTGGTAAACAGTATATGAGTCGTTTGAGACACTAGAGTGGATTCCCTGAGGTTGGGCTCTCTGCTGTCCAGTGCAAATATCAGGTGAAGTCTCTCTGCTCTGCTGGCCTGCCCTGTTTTATCATTTCCTCTCGAAACCCTTACCTTAAATCCCCGCTCCTGGTCACTACTCCCTCCAGGACAGGGAAATGTTTCATCCTCTCTACACTATCTGTGCCCCTCATTATTTTATACATGTCTCCTCTCAATTGCCATTGCACTTCAGAAAAAAAATTCAGTCTGTCCAATATCTGTAAACATCCAAAGTTCTTCAATCCAGTTAACATCGTCTGCACCCTCTCCAGTGTTATCACGTCCCTCCTATAGTGTGGATTCCAGAACTGCCTACAATACTCTAGCTGTGGTCTAACCAATGTTTTGTACAGTTCCAGCATAAACCCCTGCTCTTAAACTCTATGCCTCGACAAATAAAGCGAAGCATGCCAATCGTCGCCTTCACCACTTTTTCTACTTGCTCTGATGCCTGGTGGACATGCACACCACAGTCCCTTTGATCCTCAGTACTTCCCAGGCTGTTGCCATTCATCATGTATTCCCTTGCCTTGTTTGATCTGTCCAAGTGCATCACCACTTTGTTACCTTTATCCTACTCCATGACTTGTCTACTATGGCTGTGTCTCAGGGATCTGCTTGCAATTGTGGAAATGCTCACTGTGAAAACACACTGTGAAAGCACTCCTTTTTTACTTCTATGCTTCCCAGTTGGCTTCCTATTACAACACCCATGGGAAAATGCATTGATATTCAAAGTCTCACGACTCCTGCGATCATCGCCGAAGTTAAAGATTTCATCAAATTACACAAACTTTCTAATTGGCCTGTCTGATAAATTTGGGTCAACAGAAAACACTGAGCGTGTTCTGTACTTATTTACTGTCTGAATCAGTGTGTATTATAATTAAATCAATTCTTACTGCAGGTAAACAAACATATGTATTATCAACAAATAACTCGACTAGCTTAAGCTCCATTCCCCCTTCTTAAATCCGTATCGACACATGCTGACAGACACATGATTACACATGGACATATTGGTTATGTCTCACCAACTTTATTGAGTTGTTCAAGGAGGTGACCAGGTGTATAGATGGGGTCTAATACATTTCAGCGTAGTCAACATTTATCCAGATTAAAGTCCATTTGGGACTGATCAACCCATCTATATCCTCCTGTAATCTAAGGTTACCCTCCTCATTACTTACAACCCAAACAACTTTTGTATGGTCTGCGAACCCTTCTACATTCAAGTTTGAATCATTTGTGAAATTTGCAAATAGCAATGGTCTCAACCCATGTGGGACACAATTGGACACCAGTTTCCAGTTGGCAAAACACTCCTTAACCATTACTCTCTGTTTCCTGCCATTCAGCCAGTTGCGGATCCAATTTGTCAAATTTCCTTGGATCCCATGTGCTCTTCTCATTGCTATCAGTCTCCCATGCAGGACCATGAGGGGAGGCAATTATCTAACTGGGACTCAGGTTCAAATCCAGCCGTGTCAAATGGTGAAATTTGAGTGCAAACAGAAAATCTGAAATTAAGAGCCTCATGATGACCATAAATCCATTGTCAATTGTTGGAAAAACTCATCTGCTTCATTAACGTCCTTTAGGCAAGGAAACAGCCATTCCTACCTGGTCTGGCCTACATGCAATTCCAGTTCCATTGCGATGTGTTTGGTTCTTGACTGCCCTCTGGACTAGTAGGGATGGGCAATAAATACAGTTTAGCCAGTGACATTGTCATCCTGTGAATAAATTTAAAAAAACTTATCAAAAGCTGAAGTCCAAGTAAACTATGTTGAAATGCAATTCAATAAAGTTGGTGAGACATACTTAATTATAATATAAACTAATTCAGACAGTAAATAACAGTCAGTGTTTTCTGTTGACCCAAATTTATCAGACAGGTGAATTAGAAAGTTTGAGTAATTTGATGAAATCTTTAACTTCGGCGATGATCGCAGAGTAGTGAGACTTTGAATATTAGTACGTTTTCCCATTGGTGCTGTAATAGGAAGCTACTGTGAAGCCGCCACTGTGAAGCATAGAAGTAAAAAAGTGTTTTCACAGTTAGCATTTCCACAATTGCAAACAGATCCCTGAGACACAGCCACAGTAGAAAAAGTCATGGAGTGAGATAAAGGCAACAAAGGCCATTTTAAAAGGTTTTGGAAACAGATTCTAGCAGAAGGAGATTGATGAATTTTAGGAGAAGCTGTCAAAATCAGAAGATAGATAATTAAACTGCAGATTTAGTGAGAAGTCTTATTAAGGCCACAGCCATAGAGGTTTATTTCCAGCATCATGGGAAGGAATTTACATTGCATGTTGAACTGTGAAAGGTGGGAAAGCATAGATTTTTCAATCAAGGAAGTGAACTGTGGAATGTGGAAAATCGCCATTTGTCTGTAGGAGGAGGGATGTGACCATTTTGTATTGCATAAACGTGTTGGAAATCTCTCGCAAGCAGTATATAGATACTGAGTTACTATTTGATCAAATTTTAATCCTTAAAAGGAAATAAAATAACAGCATTGTAATAATACAGACTTGGTATTTGTCTGAAAAATATTAAACAGCATTACCAATAATTCATCCTGAGCATTGACTAGTAGTGATTGGCCCTCATTTTATTACAGCTGGTGAGTTGTGAAGCTCCATTCAAATCACCCCCAAAACAGCCTCAACTGGATCCCTGCCATGAGTCAGCTGGCTCCAGTTCCTGTTCCTCAGCTGCCCTCGGAAATTTGGCTGCCCATGGCAAGGTTTGCAGGATATCCAGAAGCATTATCCCAGTATTTTCCAGGCAGCCTTGCCTCCAAGCTATCCAAGAAGACTGAAAAACCCAGCTCTTCAACCTCATCCCTCTTTCCTAAAATGTTGTCAGACCTGCTGCACACTCCTAACAACTTCTGTCTGATGTCTCAAACTTCCAGCATTTACAGAAAATAATAATAAGCATGATGCTGGGCTTGGAGGGTTTGACATATAGAGAGAGGCTGAATGGCTGGGGCTATTTTCCCTGGAGCATTGGAAGCTGATAGCTGACCTTATACAAGTTTATAACATCATGAGGAGTATGGTTAGGGTGAATAGCCAAGATCCTTTTCCCAGGGTAACTTGAGAGGGGAAAGATTTAAAAAGGATCTAAAAGGGCAATATTTTCAAGCAGAGGGTGGTGGGTGCATGGAATAAACTGCCAGAGGCAGTGGTGGAGGCTGGTACAATGACTATATTTAAAAGGCACCAGGATGGGTTTATGAATAGGAAGGATTCAGAGGGATAGGTGCCAAATGCTAGTAAATGGGAACAGGGCAGATTGGGATGTTTGGTCAGCGTGAATGAGTTGGATCGAAGGGTCTGTTTCTGTGATGTACGACTCTATGACTCATTTGCAAAATTTTGCTGGTGTAACAGAGAGAAAAAAATGCTTTCATATTTCTTTAAAAAGATCTTCTCTCAGTTATGCTCTGTAAGAAGAGGTGGACAGCTGCAGGCAAAGATGCGATACAGCTTTTACTGAAACCAAGATAACAAACTATCATAGAATGAGGAGAATCATGCATTTCAATTTAACAAACCTAAATACCCACCCATTATATCACAAAAAAAATTATTGTATTCCCAAGGATGAATTTCCACTCAACATAATATTACCTTTAATGTTAATGCTATATCTGCCATTATCCTTTACAGGTTGGCCTAACTTTGATGTGTTATTTAAAGCTGTCTGCTTTTGGTTTTCAGAATATATTTTGACTTTCAATCAAGGATTAAAAGATTTAAAATGGAAATAATATTTTTACTCAGCTCTACGCAAAGTAGTTAGAGTCATAGTGTCATAGAGATGTACAGCATGGAAACAGACCTTTTCAGTCCAACTTGCCCATCCTGACCAGATATCCTAACCTAATCGAGTCCCATTTGCCAGCACTCGGCCCATATCCCTCTAAACACTTCCTATTCATATACCCATCCAGATGCCTTTTAAATGCTGTAATTATAGCAGCCTCCACCGCTTCCTCCGGCAGCTCATTCCATACATGCATCACCCTTTGCATGAAAACGTTGCTCCTAAGGTCTCTTTTATATCTTTCTCCGCTCACCCTAAACCTATGCCCTCTAGGTATTCCCTCCACCCCAGGGAAAAGACCTTGTCTATTTATCCTATCCATGCCCCTCATGATTTTATAAACCTCTTTAAGGTCACCCCTCAGCCTCTGATCTCCAGGGAAAACAGCCCCAGTCTGTTCAGCCTCTCCCTATAGCTCAAACCCTCCAACCCTGGCAACATTCTTGTAAATCTTTTCTGAACCCTTTCAAGTTTCACAACATCCTTCTGATAGGAAAGATACCAGAATTGCACGCAATATTGAAAAACAGTCTATCCAATGTCCTGTACAGCTGCAATATGACCTCCCAACTCATATATTCAATGCTTTGACCAATAAAGGAAAGCATGCCAAATGCCTTCTTCACTTTCCTATCAACCTGTGACTCTACTTTCAAGGAACTGTGAATCTGCACTCTAAAGTCTCTTTGTTCAGCAACACTCCTCAGTACCTTACCATTAAGTGTATAAGTCCTGCTTTTCCAAAATGCAGGATTTCACATTTATCTAATTTAAACTCCATCTGCCACTCCTCAGCCCATTGGCCTATCTGATCAAGATCCCATTGTACTCTGAGGCAACCTTCTTTGTTGTCCATTGCACCTCCAATTTTGGTATCACCTGCAAACTTACTAACTATACCTTTTATGTTCACATCCAAATCATTTATATAAATGATGAAAAACAGTGGACCCAGCACCGATCCTTGTGGCACTCCACTGGTCACAGGCCTCCAGTCTGAAAAACAAGCCTTCACCACCACCCTCTGACTTCTACCTCTGAGCCAATTCTGTATCCAAATGGCTAGGTCTCCCTGTATTCCATGAGATCTAACCTTGGTAACCAGCCTCCCATGGGGAATCTTGTCGAGCGCCATACTGAAGTCCATTAGATCACGTCCACTGCTCTGCCCTCATCAATCTTCTTTGTTACTTCTTCAAAAAACTCAATTAAGTTTTTGAGAAATGATTTCCCACGTACAAAGCTTTGCCGACTATCACTAATTACTCCTTGCCTTTCCAAATACATGTAAATCCTATCCCTCAGGTTACCTTCCAACAACTTGCCCACCACCGATGTCAAGCTCACTGATCTCCTGTTCCCTGGCTTGTCCTTACTAACTTTCTTAAATAGCAACACCAAGTTAACCAACGTTTACTCTTCTGGCATCTAATCTGTGCCTATCAATGATACAAATATCTCAGCAAGGGGCCCAGTGATCATTTCCCTAGCTTCCCACAGATTTCTAGGTTTCACCTGATCAGGTCCTGGGGATTTATCCACTTTTATGCATTTTAAGATATTTTTCAAGATGTCACCATCTATTTCCCAACACTCTATTCCTCCCATGCCCTTTTTTACAGTAAACACTGACGCAAAATACTCGTTCAATATCTCCCCCATCTCCTGCGGCTCCACGCAAATGCTGTCTTGCTGATCCTTGAGAGGCCCTATTCTCCATCTAGTTTCCCAGTTGTTCTCAATGTATTTGCAAAAACGCTTTGGATTCTCCTTAACCATATTTGCCAAAGCTGTCTCATATCCCCTTTTTGTCCTCCTGAATTCCCTCTGAAGTGTACTCCTACTGCCTTTGTACTCTTCTAAGGGTTCACTCTACCTCTCCTGTCTGTACCTGACATATGC
Source organism: Chiloscyllium plagiosum (assembly GCF_037043375.1). Taxonomy (NCBI): domain Eukaryota; kingdom Metazoa; phylum Chordata; class Chondrichthyes; order Orectolobiformes; family Hemiscylliidae; genus Chiloscyllium; species Chiloscyllium plagiosum. The sequence continues at coordinate 55,280,372 of NW_028270153.1, read as the reverse complement.
TTCCTTCTTTTTCTTAGCCAAAACCTCAATTTCTCTAATCATCCAGCATTCCCCACACCTACCAGCCTTTCCTTTCACCCTAACAGGAATATACTGTCGCTGGACTCTTGTTATCTCAATTTTGAAAGCTTTCCATTTTCCAACTGTCCTTTTACCTGTGAACATCTGCCTTCAATTAGCTTTTGAAAGTTCTTGCCTAATACCGTTAAAATTAGCCTTCCTCCAATTTAGAACTTCAATTTTTAGATCTGGTCTATCCTTTTCCAACGCTATTTTAAAACTAATAGAATTATGGTCTTGACATTCATTAATTTACAAACACTATCATTCCAATAATCTGCATATTATTTAAAATGATGAAACTTTTGCTGAAGTCAAGTATGATTTTTTGATCAATTTTAATTAACAAATAAATTAATTAATTTATTCATTTTTCTAAACAAATAGTCGCATTTAGAATTTTACTAAATCCAATTAGTGTATTTCTTTATGCCTTCACTTCAAGTTTCTAGATTTTTTCCAGCAGGTCATAATGTGAAGTTTTGTCTACTTTAGTTACTGATTCAGTTCAAAGTTGACCACAAAGTTTACCAAAATTATAAATTATTCTAGCTATTTCAATGTTAACCAATTTATTTTAAGAAGTTAAAATCCATGCCAATGAAACAGAGCAATTTAATACAAATATGTTAAGCATTTAAAGTAAATATTTTGACAGCAATTTCTAAATTATTGTGCCCCAGGATTAGAAAGTTGATTTCACTCTTGGACTCTGCGATTAGCATCTCCATCATCATTTGATTTTATCCATAAGTCCTTTAATTGTAGGAAGCTACAAACATTAAAATATAATTAAGCTGCTGCTTTTTAAGAGGTATGCATTTATGGTGTGCAGATTGGGTAAAGAATGTTTAGCTCACTGTATGAAGTGCAAAGTGAGTTCAGGAAGTAAAGCAAATAATATATTTAAGGAAAATGTCATAACGGAGCCTATGTTTCTCCCATTAGTCAGCCATCATGTCCTAAATCTTTTCACAAAGAAAGTTGCATTTTAACTAGGTATCAACATTTGACTGGAGACAGGACAATTGTTGAAATCAGCAGAGCTTTTAAAAAAGGTCAGTAAAGGGAAATAACTTCTCAAACTGTTTAATAGTGGATCCAGAGTGATTTTGAATGTCATTGATACAGACCATCAAGAAATCCAATCAAAAATTGTGAAATTATTTACCTACATAAAGAGTGGTGAGAAAGTTGAACTCTCCATCACAAAGACTGACTTCAGCAAATGATATCGACACATTTAAAGGGGAATGAGGAAAGCATCCAAGGAAAAGGTAAAAGAGGTTTATGATGATAGATTTAGGTAAGGTAGAACTTGGGAGGAGGTTTGAATAGAATATAAATACTTGTATAGACTGGTTCAACAATAGGCCTGTTTCTATATTCTATATCCTAAGTAAACCTGTGATGTCCCAAGCTGAGAGAAGTTGGCATTGTCATGATAGCCATCTGTCAGATTTCAGCTCCATTTCGACACCTTGGGTAGAGAAAGACAGGACATGGGTACATGTCAAACATTACACAGCAGGACATAGTGAGATCAATTGCTCTACACAAGTTCTATAATGTTAAAATACCACCTCCTCCATTACCTTAGGAATGATGGATGGAAAGAAGTGATTCACATTTCCAGGGCACAATATCATTGCAACACAAAATACAGAAAATAACTTGGCCTTAATTCTAATGGAATAATCATATACAGAATAATATTTGAAAGATAGGTTGACATGGAACAAAATTGTTGCATTAGTGTTTGTGAGATTTCCTGTATATAATGATTATAAATATTGAATTACTAGAGGTCACTTTTAAGGTAAAGCTTTGGAAGTGAAAGCAGTCACTTCTGCAGAGAGAGCAGGTGGTGAATAGGAAGAATGCAGTTGAAACAGAAGTGTCTCAAATGAGTAAGTTATATTGCCAAATCTTTTTGATCATTTGCCAGCGGACAGGATTCATTAAGAAAACAATGTAAGGTTTGCATTTGATGGTAAGGCAACTTAAAGGGAAAGTGTTGAGGCAAAAGATAGTTAAGTTGCAAATGTACTAGTTTTCCAAAATCCTGCAAGTAATAATCAATTTGTTGGTGTGACTCAATAATCTCTAAGTGCTTCACATTGACTGGATCAGTTGGTCCCTGTCATGGTGCTAGTGTAAGGTCACTTGACAGGCATTCTCATGGGCTCTCATCAGAGCAGGATAAAGACATATCTACTGACAGATACAAGCTCAGAATGCAGTTGAGTTTAACCAGTTAGTTAGATGAAGAAGTTATGGTCAGGATCAGATTACACAGCAGTTGTTACAAAATAACTGATGACATAGCAATGTCAACATGCAGAATATTTCAAATTCTTTCATGATTGAATATTGTATTCATCTCTTTGACTGTGCTTGTCCTTCATTATTTAGTTTCATGGAAATAAGCATGCTTAACAATTTGCATCCAGCACCTTTTATCAGCTGCTGTCCTGATTTGTCTTGAGAAAGATTGGGAAAACAGGCACAAAAGATATAAAAATACACATTTTAATTCCTAATGGTATGATATTATTATTGTCAATAAAATGTGAGCTGGAAAAAAACTCAGCATGCCAAGCAGCTCAGAGGAGCAGGGGAGTCAAAGTTACAGGTCTGAACCTTTCATCAGGACTGGGCAAGAGGAAGGGGTTGAGAAATAAATAAAGGGAGGGGTTGGGGTTAGGGGAAAGGTAGGTGGGATGGTGATAATTGGACGCAGATAGGAGGTGATTATGATAGGTCAGTGGGTGGGAAGGCAGATGGACAGATTAGGTCAGGTCAAGGGGACGGACCGGAGAAGGAGGGCTGGATCTGGGATGAGGTGGGGGTTGGGGTGATTTGGAAGCTGGTGAATTCTATGTTAAGGCCGTATGGTTGTAAGCTAAGAAGATGAGGTGTTCTTCCTTCAGTTTGTATGTGCCTTGTTTTGACGGTGGAGGAGACCCAGGATGGACATATCGTTAGGGGAGTTGAAATGGATGGCAACCGGGAGGATATAGACCATAGATGTTCCCTAAACTGGTCCCTGAGTTTTCGCTCGGTCTCTTCGATGTAGAGGAGACCACATCGGGAGCAAGAGATGCAATAAATCAGGTTACAGGAGATGCAGATGAATTGTTATTGCCTATTTACACTATAGTATGGGATATTTGGTAGTATGTCCACAATGCTTAAATGTAAGATGTTCCAATGACTTAAAGAGGTAATGGATGCCACTGTGTCATGAGAATATCTAAGGTAAGGTAAGTTTCTGATCGTACAGTATCTGTTTGATAGATCTTCCTTTATTAAATTGTCATTTATATTTGCTGCTCCTGCTTATTATCCTTTCAATCAATGAAAGCTTCACGTTTAAAATTGGTGACAGGACTGTGAGTTTTAAACAAACAATAATAGTACATTCAACTTTTCCAAAGGGAAGAAAATTAACATATGAGTAAGGAACAGGAGAAGGCTAGTCGGCCCTTTGAGCCTTCTCTATCTCTCAATAAGATCATAGCTGATCTGATTTTAACCTCAACTCTACATTTCTATGTAATGCAGATAATATTCATCCCTTTGGTAGTTAGGAATCTTGATTAGAGTGGTGCTGGAAAAGCACAGCAGTTCAGGCAGCATCCGAGGAGCAGGAAAATCGACATTTCGGGCAAAAGCCCTTCATCAGGAATACAGGCAGAGAGCCTGAAGGGTGGAGAGATAAGTGAGAGGAGGGTGGGGGTGGGGAGAAAGTAGCATAGAGTACAATAGGTGAGTGGGGGAGGGGATGAAGGTGATAAGTCGGGGGGGAGGGTGGAGTGGATAAATGGAAAAGAAGATAGGCAGGTAGGACAAGTCATGGGGACAGTGCTGAGCTGGAAGTTTGGAACTGGGGTGAGGTGGGGGAAGGGGAAATGAGGAAACTGTTGAAGTCCACATTGATGCCCTGGGGTTGATGTGTTCTGAGGCGGAAGATGAGGCGTTCTTCCTCCAGGCATCTGGTGGTGAGGGAGCGGCGGTGAAGGAGGCCCAGGACCTCCGTGTCCTTGGCAGAGTGGGAGGAAGAGTTGAAATGTTGGGCCACAGGGCAGTGTAGGTATCCCAGAGATGTTCCCTAAAGCACTCTGCTAGGAGGCGTCCCGTCTCCCCAATGTAGAGGTGGAAGATGAGGCGTTCTTCCTCCAGGCATCTGGTGGTGAGGGAGCAGTGGTGAAGGAGGCCCAGGACCTCCATGTCATTTATTGTATCCGTTGCTCCCGATGCGGTCTCCTCTACATTGGGAAGACTGGACGCCTCCTAACAACATTAATCCAGAATCTGGTTTCCAGCATCTGCAGTCATTGTTTTTATCTAATTAAGAATCTTAACTACTTCAGTCTGAAAAAAATATGCGAAGGTTCTGCATGCACTGCCTTTGAAGGATCCACTGCATCCAAAGACTCAAAAAGCTCTGAGAGAAATAATGCCCTTCTCATCCCAATCTTAAATGGTTATTCCCTCATTTTTGATATATGGTCCTTTGTTCCACGTTCCCCTGAAAGAGGAACACCTTTCCACAACCATTCAGTTAAGTCAACCTGTAATTTTACATTTTTCAATTAAGTCACCTCCGACTCTTCTAAACTCCCAACCTGTCTTCATTTTCCTCATAAGGCCAATTGGCTCATTCGAAGTATTTGTCCAGACATCTGCTTCCAACACATTAACATCTTTCCCTAAGTACAGTGTGACCAGTACTGTGTACAGTGCTCTAGATGCAGTCTCACCAATGCCCTGTAAAACTGACTCTTGCATTCAATTCCTCTTGCAATAAAACGTAAAAGTCCATTAGCAGTCCTGATTACTTGTTGTACCTGTACCTTAAAATTATGCTCCCCTCAATTGTAGTTGGATTTATACATGAACTTTTATTTAATCTTCATTTTGTGATTTGTTTGCAACTTGACAACAATTACCATACTTACAGACATCAAATTTTTGATCACAGTGTTCTGTCAATCTGAGTAAAATGGTTAGTTGAGGTTGTCACAATCCGAATGAGAATATATTTAAGACAGAGAATTTCTTGGTGGGTGGGAATTAAAGGTTATTATGGTTGGGATGAGAATGTAGAATTCAAAACGCGAACAAACCAGCCATGATTTTATTGAATGATGGAGCAACCTTGAGGGACCAAATGGCCCAATGGCCAAATAGGCAAATGCTCCGAATTCATATGCTCACATGTAATCAGACTGAAAGTCAAGCAAGTGCTGTGTTAAATATTTACTTTGAAAACTGCAAGAAATTAATGCAATTTATTTTCTTATTTGAGCACCTTTGTCCAGGGCCTCATTAAGCATTGATGATAATTATGAGTCTGGATGACACTGTAATCCAGGAGATGTTGGATCATTTGCACAATATACACCTCATCACTCTCAAAGACCTCTGTCTCTTATCAGATTCTGACTGAATAGAATTGTTTCCATTTAGACCTCAATAGCCAGTCTCTTGGGTAGACACTGCCTAGGATTATCTGCTTTTGCCTGTGATTAGCTGTCTATTCACTGGTTAGTTTGAAAACATGACCTGCGGCTGCATATGTGGAAAGCTCAGCCTCTGCGCCACTTGAATGTAATTGGTTTCCTGTATATGAGTATTATAGATAAACTATCTACCAGAAACAAACACCATAATTTTTTTGAATATTAATTCGCAACTCCTAAATGGATCAAAATCTTGGAACTCCCGCCTGTCTCTACATCATCTGGAATGCAGTATTGCAAGAAGGCAGCTCACCCAACCATTGTCAGGGCAATGAAGTATGAGCAATAAATGCTGGCTTCATCAATGATGCTCTCATCACATGAACAAATATTAGAAAAATGAGTTGCATGAAATTCTCTTGTGTGCTTCTTACTTTCAACAGGTAGATGCCTTTGAACATCATGCCTTGAAATTAAATTCAGAGATCAACAAAGTGGAATCTCAAATACTGAAACAAAGGAAGAATTTTAACAGCCAAGAGTTGATGGGTTCAGGTGCAGGGGATATCAATCATGAAAAGAGTTCTTGTTTTGGGAATCTGACATGATGTTGCTCACTTCTAGAATACATTCAATGATGAGTGGGAAACATCCACAAAATATCAGGTTACTACAGCAGTATGTTTTGCAAAATATTCTGATTTGATCTACTTTAAAGAAACATCACTGGGCCAAATTTCACCAGCTTTTTACGGACATGGATAATGGTAACTCTGTATGGTGAGATTAGAAAAAAATGAGAGAAAGTAGATGGTGAGAATTCCTGTCATAAAAGTTAGGGTGAGTATCTGGTAGCTCACTACTTCCCCACTTGGCCTCAATCTTGGCCACCTCGTGGCATGCTTCATGGACAGCAACCACTTGCACCTCCAAGGTTGTTAGTATTGGACACGTACCAGCCTCACCACATCATCATGGCACATTTTCAGCTGACTTCGAATACAGTTCTCAATGCTGCACTTTGGAGTGCACCAACACCTTATATAGTAATTCTGTTTCCAGGACACCCTGTGCATAAGGACAAGCCTCTTTATCATGTATTGAATGAAGGTGTATTTCTGAGCTCCTTGCTTCTTCTCTTAGTGCTTATTTTGTACCTAATTTGATACTTGTGGCATCTCTGCCTTGCCTCCCTAAACTTGTGTTGTCTTTTTGCATTTTTCTGCTTCGGTCAGAGCTTAACACTTTCACAGAAGTTTTGTAATGTTTGCGAAAGAAACGAAGCTGGGCAGTATGACAGGTCATCAGCAGTGGTCAGTCACGAGGGTGACCATTTGCTCAGTGAGTCCAAAAAGATATTTTTAAAACGTACAAAAGTTTTTGAATTGACTATTGAGATCAGCTAGTTGGATATTGTAACATTTCAATCGAGATTACTGGTAGCTTTGATGTTGATGGTTGAATAGTCTGTTTCCTGATTCTTACATTTGTATATTAGTTGATACAATGTAGTTCTGGTTCATTTCGACTGCGAGTGAATTCCAGCATTATGGTGTGAGACTGAGTCCTTTTGGCTGTCCTATTTGCTTTTCTCTGGCTGTCAGCCAGCCAACTTCTAGCCCTCTGAGTGTGCTAAGTCTTTACCCCGCAGTACAGAATCGGGTAGGGGATAATTCTTCGACCGTGACCTTCATAGCGTGCAAACGCTCAAACCCACGGCGGGACATATGACAGAGTGAGTTGCATGAGTATACTCCAGTCGAGTTGACTTTTTAACCCCTGTTCTTTTTTAATAAAGGAAAAGTAAACAGGAAGTGTGGCTGCAATTTGGGATAAAATCTGTAGGGGATGGCTTGCTGCTGAGCAAGGATTTGACAGCTTCTGCTATCATTGTAACTACATGAGATCACAATCTAGTCTATTTCAACTTGCCTATTCCTCCCTCTTTGGAGCATTGTTGTTTAAAGTTCCCTTTGTATCTGTAGGTCTGATATTCATGTGTGTTTTTTCTCTCTGTCCAGATAACCACATAATTTATACTATAGCCATTTTTGCTGTATCAGCCTGCTTCTAAAAACTCCATTTTGGAATTTACAAGTTACAAATTAAAAATGACCATAATACTTGGAGTTCTGACCCATCATTGTAATATTGTGAAGCTTAAATAATTACAAATAGAACATAGTACAATACAGCGGCAGAACATGCCCTTCGGCTCTCAATGATCATCCATGTGCTTATCCAATGATTGTTTAAATCTCCCTAATGTGGCTGAATTAACTACATTGGCAGGCAGGGCATTCCACGTCCTTACCACTCTCTGAGGAAAGAACCTGTGTCTGACATTTGTCTTAAATCTATCACCCCTCAATTTGTAGTTCTGCCCCCTCGTCCAAGGAAAAAAACTTTCACTGTGAACCCTATCTGATCATCTTGTATGTCTCTATCAAATCTCCTCTTTCCAATGAGAACAGATCCAAGTCTCTCAGCCTTTCCTCATAAGACCTTCCCTCCAGACCAGGCAACATCCTGGTAAATCTCCTCTGTACCTTTTCCAATGTTTCCACATCCTTGCCGAAATATGGCTACCAGAACTGTACACAATATTCCAAGTGCGGCCACACTAGCGTTTTGTATCGTTGCAGCTTCTTTATATTTCTTAAAATTCTCATCTGGAGGGTACAATTCACAAAAAGAAGCCAGATCTTACAGGTGAAACAATGAAAGTTGATTTCCTCTCACCTTGAACTGCAAGTATTTGCCAATGTATGCAAGTCTGCTTTTCTTGGGTGATCGAGGTGTTGGGAAAGAATGGGGGGATTGCAGAAGGGGGTAATATTTCAGTAATTCCTTTGTGCTTACAGTCTCCTGTTGTATTTTCATGACATAGTTTGTGAGGCATATACCGTAAGAACATCCCCTACATCAAAGGTCCATGTGTAGTATTTCATTGCCCTCCATGTCAGAGTCCTCCATGTTCTTCTGCATCGGGAAGTGTGGTAAATGCTCATTTGTGATATGAATTCTGGCTGCTCAGATTACTAAGGACTTGTTCTGTATCTGATACTCCCCACACAGGTTCACTGGAACCGGGGAACAATGTATTCAGTCACAGAAGGGGTCATCGCCACAGGGAAATTGAAGAGGGTCCAATGTGCCAGCTAACTCAGGATTAGCACCAACCTCCAGTGGTTGCTGAACAACCTCCACATGAAAATGTCACAGCAATAGTTCATAGCAGAAGCAGTGATGCAAAGACTGGAACAAATGACCCTCCCACAAATCTAAGCCAAACTCTGGATCAGAGAGATGGACAACACTTTTGTTATCATTAAGAGAACAGAAATCGAGAACATACACTGGATCATCAACACCATGCTCACAGGGATCAGATTTACGAGAGAGGAGGAAACCAACAAGCAACTCCCATTCCAGGATGTGATGGCAGAAAGAACACAGAATGGTGAGTGCACTACAAGAGTGCACATGAAAACCACACACACACCGACCAGCTCCTGAACACACACAAGAGAAGCTGAAATAGAACCCTGTTCAAAAGGGCTACAACACACTTTAGCACTGCTGACCTATGAAAGGAAGAAGAAGAAGAACCCCTCTACAAAGTATTCACCAAGAACGGATATCTCTGCAACTTCATCCACAGATGCCTAGCAGACAAACAACGCAACAAGGACATGCCCACGACCTAACTCACTAACTATACTACTTTACATAAAAAAAATCTCGAAACTGACAGCCAGATTCCTCTGACCACTCAGATTCATGATAGCCCATAAACTGCCAGCCACGCTCAGACAACAACTCACCCGGACACAAGACCCTATACCTATACCCATCATGTGCAAGACTAACATAATTTACACGATTCCATGCAAAGACTGCACAAACAGGCAGACATCAAGCAATCCTCACCCACAGGCTCCATCAAAAAGCACATTGACCTGGACCCAATATACCGGCCACGGCAACGGAAGCAGCAGGAACCCAACCAAATAAATTCCAGAGGGCATGGTACAGCAGCACTTCACAGAAGGCTCCAAAGCACTGAAGATGTCACCCAGACAGGGACAAAATGTCTGCTAATCAACTTCCCGGCTCGGTGAACATACCCACAGCAACGATTTATAGCATTGGTTAATATCCTGTTCAGGCATCTAACTCGGAGTGTATTATTTCTGTGCATCGCTAAGCATTAAACCCAACTATATCTTCATTTAAAGACTTTTTGGCTCTTCTCATTTCAGATTCTCTTGCTGCAACTTTACAGAACCCGTGGAAGATAAAGTAGATTGAGTAGAAATTGTTGAAAGCAAATTTTCATAGTGAACATAAACTAATAAGCATATGAGAGACACTCATTTCTCTGAGGGTTTATGAGCTTATTGAACCTCTTGCATCTATGGATCCATATTCTAAGGATCCCAATCCAACTGTTAATTATTTTTGAGACTTCCAATGATGCATGAAGTTGGCATGCTGCCATCGGTTAATCACGTATCACAATCTCGATGTGCATTTGCAGAAGTTAGCCAAGTTATCCCCTGCAGTTAATTAGAAGATAATCTTATAGCCTTGTCTCTGGAACAGGGCCCCACTCAACCAGAACATGATTTGAAGAATCAGTTCAGAGTTTAACATGCCCAATTCATGGCAATCCTGACCCCTGTTCATTCATTACAAATTACTGACTCTCCTTTCTGAAATTTGTTAAGGCTCCGCATCAGGGAATAGTTTCAAACAGTAACCTTTCTGCTAATATAATTTCCATTCGCCTTTGGCTGGTGATAAAGACAAAGTATCAGTGTCAGATCTTTTGCAGCATATGCATTGAAGCATATTTGAAAATGCTTTAATCTCTGCTGTTAACAATGGGTGACATCAGTTAATCTATGGAAGCACTGAACTTTTAAACTGCTAATGAAAGTATTTAGTGTGTGAATAAAACAAAAGGTCATTTTTGATAGTATAGAATATTGATTGAATGTTAATTAAAATTTAATTGAAAGGCCTTTCTAGTCAGAACAAGAGTTATTGACTCATTCAGAACATTTTTATTTTTGTCTTTCAGGAGGACACTAGCCAACAGTGGCAATAGCTAAGTCAAAGGATTCCCCACATTCATGTTTAACGAGATAAAGTTTTGTCAGGTAACAATCAAACAACTTGAGCTGTGTCACGGAGAGGGTCAAGAAGTGAAAATGCTGTGGTAGGCTAGAGCATTCAACCAATTCCTAATACTAAGAGTTCTTCACTTATCACAGAAACAAAGGAGAAGAGAGAACCACATCCCCAAAATAAACAGCTATTTCATACCACCCTACCCTGTAGCTACAGGGTATAGATAGTGAGTTCACACAGTGTGAGTCTCAATGTATGGGAGACTGGGAGATTGGGCATACTGAAGGGGACATGAACATTTTGTGTTACCCACCTGCTGGGTTTGCCAGAGTGATTGGCCTATTGCAGCACTCTGGAAGTCAGACCTCACAGTAACTGTTCAAAATTGATGTTGTTGCCTCAGCAGATCTATTGTCATGGACAAATCACAGTCTGTAAGTTAGTTTGTCATGGAATGCATGGGTGATATCCGCAGAGCAAGTACATTATAAGTATTTTCGATTCATATCTCTGCCATCACTTATTTCCATGTCAAACATGTCACCATTTCCACTCCTGCTTCAACCACTCTGCTGCTTCAATCTTTAACCAATCTTTTCTCACCCCTAGATTTGACCTCTCTAGCTGACATTCTCTTGGTCGACTTCCCAAACACAAACTTGAGAGCATCCAGAATGTTACTGCCCATTTCTTTATTCAAATTAGGCCCGTTCACCCATTAGCCTCGTGTTTACTGATCTATTTTGGGCTTCTTGACTAATGAAGCCCCAATATTAAAATTCTGATTTTTGTTTTCAAAGCTCTCCATGGCATCATCTTTCTCTCTATCTCTCTGTCTCTCTAAACTCTTGTAGGCCCAAAGCATTGAGATATCTGCACTCATCAATTATATCCTCTTAAGTCTTCCAGTTTCAATTATTCCATTATTGTCTATCATGGTTTTAGTTTCCAAAGCTTTGGAATTCTCACACTAAAGTAACACCAACAGCATTTCTAATGCTGCTTGTGTGTTGCCCTTAGCTCTAAATGTTTCCTCATAAGTGTCAAGACCAAAGTGCCAGACTAGTTCTAGACATTGCCTTGGACATGATGGCCTGGGAAGCTTATGATGAGTGTGTGATTGAGTATGAGAATCACAATCTGTAAACATTATAACATTGTCTGTACTCTTGTATCAAAATCCACTGTGGCAGAATCATAGATCAGAATATCACTTATGTGGCATATGACTTTGTCAGGTCTCTCTGGGATGCCAGCCTGTAATGGCCAATTAAGGAGGCGGGAATCTGTTCCCATTATTTTCAACATAGTTGCCTAGCCACAACAAGGTTTTACTGACATTTCTAGCACATAGTCACCCCTCATTCTACATCAAATGCAGTTTATTAGTTCACCAGAAACATTCAGAAGCCAGTCACAGGGTTTCCTGGATTAAACAAAGATAATGCTTTTACTTTGTAACTCCAAGACAAATAATAAAGTTGCAATTTCAAGCACATACAATTGCAGGAGCATTGTTTAAAAGGAGATCGTATTCAATACAAAAAGGAAGATAAAAGAATATTAAGTTTAGTGTCCTTATTATGTACTGGAGTTGTTAACCTGAGACCACAGTTGGTTAGTAGTGACCAGGATCAGCAGCAGCCATGAGTATTGCAAATTCTTTGAGTTCTGAAAGCTCAAATGTTTCTCAAATGTGTGTTGTCAATACTTGCTTTGTCCTTCTAAATGAAAGCAGAGAAAGTTTCCTGTTCTACTTTTATATATCCACCTCCAAAATTCTGCCAAAGCAGTTTTTTTGAAGTACAGCTCATTCATTGTACATCCTTGCTCGGGGCCATTGTTTCCAATCTGGATAATGACAGGAAAATCTTTCACCCTTCCTATATGAGAATCATACAGGTGTGAAATATAAAGAGGAGTTGTGAGCTACTTCATGCCTGAATGGTTTCAAGCTCTTTTGATGTAAGGGTTAATTTTAATTCAGATTATTTTATTTCTCCCACATTAATTTCCTGGGGCCTTGCATAACCCATGATCACTTTTAAATCTTTCATCTTTAAAACCAATTCAATTAAAGATAATCACAGGAACTAAAATGAGATGATGCAAGACAAAGTTGATAGTTTATGTTTCAGCATTATTGTGACAGTGCCCAGTGGAAGACTTCAATGCTGAGGCAATTACAATGTGAAGGAAATTAAAATGATGCCTTCCAAAGCAAGTATTATATGTGGATGGGAGCTTGTTCGCTGCATCTGATGGGAACTGTCAAGAGCCACTGTTTGTTGTCAATTTCCGAAGACTGAGATATCTGTGAACTTTGCCTCCTCTCATTTATCTCTCCACCCTGCAGGCTCTCTGCCTCTATTCCTGATGAAGGGCTTTTGCCCGAAACGTAAATTTTTCTGCACCTCGGATGCTGCCTGAACTGCTGTGCTTTTCCAGCATCGCTCTAATCTTGTATTATAGACCCCCTAATAATCAATGGGAAATTGAGAAACAAATTTGTGAGGAGATTTCAATTATTTGTAAGAATAATAGGTATGGAATTTTAACTTTTCAAACCTAGGCTAGTACTGCCATAGTGTTAAGGATTTAGATGGAGAGGAATTTGTTAAGTGTTCACTAAATAACTTTCTGACTCAGTATGTGGATGTACCTTTTAGAGAAGGTGCAAAACTTGACCTACTCTTGGGAAATGACTGAAGGATCAGTGCAGGAGCACTTTGGGGCCAGGGACCATAATTCTGTTAGCTTTAAAATAGCGATGGAAAAGGATAGACCATATTTAAGAGTTGAAGTTCTAAATTGGAGGAAAGGTGATTTTGATGGTGTTAGGCAAGAACTTCCAAAAGCTGTTTGGGGGCAGATGTTCGCAGGTAATGGGATGGCTGGAAAATGGGAAGCCTTCAAAAATGAGATAACGAGAGTCCAGAGTGTGTATGTTCCTGTTAGGGTGAAAGGAAAGGCTGATAGGTGTAAGGAATGTGGATGACTCGAGAAATTGAAGTTTTGCTTCAGAAAAAGAAGGAAGAATATGTCAAGTATGGACAGGAGTGGTCAAGTGAATCCTTAGAAGATAATAAGGGCAGTAGGATTATACTTCAGAAGGAAATCAGGAGGGCAAAAAGGGGACATGAAATAGCTTTGGCAAATAGGGTCAAGGAGAATCGAAAGGGTTTTAAAAATACATTAAGGACAAAAGGGTAACCAGGGAGAGAATAGGGCCCCTCACGGATCAGCAAGGCAGTCTATCTGTGGAGCCGCAGGAGATGTGAACGATAATAAATGAATATTTTGCATCAGAGGAGAAGGACATGAGAGGTTTAGTGTCAGGCTTTGAGGAGTCAGGGGGTGAGCTCACAGTAGGTGTTTTTTATATTAATTCATAGGATTTGGATGTTGCCAGTCAGGTTGATTTAATCTCATTGTTGTGAGTCTGGAGTCACATGTTGACAGATTTCCTTCCCGAAAGAGTATCTAAAGTACATTAGTGAACCAAATGGTTTCGTTCTCGACAATCAGCAGTGGTTTCATGTCATCCTTAGACTCTTACTTCTAGATTTTTTAAAAAATTGAGTTCAAATTCCACCATTTGCCATGACAGGATTTGAACTGGGGTCCTCAGGAGATTAGTTGAGAGTGTGTGGTGCTGGAAAAGCACAGCAGGTCATGCAGCATCCGAGGAGCAGGGGAATCGATGTTTTGGGCAGGAATCTCATTGGGCTCTGATCTCAACTCTGATTCTCCAGCATCTGCAGTCCTCACTTTTTCCTCAGGACATTACCTGAGTCTTTGAATTATGAGTCAAGTGATAATACTATTAGGTCATTGTCTCCCCTTAAATCCTAATTCCTAATGTTTGTCCAGCTGTATGGTGAGTCCAGTCCAGTTCAGTTTCTAGTCAATAGTAATTCCCAGGATGTTAATAGTAGAGGATCCAATGATGGTAATGTCATTAGATAGTGATGATTAGTTTCTCTCTTGTTGGAGATGGTCATTACTTGGCAGTTGTAGTCACACAAATATTACTTGCCACTTGTCTGCCCACCTGGGCATTGTTCAGATTTTCCTGCTTTTGGACATGGACTGCTTCAGACCACTGATACCTTTTTACTAATTCTTTAAAATTCTCTGTCTGATATCAGTGATTGTTCAGTAGCTTCAGAGCAACTCCTGATCCTGTCAGTATTTTCCATACTTATCATTGGAGACAAACCAACAACTGATCCCTTGGTCATTGTTCCCTTGTTCTGACCTAAGGGGCTGAAATCAATTGTATTACCTTTAGTGAGATCAGTCAATCTATCACAAGCGCAAATCAATTGTGGAACCCTCTTCAGCTCACAATTGCTTTAATGAGATGAATTACTGAGCATATGTTTGATTGACCATCTTTTATCACATGCTGAAAATACAGAAAGACTCTTAAAGGATGTGGATCTGACTTTCCTGGACATTGAGAGTGTAGTTCCATCTGTATTCAGGCTGACCCAAATGTTGAAGGATCATCTGAAGCAGGTGCTAAGCCTCTTCCACAACTATGCAAATATGCTAATGCCCATCTCAGATTCAGGCTATAGACAGCTTCCTTTTTTGAATTACATGTGGCACACTTCAGATGTGTAATAGGCATACATTTTTTGTACAGAATACATTAGTTTTAAAGGGCTATTCAATGCCTGAAAAACAATCAAATATCTAAAACAGGTCCTTTGGCTCAGTATTGGCTTTACTTGTACGTTATATTTAGTTTTAATTGGTTTCTACCAATATCTGATGCCATTCTCCTGGTTAGAATGGAATACTTATTTGGATTCATGAGCATAGAACTGAAGTTATATAAGGTCCATTTTCAGCTGCAAATGGACACTGACGGATTTAATGTTGTATGCAGCGGAAATCAATTCCTCTGTCGGTAATTAAATGTTAAAGCAGGTCCAAGGCTAGGCTTTCTGTGGTGTATTTGTAACTCACCTCATAACTCTCAACAGTTCTTCACTTTCAGGAGAATTCTGAAATGTACTCCACTTTTCCAGATGGGTGCAGCTACTTCAGATGTTTGGCAACATCTGAGTAGTGCAACCTAGTTGATCAACAAACATCTACCACACTCCACATCCACTTCCTTTGTCAGTAAATGCACCTAGTGCATGGGGGCGCCAGAATCTACAAGCTCCCTTCCAGGTCATACATTGCTTCATCATTCTTCAGTCAAAATCCTCAAACCTACCCTTAGCCCTCAGACTGCAGTAATTCAAGAATACATTCAGACAGGGACTCAAAGCTGAAAAGTAAATAGTGGACTGACCAGTGTCACCCACATTATTAGAACGAATTTAAATGTTTGTGGATCAACGAAACGTTTCTATGTGCACTTACATCTTCAAGTTAAGGATTTGTTTGTACAGGCATGTAGTAACACAAATCATTGTTGCAACAATAATGCATCAGTCAATGTTGGATGTTTTTATGTTATATGTCATGTCTTATTACATTATCGCATAGATGAATTTCATTTATTTCATTTACATAGACCATATGTTTCTATGTCTGGTTTCATCATTTTTTCACATTAGTCTCCTCCAAAGTTGAGTATTTTGCAATAAATACTGTTGATGTTACTTGTGACAAACAAAACCTGACAGATGCTTTGAGAAAGCTAACAGTTGTGTTCATTATTCATGTGTGATATGTGAATTGTAAAGCTCTGAGAGAAAAAAATGGAGACATTGAAACAGATGTTGTTGACAATTGCCACTCCACTAATGTAAAGAGAGTCTAGCACATTAGAAAGAAAACCTCAACTGAAAAATATAGTAATTACAACACATTGTTTTTTAAAAATCAAGATGATAATGCATGGCAAAAACAACCCCAACTTTGTGTAAATTAGTTTTTTTATTAAAAATAAATGTGGTTACTGGTTAATATAGTGGCAATGGAAAGAATCATACTGTAATTTAAATTGAATTAGACATTTGAAAAATATTGTAGATTTACAAAGGAGACAAAATGGATCTCTTCTTTCCATGCCACGGGTGGCAGAGTGGCTCAGTGGTTAGCACTGCTGCCTCAAAGTGCCAGGTGCCCAGGTTTGATTCCAGCCTTAGGTGACTGTCTGTGTGGAGTTTGCACATTCTTCCTGTGTCTGTGTGGGTTTCCTCTGGGAGCTCAGGTTTCCTCCTGCACACCAGGTGAATTGGCCATACTAAATGGTGCATTAGTCAGTGGGAAGTGGGTTACTCTTCAGAGGGTTGATGTGGACTTGTTGGGCTGAAGGGCCTGTTGCCATGTTATAGGGAATCTAATCTTAAATGCTATTTACAGATCATTTTTGAAACTGAACTGTGGTTTCTAAAGCATTCAGGAGAGGAATTTAGGCCTATTCTGGTCCTTCAGCTCTTAAAAGTAAGTTTTTGTAACATGAGTGGTCAATACAGTGATGCTAATAGCTAGAATGCATCATTAGTAACTTTAGATATGGTGAATCATTTAGAGTTATAGAGATGCACGGCATAGAAACAGACCTTTCGGTCCAACTCGTCCATGCCGCTGAGATATCCTAATTTAATCTAGTCCCATTTGCCAGTACTTGGCCCATATTCCTCGAAACCGGGAGGCAGAGGGGGTCATAGATCAGAGTTATAGGGAAGTAGTAACTCCAAAGATGGCAGATAGATGGGTGACAGTGAGGGGGACTGGGAGGAAGCAGCCAGTGCAGGGACCCCCTGCGGCCATTCCCCTCAAGAACAAGTATACCGTTTTGGATACTTGTGGGGGGGATGACTTACCAGGGGTAAGTAACGGGGCTCAGGTCTCTGGCACGGAGCCTGTCCCCGTTACTCAGAAGGGAAGGGTGAAGAAGAGCAGAGCAGTAGTAATTGGGGACTCGATAGTTAGGGGCACAGATAGGCGGTTTTGTGGGAACGAGAGAGACTCACGTTTGGTATATTGCCTCCCAGGTGCAAGGGTACGTGATGTCTCTGATCGTGTTTTCCGGGTCCTGGAGGGGGAGGGGGAGCAGCCCGAAGTCGTGGTCCATATTGGCACCAATGACATAGGTAGGAGGAGTGCCGAGGATGTTAGACAGGCTTTCAGGGAGCTAGGTTGGAAGCTCAGAGTTAGAACGAACAGAGTTGTTGTCTCTGGTTTGTTACCCGTGCCACGTGATAGAGATTCGAGGAATAGGGAAAGAGAACACTTAAATGCGTGGCTACAGGGATGGTGCAGGAGGGAGGGATTCCGGTTTTTGGATAACTGGGGTTCTTTCTGGGGACGATGGGACCTCTATAAACAGGATGGTCTACACCTGAACCTGAGGGGCACCAATATCCTTGGGGGGAGGTTTGCTAGTGCTCTTGGGGGGGGTTTAAACTAACTCTGCAGGGGCATGGGAACCTAGATTGTAGCTTCAGGGTGCAGGGCCTGGAGTGTAGGGAGGTTAGGAACATGGCATCAATTTCCAAGGAGGGTGTCTGTAAACAGGAAAGTGGCTTGAAGTGTGTATACTTCAATGCAAGAAGTATACGAAATAAGGTAGGTGAACTTGCAGCGTGGGTTGGTACCTGGGACTTCGATGTTGTGGCTATTACGGAGACATGGATAGAGCAGGGACAGGATTGGCTGTTGCAGGTTCCAGGATTTAAATGTTTTAGTAGGGTCAGAGGTGGGGGTAAAAGAGGGGGAGGTGTGGCATTGCTTGTCAAAGATAGTATTACAGTGGTGGAAAGGACGATGGATGAGGACTTGCCATCTGAGGTAGTTTGGGCTGAGGTTCGGAATAGGAAAGGTGAGGTCACCCTGTTAGGAGTCTTTTACAGGCCTCCCAATAGTCCTAGAAACGTAGAAGAAAGGATAGGGAAGGTGATTCAGGAGATGAGTGACAGTAATAGGGTGGTGGTTATGGGGGACTTTAACTTTCCTGATATTGATTGGGAAAGCTATAGCTCAAGTTCGTTAGATGGGTCAGTGTTTGTTCAATGTGTGCAGGAGAGTTTCCTGACACAATATGTAGACAGGCCAACAAGAGGTGAGGCCATACTGGATTTGGTTCTGGGTAACGAACCAGGCCAGGTGTTAGAATTAGAGGTAGGTGAGCACTTTGGGGATAGTGACCATAATTCGGTGATTTTTACTCTCGTGATGGAGAGGGATAAGTGTGTACTACAGGGCAAGAGTTATAGCTGGGGTCAGGGAAATTATGATGCGGTGAGGCATGACTTAGGATGTGTGGCTTGGAAAAGTAGACTCCAAGGCAAGAGTGTAAATGATATGTGGAGCTTGTTCAAGGAGCAACTATTGAGTGTCCTTGATAATTATGTACCTGTCAGGCAGGGAGGAAAGGGTCGTGCGAGGGAGCCGTGGTTTAATAAGGAATTGGAATCCCTTGTTAAATGGAAGAGGGCGGCCTATCTCAAGATGAGACGTGAAGGTTCAATTGGGGCGATTGAGAGTTATAGGGTAGCCAGGAAGGAGCTGAAGAGAGAGCTAAGAGCAGCAAGGAGGGGACATGAAAGGTCCTTAGTTGGTAGGATTAGGGAAAACCCTAAGGCTTTCTATAGGTATGTTAGGAATAAAAGAATGACTAGGGTAGTAATAGGTCCAGTCAAGGATAGTAGTGGGAAGTTGCGTGTGGAGGCGGAAGAGATTGGGGAGACACTGAATGAATACTTTTCTTCAGTATTTACTCAGGAACAGGGCATTGTCGTCGATGTGAATACTGAGTCACAAATAAGTAGAATGGATGGCTTTGAGGTATGTAGAGAAGAGGTGTTGGAAATCCTGGAAAAGGTGAAAATAGATAAGTCCCCTGGGCCTGATGGCATTTATCCTAGGATTCTCTGGGAAGCAAGGGAGGAGATTGCAGAGCCATTGGCCTTGATTTTTATGTCCTCTTTGTCTACAGGAGTAGTGCCAGAAGACTGGAGGATAGCAAATGTGGTTCCCTTGTTCAAAAAGGGGAGTAGGGATAACCCTAGTAACTATAGGCCGGTGAGTCTCACTTCTGTTGTGGGCAAAGTCTTAGAGAGAATTGTAAGGGATAGGATTTATGCACATCTGGATAGGAATAATGTGATCAAGGATAGTCAGCATGGTTTTGTGAAGGGCAGGTCGTGCCTCACAAACCTTATTGAATTCTTTGAAAAGGTGACGAAGGAGGTTGATGAGGGGAAAGCGGTAGATGTGGTATATATGGATTTTAGTAAGGCATTTGATAAGGTTCCCCATGGTAGGCTACTGCAGAAAATACGGAGATATGGCATTGAGGGTGAGTTGGAGGTTTGGATTAGGAATTGGCTGGATGGAAGAAGACAGAGGGTAGTAGTTGATGGCAAAGTTTCTTCATGGAGTGCAGTCACTAGCGGTGTTCCGCAAGGATCTGTTTTGGGACCATTGCTGTTTGTCATTTTTATAAATGACCTGGAAGAGGGGTTAGAAGGTTGGGTGAGCAAGTTTGCGGATGATACGAAAGTCGGAGGAGTTGTTGACAGTGAGGAAGGATGTGGCAGGTTACAGCAGGATATAGAGAAGCTGCAGAGCTGGGCAGAAAGGTGGCAAATGGAATTCAATGTAGCTAAATGTGAGGTGATTCACTTTGGGAAGAATAACAAAAAGATGGGGTACTGGGCTAATGGTCGGATACTTGGTAGTGTGGATGAGCAGAGGGATCTTGGTGTCCATGTACACAGATCTCTGAAAGTTGCCACCCAGGTAAATAGTGCGGTGAGGAAGGCATATGGCATACTGGCTTTTATTGGTAGAGGAATTGAGTTCCGGAGTCCTGAGGTCATGATGCAGTTGTATAAAACTCTGGTGCGGCCGCATCTGGAATATTGTGTGCAGTTTTGGTCGCCATACTATAGGAAGGATGTGGAGGCACTGGAACGGGTGCAGAGGAGGTTTACCAGGATGTTGCCTGGTACGGAAGGAAGATCGTATGAGGAAAGACTGAGACACTTGGGGCTGTTTTCATTAGAGAAAAGAAGGTTTAGGGGTGACTTGATTGAGGTGTACAAGATGATTAGGGGGTTAGATAGGGTTGACAGTGTGAACCTTTTCCCGCGTATGGAGTCGGGTATTACAAGGGGGCATAGCTTTAAATTAAGGGGGGGTAGATATAGGACTGAAGCTAGGGGTAGGTTCTTCATTCAGCGAGTCGTAAGTTCATGGAATGCCCTGCCAGCAGCTGTGGTGGACTCTCCCTCTTTATGGGCATTTAAGCGGGCATTGGATAGGTATATGGAGGATAGGGGGTTAGTATAGGTTAGGTGGGCTTGGATCGGCGCAACATCGAGGGCCAAAGGGCCTGTACTGCGCTGTATTCTTCTATGTTCTATGTTCTATGAAACCCTTCCTAGTCATATACCCATCTAGATGCCTTTTAAATGTTGTAATTGTACCAGCCTCCACCAGCTTCCTCTGGCAGTTCATTCCATATACACACCACTCTCTGCCTGAAAACATTACCCCTTAGGTCCCTTTTTATATCTTTCTCCTCTCACTCTAAACCTATGCACTCTAATTCTGGACTTACCCACCCCAGGGAAAAGACCTTGTCAATTTACCCTGTCCATGCCCCTCTTGATTTTATAAACCCCTATAAGGTCACCCCTCAGCCTTTGACGCTCCAGGGTAATCAGCCCCAGCCTATTCAACCACTCCCTGTCTCCCAATAGGAAGGAGACCAGAATTGCACACAATATTCCAAAAATGGCCTAATCAATGTCCTGTACAGCTGCAACATGTCCTCCCAACTACTGTACTCAGTACTCTGACCAATAAAAGAAAGCATATCAAACACCTTCCTCACTATCCTATCTACCTGCGATTCTACTTTCAAGGAGCTATGAACCTGCACTCCAAGGTCTCTTTGTTCAGCAACACTCCTTAGGACCTTACTATTAGTGTATAAGTCCTGCTCTGATTTGCTTTCCCAAAATGCAGCACCTCGCATTTATCTAAATTAAACTCCATCTGCCACTCCTCAGCCCATTGGCCCATCTGGTCCAGAATCCCTTTGTAATCTGAGGTTACCTTCTTCGCTGTCCACTACACCTCCAATTTTAGTGTTAGCTGCAAACCTACTAACTATACCTCTTATGTTCACATCCACATCATTTATATAAATGACGAAAAGTAGTGGAACCAACACCAATCCTTGTGACACTCCACTGGTCACTGGACTCCAGTCTGAAAAACAACCCTCCACCACCACCCTCTGTCTTCTACCTTTGAGCCAGTTCTGTATCCAAATGTCTAGTTCTTCCTGTATTCCATGAGACCTCGCATTGCTAGCCACTCCCCCGTTGGGAACCTTGTTGAATGTCTTACCGGAGTCCAGATAGATTACATCTCCGCTTTGCCCTGATCAATCCTCTTTATTACTTTTTCAAAAGACTCAATCAAGTTTGTGATATAGGACTCAGCGGATTCTATCTGTTCCAACCTTCAGCACGTAGTGACACTGTTAACTGGTTTGCTGAAGAAGAACACAAGGTTTCGGTGGACAGAACAATGCCAAGAGGCATTCAACCGTTTGAAATCAATATTCACCAGTATTAGTTACACCAAACTTTTCAAAACGTTTTAAAGTCACATCAATGCTAGTGGCATTGGAGTTGGAGCTGTACTCCTACATGAAGATGAGGATGGGATTGAACTGCTAATTGGTTACGTTTCAAAGAAGATCAACATCCACCAGAGGAAATACTCCACGATTGGGTTTGGTACTGGCCTAATGTGTATGTCACCAACAATGTGTCAGAGATGGCGGTGTACACGGATCACAATCCTCTTATATTATTAGAACACTCTAAAGACAAGAATATGAGACTATTTCGTTGGAGTCTTATGTTCCAGACTTTTTATTTAAAAATCATACATGTTCCGGGTCGTAAGAACATAATCACAGATGTGTTATCGAGGATTTAACTGATAAAGTTTGGATGAGATTTGTATTTATTTAATGTTTTATATATATAGGAAAAGGTTAAGGAGAACTTATATTAAAGTTATCTGAATGTTAGGGTAATGCATTTAAAAAAATAGAAAAAAAATGAAGCCATCTTTTCATTATGATGGTTCATTTTTTCTTAAGGAGGGAGGTGTTATGAAGATATGGGTGTACTATACCTTTAAGAAAGTTAAAAGTTATTAGAATTACCTGACAGCACCAAGTGTTCTGAAAAAAGATCATGTAGCATTTGGTCGAACAACTCGATTAGCTGGTTGCCTGGAGACAAAAACAAAAACAAACTCAAATTTGGCCAATCAGTTCAAAGTATACCCCAAAATACCAACCTCCAGGGAAGTTTGAATTGAATATATTGACAATCTTAAAAACCAATGACACAATCCGATGCTTTGGGGGTATAAGACCAGGGAAAATTGAACAGTTGGGAGGAGAACTGCCAAGCTACCAGCATGTAAAGACTGCCCAAGAAATAGCTCTCTTAAAGGTATCTTTATCGATCTGTAACCTGTGAAGCAGAATTCTCAAGGAGAAGAAAAGAAGACAGGAATACAGAGAAGAACTGAAAGCTGCCTGGTTTTGAGACAAGAAGTTTTGTTTCATAAATCTTAATCAGGGGTTTTATCTGACTTGTATTATGGAAGGGGAAGATAATGGAAAGGTTAGAGGAAAGAGATGCAAATAGTTGTTAGTTAATTATTCTCTGTTATACTTTAAGAAATAAAGTTGTTAATTTTTGCTTTAAATCGTCCTTGGCCTCTCAAACTTTCACAGATTACTGCACGGGATAAATCTTTTCTGTGTTGCTGGTTTAAATTAAGCAGGAGGGTTTACCCCGTGTTGTAACACTTCTACCATCAACAGGACAGGCCCAGCAGTGGTGTCGGAACAAGGATTTAAAGTTGGAAGGGAACTGCTTTCGGAGTACTCAACATTTGACTTTGGATCTCATGAAGTTTAATAGCATCAGGTCAGGAAACTCCTACTAATTATCACACCTTCTTCCTCCTTCCCCACTTTGCCCTCTCCTCAGATCATTAATCGGTACTCATCCATGTTGAACATTACTAAGAGTAGCATGGGCACAGAGGTCTAAGCGGAAGACATCAATGCTTGTCACCTAAAGCTGGACTCAAACCCAGCTCCCTGACACTGTGAGGCAGCAGTGCTAACTATTGTGCCACCCAATATTTAACGTAATCTTTTTTGTTTCATGTGTGTGACTACAAGGAACATCAAAATATATCCAACTTCTTTTTAAGTCTTCCATCGGCATTGTCATCTCTGACCAGGCCAGCTTTGGTGGCCTTCCCTAATTAACACTGAACTAAGTGATTGATTGGTCAGGACAACATTCCTACAAATCTAGAGTCATGTGTCAGCCAAAGCAAGCAAGGATGGAAAAGTTCTTTCTTGAATGATTTGGAGCTGTACTTCATTTCAAATAAACCATTGCAATGCAAGATCAAAATGGTCACGAGAAATTCTGGACTGTGTAACTGTTGTTAAAAGAAATGGGCTAGTGACACCAAAAATGAATAGTTGAACTTATTGTGAGTTTTCTCACTTTAGAGCATCACAAAGCACTTCAATGAATTATTTTCAGAAGGAAGTGAATGATTATTGAGGCGAACAGGAGACAGACTTGAAAATAAGCTAAGCCACATTATTTTTGTTGATGTTGATTTTAGGCCATTTGTGATCACAGTTATCTAATATAGGTAGTTCATGATTAAAAGCAATTTTCTGATAGTTTGTTAAGAAATAGCAGTTTGGATATGATATGTTAGTTAGATTAAAAAAGAAATGTACAACTATATCAGTTACATAAAACACGCTGTTGGGGTGGAATGTTTTGGGTTGCGGGGGGCAGTGTCTTGCTTTCTCATTGAGGCGTTTGGGCATTCACCCCTGGGTCTTTCTCCTCTCCTTCTGGTCTGTATTCAATCTGCATGGTGAGAACTGCTCAATGAAGACTGCTTTCTGGGGATCACCCATTGAGAATTGCTCGGCAAAAGTGAGGACTGCAAATGCTGGAGATTAGAATCAAGATTAGAGTGGTGCTGGAAAAGCACAGCAGGTCAGGCAGCATCCAAGGAGGGGGAAAATCAATGTTTCAGGCAAAAACCCTCCATCAGGAATGCTGCCGATATTGCTGCTTGCAGGTGTACCCTAGAACTTTGTGGGAAGCCAGGGAAGTGATTGTTGGACCCCTTGCTGAGATGTTTGTATCATCAATAGTTACAGGTGAAGTGTCAGAAGGGTGGAGGTTGGCTAATGTGGCACCATTATTTAAGAAAGGTGGTAAGGAAGAGTCAGGGAACAATAGACCATTGAGCCTGACATCGGTGGTGGGACAGTACATGGGAAATCATGTCTCATGAGTTTGATTGTGTTTTTTAAGAAGTAGCAAAGAGAATTGATGAGGGCAGATCTATATGGACTTCAGTAAGGCATTCGACAAGGTTCCCCGTGGTAGACTGGTTAGCAAGGTTAGATCACGTGGAATATAGGGAGAATTAGATATTTGGATACAGAACTGGCTCAAAGGTAGAAGACAGAGGGTGGTGGTGGAGGGTTGTTTTTCAGACTAGAGGCCTGTGACCAGTGCTATGGCACAAGGATCGGTGCCGGGTCCACTGCTTTTCATCATTTACATAAATGATTTGGACATGAACATGGGAGGTAGAGTGAGTAAGTTTGCAGATGACAACAAAATTGGAGGTGTAGTGGACAGTGAAGAAGGTTATCTCAGGGATCTTGATCAGAATGGGCTGAGGAGTGACAGATGGAGTTTAATTTAGATAAATGTGAGGTGTTGCATTTTGGCAAGGCAAATCATGGCACGACTTATACGCTTAATGGTAAGGTCTTGCGGAGCGTTGCTGAACAAAGAGACCTTGGATTGCAGGTTCATAATTCCTTGAAAGTAGAATCATAGATTGATAGGATATTGAAGAAGGTGCTTGGTATGCTTTCCTTTATTGCTCAGAGCATTGAGTATAGGAGTTGGAAGGTCATGTTGCAGCTGTACAGGACATTGGTCAGGCTACTTTTGGAATATTGCATGTATTTCTGGTCTCCTTCCTGGATGTTGAGAAATGAGAAAGGTTTCAGAAATGAGTTACAAGGATGTTGCCAGGGTTAGAGGGTTTGAGGTACATGGAGAGGCTGAATAGACTGGGGCTGTTTTCCTTGGAGCATTGGAAGCTGAGAGGTGACCTTATAGAGGTTTATAAAATCATGAGGGGCATGGATAGGGTAAATAGACAAGGTCTTTTCCCTGGAAAAAGTGAAGTCTGCAGATGCTGAAGATCAGAGTCGAGAGCGTGTTGCTGGAAAAACACAGTAGGTCAGGCAGCATCCAAGTAGCAGGAGAATTGACATTTTGTGCCCGAGCCCTTCATCAGAAATGAGGCTGAGAGCCTCGGGAGTGGAGAGATAAATGGGATGGGGGATAGGCTGGGGAGAAGGTAGCTGCGAGTGCAACAGGTGGATGGAGGTGGAGGTAAAGGTAATAGGTAGGAGAGGAGGGTGGAGCGGATAGGTGGGAAGGAAGATTGACAGGTGGAACAGGCCATGAGGATGGTGCTGAGCTGGAAATTTGGAACTGGGGTAAGGTGGAGGGAGGGGAAATGGGGAAACTGGTGAAGTCCACATCGATGCCATTGGGTTGCAGTGTGCCGAGGCGGAAGATGAGGTGTTCTTCCTCCAGGCGTCGGGCGTGGTGGTGGAGAAGGACTAAGACCTGCATGTCCTTGGCAGAGTGAGAGGGGGAGCTGAAGTATTTGGCCACAGGGCAGTCGGGTTGATTGGTGTGGGTGTCCCGGAGATGTTCTCTAAAGCACTCTGCGAGAAGGCATCCAGTCTCCCCAGTGTAGAGGAGACCGCATCAGGAGCAAAGGATACAATGAATGACATGTGTGGAAGGGCAGGTGAATGTGGAAGGCTCCTTTAGGGCCTTGGATGGAGATGAGGGAGGAGGTGTGGGCGCAGGTTTTGCAATTCCTGGGGTAGCAGGGGAAGGTGCCAGGAGGGTAGGGTGGCTGGTTAGGGGGTGTGGACCTGACCAGGTAGTCACGGAGGGAATGGTTTTTGCGGAAAGCGGATAGAGGTATAGAGGTGGGGAGGGAAATATATCCCTAGTGGTGGGGTCCGTTTGTAGGTGTTGGAAATGTTGGCAGACAATACGGTTTATGTGGAGGTTGGTGAGGTGGAAGATGAGGATCGGGGGGGCAGGGGTTCTGCCCTTGTTATGGTTGGAGGGGTGGGGTTTGAGGGCGGAGGTGCGGGATGTGGATGAGATGCATTGGAGGGCGTCTTCAACCTTGTGGGAAGGGAAATTGCGGTCTCTAAAGAAAGAGTCCATCTGGTATGTTCTGTGGCGAAACTGGTTCCCTGGGAGCCAGTGCAGCAGAGGTGGGGGAATTAGGAATATGGGATAGCATGTTTGCAGGAAGTAGGGTAGGAGGAGGAGTAATCCAAGTAGCTGTGGGAGTCAGTGGGTTTGTAAAAAATGTCAGTGTTGAGTCAGTCCTCATCGATTGAGATAGAGAGGTCCAGGAAGGGGAGGGAGGTGTCAGAGATGGTCCGGGTGAATTTGAGGTTGGGGTGGAATGTGTTTGTGAAATTGATGAACTGTTTGACCTCCTCGTTGGAGCACGAGGTGGCGCTGATGCAGTCATCAATGTAGCGCAGGAAGAGGTGGGGAGTGGTGCCAGTGTAACTCCGGAAGATGGACTGTTATACATAGCCGACAAAGAGACAGGCATAGTTGGGGCCCATGCAGATGCCCATGGCTACCCTTTTCGTCTGGAGGAAGTGCGAGGATTGGAAGGAGAAATTGTTGAGGGTGAGGACCAGTTCAGCCAAACGAATAAGAGTGTCAGTGGAAGGATACTGGTGGGGACATCAGGAGAGGAAGAAACAGAGGACTTGGAGGCCCTAGTTATGGCAGATGGAGGTGTAGAGGGACCTCAAGGTGAAGATGAGGCATTGGGGGCCGGGGAATCGGAAGTCTTGGAGGAGGTGGAGGGTATGGATGGTATTACGAACGTATGTGGGGAGTTTCTGGACCAGGGGTACAGGACAGTATCGAGATAGGTGGAAATGAGTTCAATGAGGCTGGAGCAGACTGAGACAATGGGTCAGCCGAGGTAGTCAGGCTTGTGGATCTTGGGTAGGAGGTAGAATTGGGTGGTGCGGGGTTCCTGAACAATGAGGTTGGAAGCTGTGGGTGGGAGATCCCCTGAGCTAATGAAGTTGAGTATGGTCTGGGAGATGATGGTTTGGTGATGGGGGTGAGGTCATGGTCGAGGGGGCAGTAAGAGGAAGTGTCCTCGAGTTGGCACCTGCCTTCAGCAGTGTAGAGGTCAGTGTGCCAAACTATCACTGCACCCCCTTTATCCGCTGGTTTGATGGTGAGGTTAGGGTTGGAGCGGAGGGAGGGGAGGGCTGCACGCTGTGAGGGTGAGAGGGGTTGGAGTGCGTGAGGCAGTTGGAAAATACTAAAGTCTTTTCCCTGGCATGGGAGAGTCCAGAACTACAGGGTATAGGCTTATGGTGAAAGAGGAAAGATTTAAAAAGACCTAAGGGGCAACTTTTTTATGCAGAGTGTGGTACATGTGGAATGAGTTGCCAGAAGCTTAAGTTTTAAAATACAATTATACATTGAATAATTTTTAAAACTCAAGCCTCTACCACTTAAATGACAACATTTAAAAAACGTCTGGATGGGTATGTAAATTTGAAGAGTTTAGAGGGATATGGGCCAAATGCTGGTTATGGGACTAGATTAATTTAGGATGAATTGGACCTAAGGGTCTGTTTCCATGTTGTTCATCTCTCTGCATCTCTGATGAGAAGTGTTCAGGGAGGACTCCCTCTCACTGAGGCAGTTATGGTTAAGATGGCAGCAGAGTAAGACACTGCTCACCAGCTCCTTTTCCTTTATTTTTTTACCTCTTGCTGCAGTTTTCTTAGCCGCTTACTTCTTAAAGTACCCTACCTGGATAGAATGGAGAATGGTGTCCGAGACCAGCACAGGAGACAATTCACATCCGGAGCTCAGAGAGGGAGCAGAGCGAGCCCGGGCTGAGCTGGGAGCCGAACCACAGCTGGAGCTGGAGTGGGAGCAGAGTGAACCCAGGCCAGGCTAGTGGCGAGTTCTGGAGGTGGGTCCGGGACAGAGGCCAGCATGCGGACACAGTGAGGCCTCGGGTTCTGAAGCACTACAACCTGAGTACTTTAAAGATACTTTTTATTCTCATTTTGGACTTTTAAATAATGTATTCCATAATAGTCTTTTTTTTTACAATTTCAATTCTGTAACAAAACTTAAAGTATCTGTCCCTAGGTATCCTGTACCTAAAATGGTGCCGAGTTGCGACATTACAAACATTTCACTGCACTCATTTGAGTGCACGTGGCAATAAAGGCTATTCTAAAGGCTATGCTACAGAACTTATTATTAGGTCCTATTTCTTGGAGCAGATCACTTGGCCTGTGTCAATTGATTGTCAATGGCTATGGGATCACCACTCATAACGTCGAATGACCATTTCCCCCTTGCCAACCTCCATTTGAAGGTAAGTTCTTATTCTTTCCAAAAACAAAACCTTCTTATCTGGACATATATGGACAACCACCTGATGAAGGAGCAGCGCTTCGAAAGCTAGTGCTTCCAAATAAACCTGTTGGACTTTAACCTGGTGTTGTGTGATTTTTATCTTTGTCCACCCCAGTCCAACGCTGGCATCTGCAAATCATTCCCCAGAACACTACACAGATCACATTTGGCACCAGATCAATGGCAGTTGCTTGCTCAATGCACATTGTGACATTTGTGTTTCTCTTAATTCTTTATTTTGTTTTCTGTTGTGAACATTTTGTAAAGTTAAATTCTGCTGTAATAGCTGTTAATTGAAACTTCATGCTACACAGTAAACACTAGGAAAATTCCATTTTTGAGGGACCCCAATACTGAATAAGAGCATTAGCAAAACAGATGGGTTTTTATGACCGTCAATAATAGTTTTGCCATCACTGCTACTGAGTCTAGCTTTATGTTCCAGATTTACTAATTGAATTTAAATTCCACCAGCTGCCATGGTGGGACTCAAAGCCATGTCCTTAGATTACTGGATTACTCAACCAGTGACACTACTATCATCTTCCCTCATAGGTGGGATTATTATTTTGAAATAAGAGAGGAAGGAAACTCTATAAATATGCAATTATGCATTAAATAATTTTTAAAACTCAAAAGATGGAAAATATAAGCATACCAAATTTAAAGAATGTAAAAGGTAAGTCAGGAGGAAATAAAATATATAATGGAAAAAACAAGCTACAAAATATTTTCAAATATATAAGCACCTTTTTATGGAAAGCAGGAGTTCTTAGTGAAAAAGAGATGAACTAATGAGAAAAGAGAAAGGTAATATGGCTGGAAAATAATTTTGCTTAGTTTGACAACATTTTACAAATAGGAATTATTGATCTGCTATTTCAGTCTTGGATGAATTGGAGCGATATTTCATTTAGAATTATTTTCACAAGGAAGTGAAATGATTATTGAGGTGAAAAGGAAACAATCTTGAAAATAAGCTAAGGAAGTTTTGTTTTAATCTTTCGGTAAGTAAAGAGATAGCAGCAGTCAACCATGTCAAAGGCTACAGACTGGTTGAGAAAGATGAGAGGATAGAAACAGAAAGAGCTGAAGGAGCTCAACAGGTCTAGCAGCATTTCTGAACATAGAAAACAGGTTTAACATTGAAAGCCCAATTTGACTTTTCATTGAAACTGGAAAGTGATCACTTTTAGGCTGCTGGAAAAGGAAGGGAGCAGCTCCTAGAATAGCACAGAGGCCATGGAAAGGTCAGAGAATGTGGGAGTTTAGAGATCGAAGGTGTCATTAAACAGAAGGCAAAGGTTATAATTGCAAAGAAGAGATGGTCAAAAGTAGGTGTTAAAGGTAAAGGAAGATGCTTTATCTTTGTCATCATGATGAATGCATTTGTGACTTTGCTAAGAGCTGGTTTTGTACCGTAGCAGTTACGAAAACCTGATAAGAGAAATTCAAATAAATACTTAAATAAATATAAACTTTTATATTATAAACTACAGGACCCTCAAAATTAAGTTCAGAGCTCAATAATTTAATGGCGATGGGTCAAAGGAAAATTTGAAAATTAATGTTGAGAGGCAACCGGGGGTGGAAGGAATGGGCGAAAGATGGAGATGAATGCAAATTTAAAGCTAAAGGGTGGTGTGGAATTTAGAGGAAGTATGGGCTAGTATACTAAGAAAAGGAAATAAAGTATTGCAAGTTGCTAATATCAATGAGGCTGGTGCAGTGATCGATCTGATATACATTTTAAGAGATAACCATCTAGCGATATAGCTAAAATTGAGGCTTTTGCAATATGAGAAAGTAACAATTGGGATTATAAATTGGTTGATCAGAAGCCAGGGCAATTGATTGACAGTTTTAATTAGGTCACTATTGTAAGAGGTAATTTCGGTTTAAACTTTAAGATGTGCCTGGACCACAGACTGATCTATAATAAAAGACAAAACCTTTGTTTCTTTTCTAACAACCATTTTATATACTCAAAAGTAGAATAGTTTAAATTGTGCAGAATGCTGACAATTTGTGAGCTATAGTGAAAGCGAGCAGGCTCTTGATTAATGAAGCCATTCACACAGCAGAGAAGGATGAGTCCTTCGCTGATAAGACTCCAGGATGGGAGTGCGACTTGAGACATCTGTTTCAAGATTAAAGCTTTTGACTGATAAGACTACAGGGTGAGAAAAACAACAAACTTTGGAGACTCTGGAGCCTTTTGTTGCAGACTTTGTGATAAAAATAATGATGTTTTTAAGAATGTGAACCTCATGGCTTGTTGGAGCCAAGGAGAGGAGGGACTTGTCCTATAAATAATGGAGACTTTGTAAGCCTCAGCGCGCCTTTTCTTTAAGGGTGCCCGACTCTGCAGACTTGACTTGTTAATAAAACTTTGTTTTCCTGAATTTGTCTAGAGCGATTATTGAGAAGCGATTTTCGTTTCTAACAACTTGGGGGCTCGTCCGGGATACTAACGGGAAGTGGACGGTTCCTGATGGGAGACAAGTACTGAACAAACAGATCACCCGGGGTATTCTGCACCGATTACACCATCAGACCCACTGGGGGGTACAAGCCATGTGTGACACAATCCTGAGAGACTATGTATGCAGGGGGATATACACATTATCCCAACAAGAGGTAGTCGGATGCCCCACTTGCCGGCGTATTAATCAGAAAACCATGCGTTCTATGCCAGCTGGTGGCCAGCCCCTAGCGATTAGGCCATTTCAGAGGATCCAAGTTGACTTTACAGAATTACCCCCAGTACAGAGATGGAAATATCTGCTAGTAATAGTAGACCATTTCACTCACTGGGTAGAGGCTTTCCCAACTGCCAAAGACGATGCACCAACCGTGGCCCGACTGTTGTTAGAGAACATAATCCCGAGATATGGCATAATGGAATCTATTGACTCCGATTGCGGGACGCATTTTATTTCTAAGCTACACCATTTGATCTGTAATGCCCTGGGCATCCAATGGAAATTCCACACACCCTGGCATCCTCAGAGTTCGGGTCGAGTTGAGAGAATGAATGGCACGCTCAAGACCCAATTGACTAAGCTGATGTTAGAAACTAAGTTACCCTGGCCAAAGTGCCTGCCCATTGCCCTAATGAGGATACGTACGGCACCTCGCCGAGATGTCGGGGTTTCCCCTTATGAAATGCTCTTCGGATTACCGTATTGGAGTAAGGTTGATGGATGTCCCACTCTACAAGGGGGGGATGTATTTATCCGAACCTATTTACTGGCCTTATCCCGTTCTTTTGCAGAACTCCGAAGGAAAGGTCTCCTGGCTCAGACTCCGCCGCTCGACTTCCTCCTGCATAAGGTGGAGCCCGGAGATTGGATACTTGTTAAGACCTGGAAGGCCGAAAAGCTCCAGCCGCGGTGGGAAGGACCGTTCCTGGTTCTGTTAACAACTGAGGCAGCTGTTCGAACGAAAGAAAAAGGGTGGGTCCACGCATCAAGGATAAAGGGGCCCGTTCCGCCTGAAGAGGAAAGCACCTGGACATGCGAACAAGGGGACAAGCCGTTGTCGGTAAAACTGAAAAGACAGCAATAATGAACTCTACTTGGACTGTATTGGTGGGGATATTGATCAGTTTACTCCTGTATGTGGGGGAGGGTGAGGGGAGATGTGACAAATGTCGAACTACAGTAAGACTTGGGATTCGAATCTATTCGGGATCATTTGTGTCCCATTCCTATGTGGACGATAGGTGTTACGATGTGAGTGCACGCCATGAATGTTGGGAGGATGGGAGACCCTATTATCAGGTATATAATAAAGGATACGGTGGCAAAATCCATGGATGCCCTATAAATGACCGCTGGGTGTGTATTAGCAAAACTGGGAGGCGGGACCTATCCTCCGTGTTGCTCAGGGAGCAGGTTGACAGAGTCAAGGAGACCAAGACACAGATCCCTGATCGGGGGTTGGGGAAAGAGCAAGACCGACAGGGAACGGTCGTGCTCCCTAAAGTGCCATCTGTATACGAAGAGGTAGAAGGACAGATTAAACTCCCTGATGTTACACAAAACCTGTTTATTGATCTCACCTCTAGAATAGCCACTGTTTTAAATGTTAGCAATTGCTGGGTCTGTGGGGGGCCGCATATGTCGGAACAATGGCCGTGGACTGGTCAAAGCTTAGACATAGGGGAATTGCTGCAAACCACTTGGACTCGTGACAACGACAGAAAAAGCCAGGGGTGGAGACTGACAAACAGCCCTGAGGGCCAGTTCAGTATTGAAGGCAAGGGGACCGTGAAGGTAGGGATTAGCCCCTGTCAGAATATATTGGATGCAACCACGCGAGTATGGTGGCCTGAGAATATTGCTTGGTACATTGCAAACCGAGAACATCAAAATTGCATTCGGTTACGTTCTGATTCCTCCTCTTACGAGCTCAGTGCTGACCCTTCCGATGGCATGAAAAGAGTGTGGAGCGGTGGTTGTCAGGGGAATCAATGCTGGAATAATCCTGTCCAGACTCTGCCACGGGGTCAACAATCCGAATACTGGAATTGCAGTGGTCCTGGTCCTTATGAGGGCGTCCCTGGGGTAAAGGAGTTGTGGGATGACGTTGTGAGGCAGGGAGGGCCTGCTCCAGATGGCCTATTTTGGATATGCGGTAATCAGGCATACTCCAAACTGCCCATGGGATGGGCTGGGGTATGCTTCCTGGGTCTAATACGACCTGCGTTCTTCCTATTACCCCGGGAGGAAGGCGATGATTTGGGAGTTAAACTCTTTGACTCCCTGCGTAGGTCGCCAAGGGATATCCAAGTCGGTGATTGGGGGGATGAGTGGCCACCGGCCCGGATTATTGAATACTATGGGCCGGCTACTTGGGCACAGGACGGATCATGGGGATATCGTACTCCTATCTATATGCTAAATCGAATTATCAGGCTCCAAGCAGTCGTAGAGGTCATTACTAACCGGACTGCCCTGGCCCTAGAGCTGTTGGCTCAGCAGCAGGATCAGATGAGGGCTGCTATATATCAAAACCGACTTGCCTTGGATTATCTGTTGGCCTCGGAGGGGGGTGTGTGCGGGAAATTTAACCTGACAAACTGCTGTCTAGAAATTGACGATAATGGTAAAGCGGTTTTGAAAATTTCCGATGAAATTCGGAGATTGGCCCATGTGCCAGTACAATCTTGGCGTCCTCTTAGTGGCATCGGATGGTGGGATGGTCTCCTAGGTGGTAGCTGGTGGCGCACGGCGTTGCTGGTGGTTGGGGGCGGCATGATTCTTCTTCTCGTATTACCCTGCCTAACTCCCTGTATTCAGTTTTTAATTCAGAAAAATATTTCCCGACTCCAGGCAGTGGTGGTTCCACAACATGGGACACAGGAACTTAAAGTGATGTTGCTGCGAAAGACCAAGGATTTCCCGGGCCCTTGAGGGAAGGGGGGGGGGCTTATCTTGGTCAGGCACATCTTAAAGAAAGAAAAGGGTGGAATTGTAAGAGGTAATTTCGGTTTAAACTTTAAGATGTGCCTGGACCACAGACTGATCTATAATAAAAGACAAAACCTTTGTTTCTTTTCTAACAACCATTTTATATACTCAAAAGTAGAGTAGTTTAAATTGTGCAGAATGCTGACAATTTGTGAGCCATAGTGAAAGCGAGCAGGCTCTTGATTAATGAAGCCATTCACACAGCAGAGAAGGATGAGTCCTTCGCTGATAAGACTCCAGGATGGGAGTGCGACTTGAGACATCTGTTTCAAGATTAAAGCTTTTGACTGATAAGACTACAGGGTGAGAAAAATAACAAACTTTGGAGACTCTGGAGCCTTTTGTTGCAGACTTTGTGATAAAAATAATGATGTTTTTAAGAATGTGAACCTCATGGCTTGTTGGAGCCAAGGAGAGGAGGGACTTGTCCTATAAATAATGGAGACTTTGTAAGCCTCAGCGCGCCTTTTCTTTAAGGGTGCCCGACTCTGCAGACTTGACTTGTTAATAAAACTTTGTTTTTCTGAATTTGTCTAGAGCGATTATTGAGAAGCGATTTTCGTTTCTAACACTATAACCACCTATTTTTTAATTAGGTCACTATAACCACCAATTTTGGAATAAACACCATGATGAGAAATGCATGATCAGCAGCTAGGTCCACAAAAGCACCAGGATCTTTTCAGGCCTGTATGTTGAGGTGTTTCAGCGATATGGCCACTCACAGTAGAAAACATTAAAAAATGCAGGAGCTCTCATTTAAAAAGGTGAATATAGATGCAAGATGGCTTAAAGTTCATGCACAATGTGGATCGCATTTACAGGAACAAATAAAATCCTGGGATGCATGTGGTACAGCACCAGCAATGCCAGTCTATAAAGCATCAGTTATAACTGGGTTTTGGACTGTCAATATAACTCTGACATTTCTTATTTGAAGTGAAAACAAATATAATGGATATAACACCAAACTGGAACAACAAGATTATCATATTTCTTTTCAGATGATAGAGTTGTATTCTTTCCTCATATGTTGTGTTTCAAAAGATGGAAGGCAATAGAAAGAATCCAGACTGAGGAAGTGTTGGATTTTTTAAAGGAATAAGGGTGTATGTGTGAGAGAGAGAGAGAAGTCTGGAACATGGAAGAGTGAGTTTCCTGAACATCTTGGACACTATTCAGGAAGGAAGCCTGAAACATATTAAAAACAAGAACACAAATAAGAGCAGGCAAAGATCATATATCCTGTTCTGCCATTTAATAAGATCTTGGCTGGTTTGATTTTGGCCTCAATTTCACTCTGTTGCCTTTTATCCTTGACTCCTATCTCAAGTTTGTACATTGATTGATTGATTGATTGTTGTCCCATGTACTGAGATACAGTGAAAAGTGATCTTTTGCACACTATACATGCAGATCATACCATATAAAGTACTTCAGAGTCGCAGAACAGAGTGCAGAATACAATGTGAAAGCGGCAGAGAAGGTGCAGAGAGAGAGAGAGATTAGAATTAACATTTGAGAGATCTGTTCAAAAGTCTGATAACAGTGGGGAAGAAGCTCTTCTTAAATCTATTTGAACGTGTATTCAAACATATATATCTTCTGTCTGACAGAAGAGTGTGGAAGAGAGTATAATTGGGGTGGGAGAGGTCTCTGATTATGTTGGTTTACTGAGACAGAAAGAAGTATAGATGGAGCCAATGGATGGAAGGCCAGTTTGTCTGATGAACTGGGCCGTGTTCAAGACTTTCTGTAGTTTCTTGCAGTCTTGGGAAGAGCAGTTGCTAACCATGCTGTGATGCA